>NC_137331.1:6828608-7319437 GCF_965287045.1 Carcharhinus amblyrhynchos
GGGAGAGGGAGGGCACAAGTGTCTGGGTGATTCAGTGTCGCAGAAACATTATTCCCAGGACCACTGGGGAAAATATAACATTTGCAATGCGGAGAGTGTTGTCTTTGGGAATCTGAAGCTTGATCGCGGAGTTAAATGCCAGAGTCAGACTGGGAAGACTCACCAGTGTGTATAAGTGAGAGCGGAGGCCGGCTGTGTTTGTGTTGGTGTCTTTTGTTATTGTCCCAGACTCTGCCATTAGGCAAGCGGTTTGATCAACATTGTCCTCAGAGCAGGCTGTGGGAATTTTAAAGCAGATCTGCACTGACAGGCCGCGATTGGGGGAAGTTATTCCTGCTCGGGTCCTGGTTTGAGAGGAGAAATGGGTGGATTCCGGACGGTGAAGGGTTAATGAGGATTTTTTCAGGGGGTGTTTACGCGAAAATGACGACTTGGTGCAGCCCCTGAGAAACGTGTGGCGTGGCTCTCTTTGTTGGTGTGTAGGTAAACATTGGTTCGAGGTTTCTTTTTTTAAAAATGTCACTCTGCAACAAAGACACCCTGGGTATTTACTTGGCAATCCGGTGAAAACGGCAACCCGCCACATTGTAACTCGCACTGTGTGACTGAGGAGCGCTCTGGTCATTGAAGCCATTCAGCGGTGGCAACAAAGCTTCTGGTGTGTCAGGGTGGGGAAGCCCTCTTCAGCCTGGAGCCCAAGCAAACAGTTTTTTCTTCTCTTCTCCACAAGGCGCTGCATTCCTGGAAATGGAAGGGGTCGGCAACGCGATGCAGAAGAAAACTGCTGATCTTGAGCACATGGCCGAGGTTTTAATCACTGGGGAGCAGCTAAGGTAGGATTGCTGGCTTGTGGATGCTTTTCCCGGATCATACCCATCCTTCCACAGTGAGGGAGAATGGCTTTTGATTGTAGCCAGCTACTGTTGGTTCACTGGGCTGATTCTTGCCGTCAGTGTTTTGTCTGCCTTTCCCCCTGAGTGTGCTGCAGACTACAACCGGGATGTTTTCCTTGCGTGAAGTGTACTTGGGGATAAAAGGTTGTGCTACTGTCTTTAGCACGAGGATAATTTACTGACTGCAACAATTAAAATCTACTTCCCTGTTTTTAAATTCAGAAATCCTAAGGAAAACTCATTTTAATCAGTGATCTTTGCAGCATAGGCTTTTTCTTAACCTTTTAAAGTGAAATTGAAATTTTTATTTACATAAGCGCCAAATATTAACATTTTGTAATTAGTCGGTGACTTGAAAATGATTTCCCATCTATGCAAATACGCAATGAAAGAATTGCCCATTTTGTTTCGGAATAGAAAGATATCCTTTCTTAATCCCTTCAGTTTTTAGATCGTTTTTTTTACTCTAACAGAAATAGCCAGTTTACAATCCTTCACCAGCACAGTGGCTCCTTTTAAAAAAACCTGCAAACAAAAAGCATTTGATACACCTCACCGGAATAATAAATTTTGACCCTGCCTTAAAAATATATATTTGCAGCAGGGCATGCTTAATTGAATCTCTATGTAATGTGATCTGATACACCAATTTTCCAGTTTCAAGTTTGTGTGCTCTTTCCCTAAATTCTCAATAGCACTAGCCACCCCTGATAGTTGCTTAGTACAAGACCAGATGATACTGGCACTGGAGTAGAGGGAAGCATTCAATGAAGTTGCCACCGAATTCATGTATTTTTTTCTAGATAATTCGCATAGATTTAAATTTATGCTGTTTATGACTAAATTTAAATAGTAGATTTAACTGTGAGCTAGTAACAAGCTACCCAGTATGTTTTTACTAACTTTTTTGCTTGTGGGAGATGTTGACTAAATGTATTTATTGAAAATAGCATATTTTCATGTAGTCAAACTTGTACTATTTTTGTAATGATAAGGAATTCATGTAACTACAGTACAACATATGGAATGGTTGCTGTACGGCAGAAGGTCTTTTGTTGTGGTGAAGCCAGTTTATTTCAAGGGCAACTCTGCTAGTCCTACTCATCTACCTTTCCCTCCTAATCTTGAAGATTTTTTTTCCCTCTGTTTGAAAGTTGTGGTTGAATATACCTTGACTACACTCTCAGACAGTGCATTCCAGATCTTGCCGCACACTGTGTTTAAAAAAAATCTCACACTACTATTTTTATTCTGCATTTCGTATTATCCACATCCTCTGGCGTTGACACTTCCGCCAACGCAAACAGTTTCTCTTTACCTTGTCTGGGCCCCTCAAGATTTTAAATATTTCAGTCATATTTCCTCCTGACCTTCTCTAAGAGGTCAACCCCAGCTTCTCCAATCTGTCTACATAATTGAACTACCTCATCCCTGGAACCACTTCTGTAAATCTTATCTGCATCCTCGCCAATGCCTTCATGTAGTTCCTAAAGTGTAGTGCCCAGAACTGGATGCAGTACTTCAGTTGAGGTTGAACCAGTGTTTTATAAAGATTCATCATCATTTTCTTGCTTTCCTACTATAGCCCCTCTATTTATAAAATCCAGCAACCTCATGACTTTTTAACCACTTTCTCAGTGTGCAGTATTACCTTCAGTGATTTGTGTACACCTACACCCAGGCCTTCCTGTTCCTGAACTCTCTTCCAAATTGTATGCTTTTTTTATTGCCTCTCCTTGTCCTTCCTACCAAAGTGTGTCACTTCAGACTTCTTTGCACTAAATTACATCTGCTGTGCATCCAGTTGTTACACCTGTCTGCGAATGTCATAGAATCATACAGTGCTGAGAGAGGCCCTTCGAGTCTGCACCAATCACAATCCCACCCAGGTCCTACCTGCATATCCCTACATATTTTACCCACTAATCCCTCTAACCTAAACACCCTAGTACAGTAAGGGACAATTTTAGCATGGCCAATCAACCTAACCCGCACATCTTTGGACTGTGGGAGGAAACTGGAGCACCCAGAGGAAACCCACGCAGACACAAGGAGAATGTGCAAACCCCACACAGACAGTGACCCAAGCCGGGAATTGAACCCAGGTCCCTGGAGCTGTGAAGCAGCAGTGCTAACCACCGTGCTACCGTGCCGCCCTAACACTTCCTAAGACAACTAAGTATCCTCTTGGAGTTTATCATAAGAACATAAGAACATAAGAAATAGGAGCAGGAGTAGGCCATCTGGCCCTTCGAGCCTGCCCCGCCATTCAATAAGATCATGGCTGATCTGTCGTGGCTCAGTTCCACTTTCCCGCCCTCTCCCCATAACCCTTAATCCCCTCTCTTATCAAAAACCCATCAACCCGCTTCTTAAAAATATTTAGCGAGGCAGCCTCCACCACTTCAACGGGCAGAGAATTCCAGAGATTCACCACCCTTTGAGTGAAGAAGTTCCTCCTCAACTCCGTTCTGAACCGCCCCCCCTTTATCTTGAGGCTGTGCCCCCTAGTCCTACTGTCTTTTTTGAGCGGGAAGAGTCTTTCCACCTCTATCCTATCCATCCCATTCATCATCTTATACGTCTCAATGAGATCTCCCCTCATTCTTCTAAACTCTAACGAGTACAAGCCTAGTTTATTCAGCCTCTCCTCATAGCTCAACCCCCTCAACTCCGGTATCAGCCTAGTAAACCTCCTCTGCACTCCCTCCAAGGCCAAAATATCCTTGCGCAGGTGCAGCGCCCAAAACTGCACACAGTACTCCAGCTGCGGCCTCACCAATGCCCTATACAGCTGCAGCAAGACCTCCCTACTTTTATATTCAATCCCCCTCGCTATGAAGGCCAGCATCCCATTCGCCTTCCTGACCACCTGCTGCACCTGCAGGCTGGGTTTTTGCAACTCATGCACAAGGACCCCGAGGTCCCTCTGCACCGTCGCCTGCTGCAGTTTTTCGCCACGTAAGTAATAGTCCTTCCTACCATTCTTCCTACCAAAGTGGACCACCTCACACTTGCCAACATTAAATTCCATTTGCCATTTCCTGGCCCATTCGCCCAGCCTATCTAGATCCTTCTGCAGACTCTCCACACCCTCCACACAATTTGCCTTTCCCCCAATCTTGGTGTCATCAGCAAATTTCGACACCCTACACTCGGTTCCCTCCTCCAGATCATCTATATAAATGGTAAATAGCTGAGGCCCCAGCACCGACCCCTGGGGCACCCCACTAGTCACCAACCGCCAATCCGAATAGCACCCATTGACCCCCACTCTCTGCCTCCTATTTGACAACCAATCCTCTATCCACTACCTTCTTCACAATTTACAATATGTCCCAATTTATGTATCATCTGCAAAATTTGAATTTATTTCCTTTATACCCAAGTCAATGTCATTATATATATATATACTAAGAAAGGCAGCAGTCCTCATACCACCTCCTGGGCAACTCCACTTTACACCTACCTCCATCCTGTCTTACATCCAGGCTGCTACTAACCTTTTTATAGAATCATAGAATCATAGAACCCTACAGTGCAGAAAGAGGCCCTTCGGCCCATCGAGTCTGCACTGAACTTTTATTCAAGGCTTCAAATTTGCAAACCTGTAAAGTAACACTTTATCAAATGCCTTTGAAAGTTCATGTACATCATAGCAAACAAATTACCCTCATCAATCATCTCTATTAGCTGATCAAAATTCAATACAGGACAAATTGTGTTTGACTCATTTAACCAATCCTTGCTGACTTTCATGAATTAATTCACTCTTGTCCCAGAGGCTGTTAATTTTGTCCCATACTATTGTTTTTAAAAGCTTCTCCACCACTAAAGTTGAATTGACTGCCTTTTTTTTGAACAAATGCCTAACATTTGCAGTTCTCCGGTCTTCGAGAACCACCACGTGTCCTCAGGAGGGTTGGAAGATTATGGCTAGGACCATTGCAGTTTCCTCCCTTTATTGCTTTAGTATCCTTGGACTTACTTGATTCATTCCTTGTGACTTATCAACTTTAAGTACAACCTCTGAATACCTCCTTTTCAATAAACTTTAGCGCTTCCAATTTCTCAATGGTGTCCTCTTTCGTATAACTCCAACAACAACTTAGTCCTTGTTGAAGACAAAAGCAGAGTATTCACTTATTGTATTAGTCATACCCTCTGCCCCCATGTGTAGATCCCCTTTTTGTTCCCTAATTGGCCGCCTCTCCTATTACACTTTTACTACAAATACTATACAATAGTATATAGAAGACTTTTAGGTTCCCTTCTACCTTAGCTTGCAGTCTGTTCTGTTTCTCTTATTTTCTTTTTCAGCTTCTCCCTGAACATTCTGTTTTCTGCCTAGTTCTCACTTGTGTTAACAGCCTGTCATACCAAAGCTTTTTCCGCTTCATCTTTCTATCTCTTTTATTTCCCAGAGAGCACGGATTTTACTGACCCTATCTTTCCTCCTGTTGGAAACTTTAATGGTAGCAAGCCGTATTTTCTTTAAAGGCAGCTGATTGTTCTGTTTACAGTGTTACCTGCCAATCTTTGATTCCAATTTATCTGTGTCCACTGAAATTGACCCAGACAAATTGTATTTTTATACAGGATTACTCTTTGTCCTTCATAACTAACCTAAAGATTATGTTACTATGATCACTATTCCCTAAATGTTCCCAGTTCTATCTCTCCGGATCTCTGTCGCTTTGTGACACCCTGGATCCTGGCACTAGGGAGGAGATATATTAGGTTCACATCTGGTGTTGCAGATTCTATCTTTTATCTCATTCTTTCTCAATCTTTCTCTGGCCCTCCCCTGTACAACTGAGCTATCCTGCATTGACATGGACTTGACTTGTGGCTTCACTCGCCAGCATATCTGCCTGCTTCTCTTTGACTGTCTGGCAGTCACCCATTTTCGCACTGCCTTTAAGCCATGAGGTGACTAAATCTGGATGCATGCTGTTCAATAGCTCTCTGTCCCACAGGTGCATGTAGTGATGTTAGCTGTTGCTCAAGCTCTGAAATGTGGAATCGGAGCTGCTCCAGTTGATGACACCTTGTGTGTGGTTCTCCAGGGTGTGAGGAGCATTCTGAAGTTCTCACATGGCACATAATGTGCATTCCACAAACTAGTAGGTTTAGTTTTCATGATTTCAGAAGCAATATCAGTGCGGTCAACTCTCTGACTTACCTAGTCTGTCAAGTTCATGATACTAAAATCTTTTATGTCTGCTGCCAATCATTACCTTTTGCCTCTTGGACGGCTAAGCTAAATTGCTTAGTTTTAAAGTAACTTATTGTTTCATACTATTTTAAGGAGGGATGGTTAGCATCCCTGTAATATAAATAAATATATCAGAATAACAAAGTAAAGTTGGTGTTGGGCTAAAATTCCTCTCTTCAGTTCTTCAATTTTCTAATATCAAGCTTTATTTTCAAAACACTTAGTGTTTTGGTTTCAACTGTCTTGCCTAGGGAACGTTCCCACAGCTATCATTGTTGAAGCTTTACTAATCAGTCAGTGTAAAAATCTGTTTTCTTTAATGAATTTACACGGTTAGCAACATCCTTGTGTAAATCCCTTGAAGCATCATTTATTGTCACTGACAGTAAATGTGTCTCTCTACCAGAAGTAACAGAATGAGTTAGAGATAACTTTAAATGGCCAAAAACCATTTTACATTGTTCTGCGTACCTGGCAGGAATATTGTTAGGTTTAAGTCCAACCAGTTTATTTGATAATAATTATCAAAAAGTGATTATTATCAAATAAACTGGTTGGACTTAAACCTGGTGTTATGAGACTTCTTACTGTGTTTACCCCAGTCCAACACCGGCATCTCTCAATTGGGAATATTGTTGGCATGCTGTGTAATATTGGTATTAAAGTCCCAATTATTACCAGGTTTAACTCTGCAAGAAAAATATAGTGGATGCTGGAAATATGAAACATCAACACTGCTTGAAACATTCAGCTTCTGTGGAGAGGGAAGCAATTAACATTTCAGATTGATGACCTTACGTCAGAAATAGAAAAAGTTAGAGATGTTTAAGCTACAGTCATTCCAAATAAATGTTTCCTGGATTATGTATGTAAATAGGTGGATGTTCAAAATTATTGCAACTTCTGTCACTTTGCCTTCAGGTATGCCATGACAAGTGCTTGCCGCCTTCAAGGAAGTGACCATCCTTCATGTTGGACCTTGTATTATAGGGCTTATCCAATTTTAATGTGAATCTTTTTCCCATTTCTCCAATAACTTAGAGAGAAAATTGAGTTTTCCTGATGGTGATCGCCCTGTTCCAGCAGGGACAAAATGACTTTGTGTGACCTTGACAAAGTAACCTTAATATGATTCTTGATGTAGTTGCTGACTTACTTAAGCGACGCGCTTCATGCACATTCAGCTAGACTGATTTTTAAAAAGGGAACATTTAACTCTGGTGCGAGGTTTCTACTGACAGCACAGTCAGACTGTCTTTTAATTCTCTCAAGCCTGTAACAGTCATAACTTAAAATTTTCAGATTATTTTGAGATGTATTCATAACTCAGGTATCACACTGATGACTTGCAAATTTTAATACCACACTTGTAATAGCCACTTCCTCTTATTCCCTGGCCTCTGACTATAGGTTATTTGTAGGAGCAATTAGGCTCTTTATAGCCTTGGAAATGTGTAGCAATTGGACATTGTGATAAAGTTGAACTTAGAGCTGTGTACTACCATATATATTATGCAATCCATTCTATGATGATCTGCTGTGATAAAAGAAGATCCTCTAAGTTGCAATGAGTAAAGCCGTGGTGTTAGCCACATTTTGCAATGTTACTGCCAAAGTGTAAATAAGGAGTAAATAACTTGCCTGCAAAGTCAGTGTTAACTGTTGGCAGGTTGCATGTCAATGGTATTGCAACGAAACATAGCCCTATTCTCGGCTCACGTTTTCACCCATTCATGCACTTTCAAACAGGGTCACTGAATAATGATCAAGAATAGAAGCTTCACCTGCATAAGAACATAAGAAATAGGAGCAGGAGTAGGCCATCTAGCCCTTTGAGCCTGCCCCGCCATTCAATAAGATCATGGCTGATCTGTCGTGGCTCAGTTCCACTTTCCCGCCCTCTCCCCATAACCCTTAATCCCCTCTCTTATCAAGAACCCATCAACCCGCTTCTTAAAAATATTTAGCGAGGCAGCATCCACCACTTCAACGGGCAGAGAATTCCAGAGATTCACCACCCTTTGAGTGAAGAAGTTCCTCCTCAACTCCGTTCTAAACCGCCTCCCCTTTATCTTGAGGCTGTGCCCCCTAGTCCTACTGTCTTTTTTGAGTGGGAAGAGTCTCTCCACCTCCATCCTATCCATCCCATTCATCATCTTATACGTCTCAATGAGATCTCCCCTCATTCTTCTAACGAGTACAAGCCTAGTTTATTCAGCCTCTCCTCATAGCTCAACCCCCTCAACTCCGGTATCAGCCTAGTAAACCTCCTCTGCACTCCCTCCAAGGCCAAAATATCCTTGCGCAGGTGCGGCGCCCAAAACTGCACACAGTAGTCCAGCTGCGGCCTCACCAATGCCCTATACAGCTGCAGCAAGACCAACTGTAGATTCACAAGAAATTTTAGTAGCAATTCATATTTCAACTGAACATTATCTGTACGAGCCTTAAAATGATAACTCTTTAACCACTGGCATTGACCTCAAGAAGAAAACTGACATTTATAGCACCTTAAGTACTCCGTGTATTTGGGATAGAAATAGTTTGCTCACAAATTTTTTTCATTCTAATTGGTCTCTCTGATATTCAAATGGTACACATCTGAAATTGAATTATTTGTGCTTCCTCAAGATACCGTGGTTTTACCATTTGCCTGCATTCAAATGTTTAGATTTTTCCATAGAAATTAAACCTCCCTCAAAATTGCATTGTATGTTATATATCATCAAAAATTGTCATGTTTTTGGCTGGCTCCAGGCAAATAAATTAAAAACAATCATCCATAAGTCTTTTCAAAAGGCATGAAAACATCATTAAATTGTGGTAAAGTGGCTATGACAACACTTGTTAAGATTCTATTTTCGGTTTATATTGCAAAGCAATGCAAGTTGTACGGATAGATGTAAAGTGATGGAATGTAACCCAGATATTGGCCAGGAGATTCATAGTCCATAACAATAGCACGGTCCCGAACTGCATTGCCTTCCAGTTTCAGGATTAAGCCTGTCAGGTTACATGGGCCTTTGCATATAGTGGGTGAGTTACATTTGCACAAATGTGCCAGCTATATATGGTGGAGACTGTAGCAACATTTTTCTGTTGGAATCGCTGTTCATTGCACCGAAAACGATCCTACGCCAGTATTTTAGGAAAGAAGGGTGCTCTTGTTAACATTTTTCCCTGACCAACACTACTAAATCTGGACATCCATCTCACCTGGTGAATTACAAATTGGCTGCAGGTATTGTCTATTTCTGCTGAGAAATTGTCTAATTCTACTTGAAAGTAGCCCTGATGGTCATAAAAAGGTGTTGATGATAAGATAGTTAAGATAGAGGAGGTAATTGGTAAACTAAAATACTTGGATTTTACGTTAGATTGCATCCACACATTTTAAAAGAATTCAGGGGAGAGGTAACAGTGGTAGGAAAGGTAAAAACTGAAAATTGAAGTATTCAGCATGGATTTCAAAAGTCATGAGTGAACATCCTTACTGAATTCTTCAAGTAACCAAAAGTAAATGTGGGTAATGCAGTAAATGTAATCTATTCAGATCTTCAGAAGATCTCCGATGAGCTAGTGCTGTGTAGATTTATCTTTAAGGCCCGAACATGGGCCTTAAGTTAGGGAGTTAGGGAACAGATGACAGATTGGGTAACAAGCTGGCACAACCAGAGAGAAAATCCAAGTGGGGTTAGGGATAGCTAATTAAACTGACAAATATAGAAATAAAGGTGCATGTACAAAAATCATAGAAAGTATGACCACAGATCAATAAGCCCATAATAATAGAAAATGAAGCATTATTATTTCTCTTAACCTTTCCACTCCCTGACGGTGCACAGGTCAGACTTTCTGTCTGTTTCTATAGCTAATTATTTCAGGAAAAAAATCACTAGTTCTGGGACATACAGCTTGAAGGACACTACTGCACATCATGCATAACCACACTCGCGCACAAACGAAGGGTCAATTTAATGTGGCCAATCCACCTATTCTGCACACCTTCGGACTTTGGAAGGAAACCAGAGCACCCAGAGAAAACCCACACAGACATGGGGAGGATGTGCAAATTCCACCCAGGCAGACACCAAGGCCAGAATTGAACCCTGGTACCTGGCGCTGAAAGACAGCAGTGCCTCACAAGATTCATTTCTAGAAGGATAAAATTGTAGTTAAGTTACACTTGTATCAAACCTTAGTAGGTATACACTTGGTGGAATTTGAAATGCAAAGAGCTGTTCAGAAGTCCATTGACTTTGGTGAGACTGCAATATGCTGTCAGTGGTAGGGTTTATAAAATTCCCCTGGAGTACTGTGCGCAGTTTTAGTCTTCATAATATGAAAAGGGCATCGGAGAACAACATTTACAAGGATAATATCAGAACTGAGAGGTTGTAACTGTCAGGAAAGCTCTTTTCTTGAGAAAAGTAAATACTGAGGGGTGAACGTATAGAGGTGTTTCAAGTACTGAAAGGTAATGAAATGGTGGACTTGAAGAAAATCATTACATTTGTGGATAATCCAAAACTAAAGCTTAAGATGCAAAGTCATTAATAAGTTGAATGGGGAGTTCAGGAAAATCTACTTTCCATATTATTATCACTCTTTGGGTAAAATGCTACTGAAACGAATAGATGTATTTCAAAAGAAGTTAGATAAACACATGAAGAAAGCTTGAGAAGCTTGATCAATATGGGGGGAGCTTGAATAGTCAGCTGAATTATAGGAATTTAAATAAGTGCTCTGTTACAACCTGCATTTAATTGCAATAATGGTGCAGTTAATTCGATGTATTATCCTTTGTCTTAACTTTTACTATAATACTGCTTATTTTTACTATAGTACTTCCAGATACAGAGTACACTATACAAATTAAACAAGCAAATATTTCATGGATGGTTTTTAATGATGCACCTTAGGATTGGACACCTAGCATAGCATTTTATTGACAATATAACCCATCTACTTACTGAGATTACTTCCATGAGAGTTGTATACAAAAAGCATTAAAAAAAACACAATTTTTGCTTTTTCTTCCCAAATAGTTAAATGAATAATGGTACTGTGTGGTGTAGCACTGAGCCATATAGACCACAAAGATTGCATTTTCAATTCTTGGCCTGAGATATGTGTTGCTGGATTTCTGGCCAAAGAACCATCTGTGTGGCAGTTGTATCTCATTCCCATATAATTGCAACCATTGCTGTTGTAAGTTGGCTGAACAACTATTTTCATTCAATGTCCATTTTTGTCAAAACTGCCTCGTCGTGGACCCAAGGGTTTTCCAAGATATCAGAAACAGACGTTACAATGAAATGGGAGAGTAATAATTTGGTCCATTACAATGCTGCATGCTTCTATTTCCACACTCGCCTCACCCACACTAGAGATGAAACTTTCAATTATCTTAGTTTTCAGACAAAGTGTCTTATTTGTTGGTGTCCTTAACTTAATCCTATACAAATCCCAGGATGATTCGCAGCAGTCCAGCTCAGGTTATAAATGAGGTTGAACCACTACTTTTGTTAATTGTGATGCTTAATATATTTATTAAATTCTGTTAAGCAACACCTTACAAGTACAGCTTCAGCTCTTCAACCTCTCTGAGCAGAACACTGCTGTTCCAAATCAGTACCTTCATCCCAACAGACAGCAGCAAGGAGTGACCAACCTTCTGCTGCCTTTTTGCATCTTCAGGGTTGCTCCTGAGCCCACTTCAGTCACCAGAGCTTCTCCTGATCCCTCCTCACTTGGTCTGCGACTTGCAGTCCCTTTCCTACTTTCAACTTAACTGCGATCTCTCCCTGTCCTTGTCCTCTGTCTGGGACTCTTCTTCTGGGAACTCTGCCCGAGACAAATGTTTTCAATAGCGTGCCACTCCCAGCCACATGACCTGTAACACGCTGAGTCCAAATAACTTAAATACAGAACTGTGCATGTGCTTACTGGCCTGGGGGTGCACAGAGGGTTCCCTAAACTATTCTCCCCTGAATCTGGTTACAGTAGGGGTACCATACACATACACACGGGTCAAGGTAGGTGTAGGAAAATGCTTTGTTAAGATGGCGGCGTGGGCTCGTTGGGCCGAAGGGCCTGTTTCCCGTGCTGTGTTGTTCTTTGTTCTTTTTGTCCAGGACTTGGAGTTCCTGACCTCTGATTTTGATTTTAAGGTAAATCTGGCTTTTGTAACAATTATTCCATTAGTAGCAAATTTTGACATCAAACTGAGTCAGTGATCTAATTACGATCTGTGGCATCAACCACACGTTGAGTTAGGATATTGTGGCATCTTATCTAGTATTGTGGGGTTGTCTTGGAAGTTGATTGGTGCCTTTACTGTAGGAAGGCATCTGACTCGAGGCAAAGATCCTTTCTTCAAGGTATTTCCTTCAGGGTACTTGTATATCATTAACAATGTAAATAAAAGATTACAGAACATCAGGATGGCACTTCTACTCCTCTCTCAGATTCTTTTCATACCTCTGTGTGTGAGTGACATCATTATAACATGGCTCCTTCCACACATACATTACTCTCAACATTGCTACTGAGTATGTTTTCAACAGGTAAGAACAAATACTACTCGATCTTGGCTGTGTGTTTTTGGAAAGATAGATGATTTAATAAAAATGTTGAGTGCAAAGAAAGAAACAAATTGCTGAGTAAAAATAAAGCAGTGTCAAAGCAATAAATTAATAATTTTTTTTAAAAAGTAATGAAAGAAGATGACTGTTGGGAGTGTGAGAGGTTAAGAGTCTGTCTGGTCTTGAGGTGCTCACTGTCTCACCTATTCTGTGAGCTGCTATGAATATCTGTTGGTGTGTAGGAATGAGGTTGCGTGATTCTCTCTCATTCTCTGTCCCTCTTGGGGGAGACTGACTCTTTGTTCAATCCCTGCCTGATTAGCATATCGTCTGCAATGCTATCGACGGCGTATAAGAAGGTACGAACGCTGTTCCTTCTTATCAGAAAGCATTTCACAAGAAGTGAAACATCTTCTCCCAGTTTTGCCAGCGTGCAGCCTGCCTGGGGTCCTCTACATTCTGGATTGATTCTGGGAGAGGTAGGACAGAAATCATTGCTCACCCTGAGTCGAGGTTTCCAATTTCCTGTGTTGCTTTCTGTCTTAGTCACTGGGATGAACCCATGGTTTCCTCCTCTGGTGCAGTTACCAACTACGCCTCCAAGTCCTCCACCTGCTGCTGCTGGGCATTCTCAGGCTGTTTACCATTCTAAGTTCTACTTGATATTTCTCTGTCGCTGCTGCCACCATCTGCTATTGTTGGGTGGTCTTGGGAGATGATTGGATTCTTACTCTTAATAAGAAATCTAGCTGGAGTCAAAGATCTTGGGGGGGTGGGGAGCGATTTTCCCATTCCGCTGCGCTGCTTTCGTCGCGCAGTGCGCCGGGAGTCAAAAACGGAGGCCTTTTCACTGGCTCCCCATGAGCTGCCGTAGCCTCCCTGATCCTCTGGAGGCCCGATTTTTTTTCCAGTGCCGTTAGCTCTGTGCCACAAATCGGCGCAGAGCTGAAAAATGCATGCACATTCTCATTCCACGCAATTTAAATCCCATTCGCGAGTCCTGGACTCAAATCTCTGGGCCCACTAGCTTCTCCACCCACCTCCCCCCGGCAGGGGTGGTTCCCTCGTCCAGGCTTTAGTATAGCTCGCCGTTTGCGGGGGCTGGTGGCCCAACTCCACATGTGAAAGAGGGCCATCAAGGCCCATCAGAGTGTCTGGCGCCGGGGCGGGGGTGCCCCCTGGGCAGTGCCAGCCTGGCACTGCCTATGAGGCAAAGTGCCAATGCCCGGTGGGGACACCTCGGCACTGTCCACCGGGGCAAGGGAGCGGGGCCTAATGGGGACGGAGCCTCTGGGGGATGCTCGTTGGGGTGAGGGGGTCCCGCTGCCACTCTGCACTCGAGCTGAGAGACAGGGAGGGAGGCCAGCAATTGAGTCTGGCCATTGGGGTGGGGGGGGGGTGGGGGTCGGGGCCGTTGGTAGTGTTGGGGGTGATTGGGGGATTGGGAGATCGGTGTTGGGGGGGAGGTGGGGTTGGTGCTGGACGGGCATGTTCGGGGAGCCAGCATTCGGGCTGGGCGGGGTTGGGAGGGGTCCGCATGGCCGGTGATGCGGAGGGGAGGGGGTCGCGGGGCCAGCCAGCGATATCGCGCTGACAGATCAGCACACGCGCGGTGGCCTGCTCAGTGTTATGCTGCTGGCCTCTGCAGTGGGAATAGCCCCTGTCCTGCGATTTTCAGCGTGATTCATGCTGAGGCACTCTGCAGTGCACAGAGCGTGGGTGATTCATGTGGAAACTCCCGCTTGAAAAAAAGCAGCGGGATTTACTCCAGTTTTTACACAAGCTCAAAACTTAGAATTTTTTCTGGGAAAAAAAACACCCCCCATTTTCTTCAAATTACTTTCTTTACATAATTAACTCTATACAAGAGCATCAGGACAGGGCTACTGCTCCTTGCTTCGGTTCTTCGCCCTCTTCTCTCCTCCGAGTATGTGTGGAAGGAGTTACTATTAAGTTCTATATCTTGCAGCACAAATGGAAACCACTTGGCTGACGATGCTTGTGCAACTCTTGGGAACGAGCCGCCCAATTTAATCCTCCCAGCCTCTTCCCCGTAATTCTGCATATTATTTTTCTCCTCCATGTGCATATCTAATTGCCTTGGAAGTTCATTTGGAATCTGTTTCCGTCACCCTCTGGATCTACCCTGTCTAATTCTGTTAGCATTTTATAAGTTTTCGAGGTCCCCTCACTATTCTAACTAATGTTTTTCACTTCATACTTAACTGCAGTAAATTGCATCTGCCGTATCTACCCATTTCGCCAGCCTGTTCCTCTTGTAGCCTGTTATTGTCACTGATTTTAATGTTGCCAAACTTTATATAATCCACAAATCTTTGAAAACGTGCATCCTGTACCCAAGTCCAGGCTATTTACATATAAATCTTTAGACTGTGTTTTAAACATCCAAGTCCTTCATGTCCCACATGTTTACTCTGAGCTTTTCATTTCAACCCCTCTTAGCAGCAAATCAGAGAGCATTTCGATGGAAGGGATTGTTGCAGTCATTCTTTTCTGGAATATTTAAAGCTCTTCAACTGGAGCTATGTAAGTGCAAGTCCCTTTTTCACTCCACTTCTGCTCTCCCTCTTTGCTCTTCCGTGGGCTGAAAAAAAAACTTGCAAAAGCAATGAATCAAGATTGCTTTTGCCTCACTCCTGTTCCCCTTCCCTGCCACTCTCACTTCTGCTCAGATGATCGAAGCGTTTTGTGAGATTTGACAGAAAAGATGCACTTGGTTAAACTACGGAGGCTCACCACCCATGAAGTCATCAGCAAGGCAGCAGAACCATCTCATCAGTCGAGAACCACTTTGAGATTGTTCGGAGCAAAAGAATAATCCCTTTTGTTCTGCTTCGATTTGATTGTGTTTGGGAAATGGCTAAAAATGAAATACACTTTACCTAATCTATTGGGGAAGAAGAGTTTTCATCGCAAGGCAAAATAGTTTTAGCATTGCAGCATCCCTGAAGTGATTTCTATTGAAAAATCCTTGAAGAAACTAGACATACTGCTGTTAAAATGTTTTGGTAACAATCCAGATACAGTACATTAGTGTTTGGAGCATCTCTGGCCACAGTAATCTATGATTTAAAAAAAAATAGTAACCTTGTCCTAGTTGGCACAAAAGTGTAATGGAAGCTGTGGAGTAGCAGAACGATCTCATTAATAAACCCCCCTACAAAGCTTAATTTTCAGTTAGCAACACAGACTGCATCGAACAGTTAGTAGGTGAAGAACAGATATTGTATTGTGGCGAGAGTAGAGGCAAGGGAATACATCTTTCTGAACTGCACTCACTGCTCCTCATAGATACCAAAGATGTGCTAGTCACAGCTAATATTATGATCTTCTCTGGTGAATTTTTAACAAACGTCAACGCATTGTAACATTGATCAGGATCTAATTTACCAAATTAGCTGCTCTGTCTGTTTTATAGAAACCACTTGGTATTTTACGTCAAAATTATAAGGCAGCAAAAAAAAAAATCCTCTCAGGCCAGAATTTTAGGCCTCTAATTGGGATGGAACAGAGGCATGATGGCAAACAAAATGGCTGCCAAGTGGCATGGCTGCAAGTCCCTGCCTTCGCTTCTACCCTACATCATACTGTGTAGAACAAGGCAGGCTGTGGTCAGCAAACCAGACCCATAAAAGCAGTAACCCAGTTCATTGAGGCCACACTAAAAGGCCCAACTTCCAAGTGCCATGCAATATCTCAGGAGGCATCCAGGAATCAGAAGTCCTCAGCGATCATGCCACGTAGGGTGGAGGTGTGAACAGTAATGGAGGCAAGTCGTCAGGGAAGGAAGGCTTTTGAAACTGTCTGAATAGTTTCAGCTGCCTGGGAGCATTCATTGCATACTCTGGAGGTGGAGAGGCAGGGATGATGTCCCAGAGCTGGGAACACAACTGGTATATTCGGGGCATTGAACAAGGTTGTTTGGACATTACCTGGGAAGTAGTAAGGGTTTCATCTTGGAAATGGAACTCGTCATCAGACACAGAGGGTACTGAGGTGTTGTAGCATGCACAGAAAAGAGGCATCCTTGGGCATCAGGTTGCACAGATCTACAGAGATGAAAGGGCTGTCCTCATGTGAAGACCACCTCAACCGGGATCTTGGGTTCACATCACACTATCTGTAACCCCCACAACTTGCCTGGGTTTGCAAAATCTCACCAACTGTCCTGTCTGGAGACAATACACATCTCTTTAATCTGTGCTTAACCCTCTCTCCACTCACGTTGTCTGTACCTTTTGAAACTTGATTACCTGTAAAGACTTGCATTCCAATCATTCTTTTGTAAATTGAGTTTATGTCTTTATATGCCTTGTTTGCGAATAGAACTCCCACTCATCTGATGAAAGGGCAGTGCCCCAAAAACTTGTGGCTTGTGCTACCAAATAAACCTGTTGGACTTTAACCTGGTGTTGTGAGACTTCTTACTGTGTTTACCCGAGTCCAACGCCGGCATCTCTGCATTGATTCTCTCTCCACAGATGCTGTCAGACCTTTTGAGATTTTCCAGCATTTTTCTAGTTTTGTTTCAGATTCCAGCATCCGCAGTATTTTGCATTTATCTATTAAAGTATTTTTCCTCCTGACCACAGCCCACCCCCAACCCTGCCCTGGAGGCTGTAGCCCAATGCTGCCAGTCTGGTGGTAGCTCCCTACAATATGCTGGAAGGAGCTCTTGGGCTTAGAACTGGGACTGAATGTGGGCAATTCTGGGTCAGACAAATCTGTACAATGTGCGTACTAAAGATGCCTGCATACTGTACACTGCAAAAGTGTAAAATGTTTTCAAAGTAGGATTGGTTTTGCATGCTGTTTCCAATTTGTAACAGATCAAGAGCAACTCCATGTGACTTGAATCAACAATAGGCTTTATTTCCAAATAAAGAACAAAACAAATATAACAAGGTCAGACTAAATTACAATACAACTCTTCAGCGCAACTCCCTGGCTCCAAATGCGAGTCCTCCTCAGCTGTGGTATGTGTCCTTCTGCTGATGGCTGAGCGTCCCACCAGAACAATCCATAGGGTTCTTGCCAATAACGTGGCTATTGGGTGTGGGACTGTAATTCTCACCCCCCCCCCTTCCCCCCCCCCACACACACACGGTGACACCCCATCTTCACAGGTTATTTATGACCACCTACTTTGATAGGGTTTTAACAACCCTGACTTCCCATACCACCACCCTTGTATGACCATCCTTTTTTACTTTGACCAATACCAGTTGGCTTTCTGTCCACAACTTTTGTGGTTTAGTCGAGACTGGCAAGGTCTCGACCAAATGCAGTGCCAGTATAATCTCTTGAAGAACCGGTGGAGATGCTACTCTTTGTGGCAAAGGCACCTTACTCAGTGCATCTGCATGTGATATCTGCGTTCCAGCTGAACATATACTGAAATATATAAACTATAGGCTGCTAACAATAGAGCCCTTCTCTGCACCTTTGCAGAGGCAATTGGAGGTGCTGGCTTATCGTCCCTAAATAGACCTAACAGCTTGTGGCCTGAGAGTATGTAAAATGTTGGCCATAAATATACTGATGGAACGTCTTGGCCACAGAGGTGACCGCCAAACTTTCCTTGTCTCTTTGGGAGTATTTTCTCTCCTTGTCAGACAACATTCTTGAAGCAAAGGCAACGGGCCTTTCTCCACCATCAGGCATCCGGTATGTATCTCTCTCTATATTCAGTGAAGCATTACAGATTATTATTAAGGATTTGTTTGGGTCAAAATGCACCAATAAGGCAGACAGCTACAGAGCCTGTTTCTCTTTTGTGAAAGTTTCCTTTTGTCATTCTCCCCGTTTCACCTTTGGTGTTTTTACTAGTTGGTGAAGTGGGGCTAAGATGGCAGAAACATTTTTTAAAGGTCTGCCATAATAGTTTACCATCCCCAGGAACGATTTCAGCTCGGATACAGTTTTTAGCTGTGGACCTCCTTCTTGGCTTTTACCTTTCCTTCCAAAGAATCTAGTCCTTTGAATCGATCCTGAATCGGCAACTTCTCCTGACTGAAATGTACATTTCTCCCATTTCAGCTTTAACCCCAGCTTCCTTTAAACTGTTACAACACTTCCAGATTGGATCTGTGTTCTTCAGGTGAGGTATCTGTGATTAGCACATTGTCCAGGTAAACCTTTATATTGGAGGTGCCTTGTAAGAGACTGCATCATACCCTGGAAAATGGCACAGGCTGACGAGACTCCAAAAGGCAACCTCGTGTACCTGTACAAATCCTTGTGCATGTTGATTGTCACCAGCTTTTGTGAGTCCTCATCCAACTCCAGCTGCTGATAAATTGGATCTCAGCCATGCCTATTAAACTTTAAACCTCCTAGTTTTGCATGAGATCTTCAATCCTTGGAATGGGGTATCTGTCTATCTGTGCTCCTCTATTGACAGCTAATTTGTAATCCTTGCAAATTCTGAGTGTCCAATCCAGTTCCAAAATGGAGACCATGGGTGGTACCATTCAGAGAATTGTACGGGTTTTATGACACCTAAATATTCCAGCCTCTTGAGTTTGGTTTCCACCTCCTGATGAAGGGCATAAGGCACCAGGTGGGCCTGAAGTAGTTTAGGTTTTGCATCTGGATTTAAATAGATTTTAGCTTTAGCTCCCCTTACACATCCTAATTAATCTGGGAAATCCTCAGAATATTTATACAGTGACTCCTGAAAACCTTCATCCCTCAGGTTTAATATTTCCAACTAGTTTAGCCGTGTTTGCTTTAACCAATCATTAAAAAAGATCTGTGACCCTTGATTACCAAGACCAGCAGGTTCACTGTCCGGTTCTGAGACGATGTGGAGATGCTGGCGTTGGACTGGGGTAAACACAGTAAGAAGTCTCTCAACACTCAAGTTAAAGTCCAACTGGTTTATCTGATAGCAAACCCACAAGCTTTCGGAAACACTGTTCCTTCGTCAGGTGTGTGGAAAGTTGTGAGATTTCTTACTGGTTCTGAAATGCCATGGTCACTGTTGCTGCACCTAAAGTCTGCAGTGTCTCCGGTATATGTGGACAAAATGGCATCTCACTCACGTAATGTTAATGGTTGGAGCCCTTTTTGAAGATAACACAATGCCTGTCCCTCTTGACTGTGGCCCTGGCCCCTGTATCCACTTTCATTTTTAGTGCCTTGCCATTTGTCAGCAAAGTGATCTCTATTGGGGCACTTTGCTTTACTGCACCTGGTTCAGGGTGAAAGACTCAGATCCCTTGCTGGACTCCTCATCCAAATTGTTGAAGCAGGTTACGCTAATAGTCACTGTTTTTTTTTGTACAGACTGTACTGGTTGCTTCACTCTGCACCACACTTTTAAACAACCTTTTCTATTCCACTTGAAGCACACAATTCTTGCATCGACAAACTTCTTGGGAGTGTTCTCCCCTACATCGAAAACATACTTCAGCCCTCACTGTTGTACTACCCAACTGGACGCACGTCCGACCCCACTGGACAAGCATCCGATCCAGATTAGCCAGTCGGCTTTCTTCTCCTGTGAAAAATGTTCCTGTGATAATTCATTAAAACGGCACTATTGCAGAGAACTATCTAATACTCCCAGTTCAAAAGACTTTAAAACTAGTTCCATTAAAGATAGCATGTGTGTGCTTTTTTATCTGCTAACTGAGTTTACAATGCAATGTGTACAAGAAGGGAACTTCTTTGATCAGTCCAACCCAATGAGGAAGAAAGCAGAACCAGATATAATTATGAGCAATGGATTGGGGCATGATCCAGTGAGGGGATATTTATAGAACAATGATGATAATATTAAGTATAGAAGAATTATGGAAAAGTTAAGGAACAATTGAGCATAAAGTTGCTTTATTGGAGGAGGACAATTCAGTGAGTTGTAAAGGGACCTGACTCAGGTGAATTGGAATCAAAATTCAGTCTTCAGAAAGGTAGCTATTAACAAGGTCACTTTCACTTGGAGATGGTAGAAATATTTCCACGAGGGCAAAAGGCCAAATAAATGGAAACTTGGATAGTTCCCTGCTCCCTGAACTGGGAAGATTGTCGTTTGAGAAGAGATTGGGTCAACTGAGCCTGAATTCACTGGAATTTAGGAGAATGAGAGGGGAATCCTGTTGAAAGGTACGCATTCTGGCAGGGCTGGACAGACTGGATGCAATGATGTTGTTTCCTTTGACTGGAGGTTCGAGAGCAAGGGGTCACCATCTCAGGATAAGGGGTAGGCCATTTAGGACTGCGATAAGGAGAAATTCCTTCACTTGAGGGTGGTGAACCTGTGGAATTCTCGACCACAGAAGGCTGTGGAGACCAAGTCACTGAATATATTTGAGAAGGAAATAGATAGATTTCTCAACTTTAAACATGTCAATGAGTATGGGGAGAGCATTGGGGTATGTTGACGAGATAAAGGATCAGCCATTATCATATTGAATGGCAGTGGAACAGCTTTGAAGGGCTGAATAACCTCCTCTTGCTCCTATTTTCTGTGTTTTTATAATCCACGGGAAGAAATCCTTTGAAGGTAGCAGCACAAGTTGAGAGAGCTGTTTCAAAAAAAGGCAAACAATGTCCTAGGCTTTATAAATAGAGGCAAAGCAAGGAAGTTATGCCAAACTTTTGTTTCTGGCTCAGCTGAAGAATTGTATTTGATTCTCGGCACCACATGTTAGGAAAGATATCAAAGGCTTTTGAGAGGGTGCAGAAAAGACTTTGCTGGATTTGTACCGGACACGAGGACTTCAGTTTTGTGGGGTTATGAGAAAAGCTTGGATTGTTTCCATAAGCACAGTAAGAAGTCTCCCAACACCAGGTTAAAGTCCAACAGGTTTATTCAGCAGCACAAGCTTTCAGAGGGCTACTCCTTCATCAGGTGAGCGAGGACTTGTGTTCACAAACAGGGCGTATGTAGACACAAACTTAATTTACAAGATAATGGTTGGAATGTGAGTCTTCACAGGTAATCAAATCTTAAAATACAGACAGTGTGAGTGGAGAGATGGGTTCATTCATCCGTTGCTGTAGCATTTGCACGGTCTCCCCAATGTACCAAGCCTCGGGACATCCTTTCCTGCAGCGAATCCGGTAGACAACGTTGGCTGAGTTGCAAGAGAGTGTACCGTGTAGCCAGTGGATGGTTTCTCACGTGAGATGATGGCATCTGTGTCGATGATCCGGCATGTCTTGCAGAGGTTGCTGAGGCAGGGTTGTGTGGTGTCGTGGTCACTGTTCTCCTGAAGGCTGGGTATTTTGCTGCAGACAGTGGTCTGTTGAGGTTGTGCAGTTGTTTGAAGGCAAGTAGTTGGGGTGTGGGGATGGCCTTGGCGAGATGTTCATCTTTATCGATAACATGATGAAGGCTTCGGAGAAGATGTAGCTTCTTCGCTCTGGGGAAGTACTGGAAGATGAAGGGTATCTGCTGTATCCCATGCTTGACTTCTGAGGAGGTCGGTGCAGTTTTTCGTGGGCATGTCGAACTGTCAATAGACTCATCAACGTGCCATAGCGAATTGCACCCCCCCAGGAGGCAGAGCATGCCCCCAACCTACCTCAATTGCTGCTGTCCCTCCACCATCCTTCTGACCTGCACTCGTTGATGTGGAGATGCCGGCGTTGGACTGGGGTAAATACAGTAAAAAGTCTCACAACACCAGAACTTTAACCTGGTGCTGTGAGACTTCTTACTGCAGTCATTGGAGAGCCTTCAGCATCTTCCTGCCCTGGTGCTGGCGTCTGCTGGAGGAGGGGGCGGGCTCAGATGGATCTCTGGTTGGGCGGGTGGGGGGGTGGGGGGGGGGGGGGCAGGCTCAGATGGATCTCTGGTTAGGGAGGTGGGGGGATCGGACTCAGATGGATCTCTGGTTGGTGGGGGGGGGCGGTGGTGGAGATTCTCCCAAGTCCATCCTCCCCCCATGCGCACTTCAGAGCTCCGATCGTTCTGGCAGCACTAAGCCCCGCCCCACAGTGCGGACAGGAGCCGGCAAAAAGCGTATGGGCGCACTGGAACGAGGATTCCGTGTTCGGATCCATTTTATGTCTGGATCTGCCGCTTAGCCTCCGGATGGTAAAATCTGGCCCAATATTCAATGTATCTAATCATGGTTCAACAGAAGTTCAGTGTAATTTCTCTACCCTTCACATCTATCCCTCTGGGCGTAAACTCTAATGTTTGCAGTGCTTATTTTTAATGAACTTATTGATCTGCTTTGCTACTTATAGTGCTCTGTGAATTTATACTCTCAGATCCCTTTGCTCCTTTCTTATTCTCCAAGTAATGTGTAACCACCTTATTTTCCTTTGCAAAATGTACCACCTCACACTTGTCAATGTTGTGATTCATTAACCAACAATATGGCCATTCTGCCAGTTTAATAAATGTAGTTTTTTGTTGTTGTCTCCCTCAGTATTGGCTATCCCTGAGTCAGTGTCATTCGCAAATTTTGAAATTTTCTTCTTGATTCCAAGGTCAAGTCATTTAAAACTTTGAACATCAGCGATTCTGGCACTGATCATCGTGTAACCCTGAAGTCCTTCTTTCTGGCAGTCTGAATAGTTTTTTTTACCCGCACTCTTCTTTCAGATGGCTATCTATTCTGCTCCTTGCTCCTTAACCTCACATGCTTTGAATTAGTCTATAATGTGGCACTTTTTATCAAAGGTCTCCTGGAAAAAGATGATAGTTAGGTATGTCAACTATGAACTTGTGCAAGAACATTTGTCTACTCTCTGTTACCTCTTGAAAAAATTCAATGACCTTGGTCACAGAAAGACTTTCCGTTTTAAAATCTGTTTGGATATCAGATAAGAAACCCTGAAGTACATTACGAAATGAGTCTAGACCCCAACAATTTTTCAATTTTGGCATTAATGTGAGGAAAAGGTATTTCCCTCCAGGCGATTCTGCTGATAAACTAGAGAGCTTTTATCAAAATAACCTTTATTTAACAACATAGTTTAATTATAACAAATGAATTAGCTTAACATTTAACAATTGAATGACACTTTAATGTGGCAAAATACAATTCTTAACAACTAATCTATCACTATCGATTTTAATCAAGCAATATTTCTCTTATAGTGGACCAGGCATGATCACCCTGTAGTGGGGACGGAAGCCATTAAGGCATTGTACTCCTTGGAAAGTGCCAGACTGGCACTGCCAGCTTGACATCTTGGCAAAGCCCACCAGGCTCTCTGACACTGCCCAGCAGACACTGGGCAGTGCTGAGTGGGTGGGACCTGGAAAGATGTGTCCAATTAGTGGTGGGGGGGGCGGGGGAACCAGCCGCGCACTCTGCATTAGGGATCAGTGGGAAAGGGAAGGAGGTGGGCAATCAGTGCTGCCCATGGGTGAGGTGGGGGGGTATTGGGTTTGGCCATGGGGCTGTCACAGAGGCCAGCAATCAGGTGTGTGGAGGGGGTGCCAGTGTGCATGTGTCGATCTCCCCATTGATGGTTTGGTGAATGCGTAGTGGTCTGCTCAGCATGTTGATGCCGGTCTCTCGAGTGGGGTTAGGCCCACCCCCATATTTGGTGCATCACAGAGTGCTAGAAATCCATCCCACTAAATGCGCCCAAAAAACAGGCAGGAAAACCTGCATTTTCCCTGCCCTTGAGCACTTAAATTTTGGGGGGAAAATTGCCCCATTGTCTTTCAAAGATCTAGCACAGACATGATGGGCTGAATAGCCTCCTTTTGTACTGACATTTTATATAATCATTGAAGACACTGATTTTGTTTCTTTTGGGGATTTTATAATTTCTTCAAAAATGTTCTTCTGCAAATTCATAGTCAACATACCTAATTATCATTTGTTAAAATAACATTATTTCCTGGATCTCGGTCTTTTTGTACATCTGACACAATCATATTTAATACATTTAATACGTAAACTTCCCAGCCTTGTTCCATGTTCTTGTTAGAATGCTCCCCCATATTTGAAAGAAAAGAGTCCGAGGCAAGACAAAGTTTAAAGTTTGTTTATTACTGTCACAAGTAGGCTTAC
The DNA here is from genome assembly GCF_965287045.1 of Carcharhinus amblyrhynchos. NCBI lineage: Eukaryota > Metazoa > Chordata > Chondrichthyes > Carcharhiniformes > Carcharhinidae > Carcharhinus > Carcharhinus amblyrhynchos. The sequence continues at coordinate 6,853,318 of NC_137331.1, forward strand.
ATTAACACTGCAATGAAGTTACTGTGAAAATCCACTGGTCACCACACTCCAGCACCTGAGGGAGAATTTAGCATGGCCAATGCACCTAACCAGCACGTTTTTCGGACTGTGGGAGCAAACCAGAGCGCCCAGAGGAAACCCATGCAGACATGGGGAGAACTTGCAGTCTCCACACAGACAGTGACCCAAGCCGGGAATTGAACCCAGGTCCCTGGTGCTGTGAGGCAGCAGCGCTAGGTACTGTGCCACTGTGCTGTCCCCTTGCATTTAGAACTTGCATTTATATCATGCTATTCCCAACTACAACATGTTATAAAAGGACCTCATTTTTAATTAAATATTTTTTGAAAGGTTGTTTTTGTTTTCATGCCAGTAAACAGAGTAGTCAGGAAGCTTCCAAATCAGCAATGAGATTATTGACTGGCTAATTTGAAGTTGGTTGAGGAGTAAATGTTGACAATATCTCTGGTAGCTCCCTCTTCCTCTTTGAATTATGGATCCATCTGAGAACAGGCTGTGTTTTAGTTTAATATCTACTTCACAAGAGGCAGCATTTCTCACAGCTTTCTCCTCACATTGTGCTGAAGTGCCAGCCGAGATTATGCTTCTCGTGAAAGAAAAAATGGGATCGTTGGAGGTGAGTGAGGAGGGAGGCGAAGAGGAGACAGTGTGTTGATGTATTGTGAGTAGATACCACTCTTTGTGGGGCTACCGTACATGATGCATAGTTCAACTGAGTCAGCTGTAAAGCACATAACACGGATATGCATTAAAAGATTATTCATCTCTGGGTCGGTGCATTGTTGAAGACATGAGGTAATAGTGTACAGGGAGGGTATATATAGTCACGTTGAATCGTTTTGATCTGTAAATTCTTTTAAGCTGTCTGGCGCTTATACAGTAAAACCAGCGACGCAAAACTTGGAAATGCAAGACATAAATAGGCTGCAAACTAGCAGTAATTGTTGTAAGGCTGGCTCTGAAGTGGCATTTAATTTTTTGCTTGCCCAGATGTTATGTTTTTATTGCTGTTGGCATCCATAATGTGTGAACTTGGGCAATGATTTTCCAGGGACCATCAGCACTGACCTTGATAAATATTCACTTTACAATCTTCTGGACTCAGAGTTCAGCAATATAGATTATAACCACCGCACCCATTTTTTTCAGAGAGCAAGTGCTGATAATGGTTCTCCTGTTGTTTTGGATCCCTCAAGATGTAGAGACAAACAATGGACCAAACATTATGATATCAAAGGTAAAAAAACAATGTTTTTGAAAATGCTGAGTGCAGGAAAAGCTCAAGGCACAGATGTAATGACAGAGGTATGTCGAAAGGCTCTTGGAGAAACACAAATAGAAGTGATAACAAAAAGTTCTGATCTAATTTATACATTAAAGGATACATTCCAAGTGACTTGAGACATTACTTATTCTTCAAGAGACCTAAAAAACCTAAAGAGGTGAAGTGCAGTCAATTCAGAATTGCATATTTAATGACTCACCTCATTTATCTGATCTTGAAAATCATAATAGAAAGAAATGATAATGGGTGGATCTTATCAGCTTGCCACGCTGGTTGATTGGCACGGTGATGCGCTAAGATAGGGTGAGAGGCGAAAAATCAGGTTTGTGCCCGATTTCTTGCCTTTCGCAATCCTTCCGGCCCCGTTCTCCCAGGCACGAGGTTGATTTAAATATTAATGGCACGCAGACAAGCCCAAGATACAATTGTCTGGCTCACTTACCACCGTGATGTGGAGATGCCGGCGTTGGACTGGGGTAGACACAGGAAGAAGTCTGACAACACCAGGTTTAAGTCCAACTGATTTATTTGATAGTAAACTCACAAGCTTTCGAGGTTTCCCTCTTCGTCAGGTGAATGGAGAGTTCTGGCCTCAGACAGAGTATATAACAGCACAGACAGTTTACAGATTACTGTTTAGAATACAGTCAGTAATCTGTAAACTCTCTGTGCTGTTATATGCTCTGTCTGAGGCCAGAACTCTCCATTCACCTGACGAAGGGACAAACCCTGAAAGCTTGTGAGTTTACTATCAAATAAATTGGTTGGACTTAAACCTGGTGTTGTCAAACTTCTTACTCACTTTCCACCAACAGGGACCAGATGTTATGGCCTCGCCGGTGGGACCAGAAGCCATTGAAGCCCCGGCTGATTGGGGACGAGGCCGGGCAGTGCCCAAATCTGATGGATCAGACCAATGACCTGCAGCCTGTTCCATCCAGTCGTAAATGTTGGTGGGTAATTAGCCAACTATAATAAAGAAGAGGCTTTCTGAATGTTCCCATTCTTAACATTGTCAGAGTGTTGAAGACAAGGCTGTGATAACTGCAACCTCCTTCAGCCTAAAATGCTGAGTGGGTCATTCATCTTGTCCTCCAGTTGTGGTCTATAGCATCTCACATGTCAGTCTTTGACTACACAATTCACATGGTATCAGAATACAGCTGAGCACACTAGATATATCAAGCCTGTGGACTGGACAGCATGCCAATTGTGGTGCTGGAGATCTTTGCTCTGAAACGAGCCACCTTCTGCCAGGCTTCTTTATTCTTTCATGGAATGTGGGCACCATTGGCTGGGCCATCACTTGTTGCCCATCCCTTTTAAGAGTCAACCACATTGCTGTACATCTGGAGTCACCTGTCAGATTTCCTTCCCTAAAGGATATTAATGAACAATAATCAACAATATTTTGATGGTTACCTGGTAGATTTTTAATTCCAGATTTGATTTGAATTCAGTTTGCACCATCTGCCATAGTAGGATTTGAACCTGAGTCTCTGGGTTACTAAAGTCCAGTGACAATACGACCATGCCTCCACTACCAGTTGTTCCAGATGAGCTCCTAGAATCTAACTGACAAAGTGGAAAATTGCCCAGGTATGTCCTGCCCAAAATGGCCAAATATAATCCCCGTCAATTACTGCTTCACTGGCCTACTGTCAATCATCAGTAAGCTGATGGAAGTAATTGACCACAGTGCTATCAGGTTGGACTCATTCCATTAAGCCGTACTCAATTTAGATTTCAAAAGGGCCACTCTGCTCCAGACAATATTAAAGCCTTGGTCCAAACATGAATAAAACTGTTAAATTTCGTTGGCGAGGTTAGAGTGACATCCTGGGCATCACGGTAACATTTTGACTGTGTGTTGCATCAAGGAGTCCTGAGTAAAACCAGAGTCGATGGGAATCACAAGAGAAAACTTTAACTGGAGTCAGGACAAGCACAGTTGTTGGAAGCCAATGATCTCAACTCCATGGCATCTTTGAGTGAGTTTTCCAGGACGGTAGTTTGGACCCAATCATCTTACACAGTATCATCAATTATATTCCCCCCATCAAAAGAAATGGGATTATTCGCTATTGATTGCAGCATTCCATGCCATTCCATTTGTAGCAAGAAATGGACAGTGTTCAGGCTCGGCCTGATAAAGTGACAAGGAACTGCAAAATGCCAAGTGAAAACCACCTGGTAGTCTAACCTAGCTCCCATTGACATTCAACAGCATTACTGATGGGGGTGGGGTGAGGCCATGGAGGCATCCAAACATAAGGATGAGAATTTTAAGACTGAAACATTGCTGGATCAGCAACCATCGCTGATCAGTGAGTTCAGGGGTAATGGGTGAACAGACTTGGTGTAATTTAGGACATGGCAGCAATGTTTAGGATGAGCTCAAGTTTACTGAGAGTGCAAACTGGGTGGATGGCTGGAGGAGCATTGAAATAGTCAAGTCCAGAGATACAAAGGCTCGATTGAGAGTTTTAAGAGCAGATGAACCGAGATAGAGATGTTAAAGTTTATTTATTAGTGTCATAAGCAGGCTTACTTTAACACTATCATGAAGTTACTGTGAAAATCCCCTAGTCGCCATACTCCAGTGCCTGTCCAGTACACTGACGGAGAATTTAGCATGGCCAGTGCACCTAACCAGCACGTCTTTCGGACTTTGGGAGAAAACCGGAGCACGTGGAGGAAACCCACGCAGACATGGGGAGAAAGTGCAGACTCCACACAGGTAGTGACCCAGGCCAGGGATTGAACCCGAGTCCCTGGCATTGAGAGGCAGCAGTGCTAACCACTGTGCCACCGTGCTGCCCCAATGTGTGATGATTAACAGATGGAATTAGGTGGGCCTGGTGATGACAAAGATAAATATAAACTCAAAAGATCAACTTGGAGTCGTTTGAACTCTAAAGTTGTGAATAATCTGGTTTAGTTTCAGACAGTGGTTGGGAGAAGGATGGAGTGTTTTGCAGGGACCATAGAGTCATAGAGATGGAAACAGGCCCTTCGGCCCAACTTATCCATGCTGCTCTTTTTTTTAAAACCCATAAGCTAATCCCAATTGACTGCATTTGGCCCATTTCCCTCTATATCCATTGTACCCATGTAACTATCTAAATGCTTTTTAAGAGACAAAATTGTACCTATCTCTACTACTATTCTGGCAGCTTGTTCTAAACGCAGCCCTTTGTGTGAAAAAATTGCCCCTCTGGACACTTTTGTATCTCTCCCCTCTCACTTTAAACCTATGCCATTAGTTTTAGACTCCCCTACCTTTGGGAAAAGATATTGATATCTAGCTGATCTGTGTCCCTCATTATTTTATAGACCTCTATGAGATCACCCCTCAGCCTCCTACACTCCAGAGAGAAAAAAGTCCCAGTCTATCCAGCCTCTCCTTATAACTCAATCCATCAAGTCCTGGTAGCATCCTAGTAAGTGTTTTCTGCACTCTTTCTAGTTTAATAATATGCTTTCTATAATGGGGTGACCACAACTGCACACAGTATCCAAGTGTGGCAGTGCCAATGTCTTGTACAACTTCAACAAGACATTCCAACTCCTCTATTCAATGTTCTGACCGATGAAACCAAGCATGCCGAGTGCCTTTTTCACCACTCTGTCCACCAGGCTTCGGTCTTTCCAATGTTTAATTGGAAAAAATTATTTAATGCTGGAAGTTGGACAATTGGTGTGACAAATTAGAAAAAGAATTTGGATCAAAAGAGATGATGATAAAGCATAGTTGGTGGGTTTCAGTACGCACGTGAAGTCTAACATATCTCAGTTGTTGTTGCCCATGGTCAGCTTGTATAAGAGAAGTTTAGTGATTTTCTTGCTATGACTCCATATAGAAATGGAACCCAGCAGAAGAAGTGTCATCCAACTGAACAGTGGAGGAGAGCTGTTGGAGGAGGATGGCGTGGCCAACCATATCAGAAGCTAAAGACCAGTAGTGAAAGATGAGAAGTAGTTCACCATGGTCACATTCTTGTAGGCTGTCATTTGTAACTTTTGAGGGTTGTCATGGAGCTGTGGCAGGGGACGAAAACCTGACTGGAGAAGTTCAAACGTGGAATTGTGAGAAAGGTGGCCCAGTATTTGGGAAGCCACAGAGGAAATCAAGGATGAGTCTTTTAAGTGGTGTACCTAAGGAGAGGGGCAGCACAGTAGCACAGTAGTTAGCATTGCTGCCTCATGACGCCAGGAATCTGGGTTTGATTCCAGCCTTGGGTGACTATGTGGCATTCTTCCCATATCTGCATGGGTTCCCTCTAGGTGTTCCGGTTTCCTCCCACAGTCCAAAGTTGTGCAGGTTAGGGGATTGGCCATGCTAAAATTGCCCCTTTGTGTCCCTAGATGTTGTAGGTAACTGTGTAGAAGAGCTGTGCAGTACTGTGCAAAAGAAGGTCATTGGGACCATTGAGTCTGCACCAACAATAATCCCACCCAGGTCCTACTCCCTTAACCCCATATATTTACCCTCCTAATCACCCTGACAAGGGGCAATTTAACATGGTCAGTCAAGCTAACCTGCACATCTTTGGACTGTGGGAGGAAACTGGAGCACCTGGAGGAAACCCATGCAGACACAGGGAGAACGTGCAAACTCCACACAGATAGTCACCGAAGCTGGAATTGAACCCTGGTCTCTGGGACTGTGAGGCAGCACAGTGGCTAACCACTGTGCCACCATGCCGTGGGACACAGCACTGCAGAGGGGGTTAGCTCTTGACCTGGCTGTACTTCCCTCAATCTAATTAGTTTTCACTACTGTATTGCTGATTTTAATGAGCTTCTTTGAGGTGTTGTACGTCCTGTGTTGTCTCTTTAGCCTGGAACCATTTATATGGGCCTGGATCTTCCAGTCTCTAGACTGCTTGGAACCAGGTGTAACTCTCCCAGATGTGTTCTGGGACCATATGAAAGTCTCAACACAGTGATTCTATGGAAGTTCCCCAGGGAGTTTGAACTTACAATGGACATTCCCCTGCTCTCCAGAGGAAGTCGCTAACTCAGGAGTCAAAGACTTAAGAGTTCCGACTTCCTTGGATAGCCACCCAGGAAACGTTCGACAGAAAAATCTTCGTCTAATTACTGGGAATCTGTGACTCCACAATTCAACCTGACTAACTGTGGCCTAACAAGCCCCCTCCCACCAACTGACCACACACATCCCCGACCCCATGTGCCACCCTATCCAATTGCCACCATACGCACTTACCCCACTTATCTCACCCTTACCCACTTGCATGCTTATTTGCCCAGTCACTGAAACACAAAGAAGCTTAGACACCTTTTAAAGACTTACCAGAATATAGGACCTAGTGAGGTAAAAAGGGGATGTGACTTCTGGTGCCCTTCCTGAGGATTCCTGTACTGAGGAAGTTCCAGAGGAATTCAGAGTCTTTTCAGTGTATGCAGGTAATGGGTAGCTCTCTGATCAGAATCAGACTCCGAGATTCTGACTCTAACTGACAGTTTTAGGTCATTCTTCCTGAATCTTATTACCGTGTACTTTTCCTATTATAATCTGCTGCTTGTCTGCCCACTAATTATTCTTTCTGATTTATTTTTCCTCTGTTTGAGACATTTCCTCCCTGCCTTAGCTGTTTTCTTCCTTAGCTCCTAATCATTTTGAATGCATTATAAATAACATCCAGTTGGGGACCCCTTGTCTTGATCTTCACAACTCCGTTCACAACTGCCCAAGGGTTATCCAATATTTTGTAAATCTCAGAAGTCTGTCTATTTAATCAAAAGCAAAACACCGTGAATGTTGGAAATCTGAAATGAAAACAGACAATGCTGGGCGTACTCAGATACTCGAGGCATTAAATACGCAAGCCTGGGAGCTGGTAGAAATAACTCTGATCTTCAGCAGCTGCCGGACTTGTGCATTTAATGCCTTACTGCTTTGTAAACTAATCACTTGTGTGTGGCGTTGTATCAAAAGCCTCGCTGAAATCTAAACATACTATCCACAGAATTCCAGTTGTCATCTCACTCTTACCAAAACAAATATGGTTTCCTACCCGTACTGAATTTCCCACACAGTAACCAGATCTATTTCGATGTTTCATGAACCCCTCTTTAAGTGTGCCATTTAATAGTTTTCCCACACTGACTGATAGATCCCGTTACCTGTAAAGCCCTGATACTGCTTTTTAAGACTAATGGTGTGTTGGCTGCTTTCCAATTCCTAAGCACTGATTTAATGTCTATTGATACATTAAGGACAATAACAAGGGCATGATGTTTCTTTTATGTACCATTACCTGAAGTCCACCTTGTCTTCCCTTATTTGCTGTTGGCCTGTTCTGCCCTATTTGGTATTTTGTGCTTTTTAAAGTTTATTTAAATTTTATTTATTACTGTCATAAGTAGGCTTACATTAACACTGCAGTGAAGTTACTGTAAAAATCCCCTCGTCACTTCTAGTCCGGTGCCTGTTTGGGTACACTGATGGAGGATTTGGTATGGCCAATGCAACTCAAGTTTTATGTTATTTCCATTCTTTTACCTCCACCTCCCAGGAAGTTTCAACTTGGGATTCTGGAGAGATTGCTCATGGCCCCCTCCAGAATATAGGAAAAAAGAATTGATTTTATATATCGACATATCTTTCATCATTGAATATCATTCCACCCCTCAGATCGTTCAGTGACCCACTTCTGATTCCCTTTTCTTTGCTACTTACTGCAAATAAATTTTATTGAGTGTTCCCTGCTACTGTTGTAACTCCTTAACCTATTCCTGTTCAACTTTTCCACACAATGAGTGGTTGGTGTCTGGAATGTACTGCCTTGAAATGAGGAGCAGGCAGATTCAATTGAAGCATTCAAGAGGGCATTAGATGATTACTTGAATAGAAACAATGTGCAGGGTACAGGGAAAAGGCAGAAGAATGGCATTAAGACACTGCTCGGTTGGAGACCGGTGCAGACACATTGGTCCACATAGCCTCCTTGTGTGGTGTAACAATTCTGTGAACTTCAGTCATTCATAATCTGCCAGTAAGGACGAATCAATTTGTGTTTTTAATCACCAGTATCTTTAATCTGAGTTGTTTTGAAACCTCTAGGGACTGCCAGAAGAATACTTTGGTGTTGAAATGTTGCTTTAGCCACATTTAGATTATTGGAATTGTACTTTCAGACTCAGGCTTCACGAGGAAAAGGTTATCAAAGATCGGCGCTATCATCTTAGAACCTACCCAAACTGTTTTCTCGGTAAAGAATTAATCGATTGGCTTCTAGATCATAAAGATGCCACTGACAGGGACATGGCAATCAAGTTGATGCAAAAACTATTGGACCACAGTGTCATCCATCATGGTAAGTTCACATGAATATCAAATCAGTCTGTTTCAGTGATTACACTTCCTGAGTGACAAATGGTTAAGTGTACATTTGATTAATATCATTGTGAGTAAACTCAAAATACACTAACATTTAAACAAAATAACTTGCGTACATGCAGTATGTATTCAAAAACGACCCAGGTCCTACCTGAAATGTCCTGTCAGGACATTGTCACCACGCAGTTCATTTTCCAACATGGAATTGTTCTAGCTTGGAGTATAATTTTTTTTGTTTTGTCTGCATGTCAAATTAAAACGCAAGCACGTACTTAGGTTCATAATAGTAAATACTGGTGTCTAAATATAGAGCATTTCCCTGCCTCGTTCCATGTTTCCTCAAATCCATCTCAGATGCATCATCCTGAGATATGTGATAATCTGCTCACTTCCCATCTCTGCCTGCACGAAAAATAATTCCATTTGTGATAGTCAGTTTCCATCCTGCTGCACCAAAACTAGTTCCATGGTGAGGCACCGACCAGCGATGGAAAATCTCCAGGGAAGCCCAATTCTCAAATTTCTCAGACTGTGAATTAATAAGGATCTGGTCAATTTCAGACAGCTATTGAGTTTGCTCACAGTTATCAACATCCTAAAATTGATAAGATAATCTAAGATTGGTAAAATAATCTCCCGGAGATTGGTGCTGGTGTGGTATTGTATTACATGTAATGAAACGCTCCTGAATCGCCCCATGCATGGTGCTCTCTAATTAACTGATTCTGACCTGTGTTCCAAAATGTATTAACGTTGATTTTTTTTTTTCTGTGCTTTCCCTTTAGTTTGTGATGAGCATAAGGAATTTAAGGATGCTAAACTTTTCTACCGCTTCAGAAAAGACGATGGCACTTTTCCATTGGATAGTGAGGTGAAGGTTTTCACAAGGGGCCAAAGGATATATGAAAAGTAAGTGTTTCACATGGATCTTTCTCTGCCCACTTATTGCGTGGCAGGAAATGAATGTCTCGCTGTTGAAGCTATTTTGTTAAAGCCAGAACTCAAACCCTTTCATAGTTCCAGGGGGAGAAATACTGTAAATGGGTGGGCTTGAAGACAGCAACTGCATCATATTTTTGACAAGTAAAAATAAAAGTTGCTGGAAGTACTCTGGAGATCTGGCAGTATCTATGGAGAGAGAAACTGAGTTACTGGGTGGAATATTATGCCAGTGGGATTTTCCTCTCCTGTTGAAGTCAATGGACTTTTGAATGGCTCACCGCATTTTCCAACCCTCTGTGAAGGGGCCATAAAATTCCACCCACTGTTACAGGTTGGTGAACTTTTCATGGAAGTCCCTCCATTTTTGTGAATTTCATTTTAACTCTAGCAAGTACAATATACATTAGGGGTTTTATGTTTCAATCTGGGATTGGGATCCCAACATCTGGATAATTTCTGGATTCTGATCTTGGGCTGCCTTTAAATGTGAATGCCCCAGGTGAGGTAGCGGCACGTTTAGCTTCCAATTAACGGCACCAAGCCTTGCCCGGAGCCGAGAGCTGCCCACTGAGAACAATCGTTAGAGAGAGACAGCAACCATGATGGAGCCTGCAGTGAGGAGGCAGGAAACCTGAGGACTAGTTGCCTTGCCACTCAGAAAAATAACCAAACAGCCGAATGAAAGATACTGTGCCCAGTTGGAACAAAAGCCCTCGTGGCATAAATAAAAAAAAGTACTTAATTTTTGTTTGCATTGAACCCGTCAGTCGTGCCACACATGCGCCACACTGTTTGGTGATTTAGCAATTCAACATGACTCTCCATCCTGCTAATAAGCTCCTCAAGAAATTTAGGTAGTTGAGCTGAGGCCAAGCAGGTTCCCAATTCTCCTCTCATTTGGTCTTCACTTTAAAATTCCAGTGTATCCTGGAGGTGTCAGGACACTGACACACCACCCGGGAGCACTATTTGCAAAGTGCACCTGCTCCTTTTCTGGCCCCCACAGGCATTTGAAAATTCTGTGCTACACTATTTCATATCTTGCCTTGGGAGCAGGTATCTCATATGCTGATTAATTAGGTCTTTATGCTGATTATTGATATCCTAGTGATGATTGATTGCCTAAACCTGCTACTGTCCATTTAAGATGTTCTACCAGAATATATACAGCAACATTAGCTGATCATTAAGATATTTCAGATTATTTGGTTAAATACATTCACTTAAAAGACAAATGTAAATTATTGGTAATGAGGGAGCAGGTTAGCGCAGTAGCAGGGTAAACACAGAAAGGCAAAGACCTGGAGAATTTGCTTTCCTTAATAGCAAGATCACATTTCAGCAACCTTGTGCAGTCACTTGACCAACAACTGACAATGTTGATAGCCCTGCTGATGGGCAAGAGAACAGGTCCATACATGGGTTTATGAGGGATTTCATTCATTTCACACCGTAATTGGTTTTCGGTGCATTTTGTGAGCTATGTTGGAGTGTTTGAGGTATGTAGTTGCAGAGGCAGGTTGGTTGGAAAACCCACCTCAGTTCTCCAACATAGCTACCCAGCTGCCAACATGTTTAAACACTCCCTAAATCTTACTACTCATGCCTTCTCCACCCCATGCCACCTCACAGTCCCTCTTGCCATCTCTTTGTGTCGCATGCAGACGTACTCCATAGCCATTCAGCTGCCGTGCACTACATACAGTTCTCAAGGATCAAGCAATGCCTATGAATTTTTTAATTATTGGAAAAACATTAAACCTCTAACAATCTAAGGAAACCCCAAGTTCAAACTCACTATCATTGATACTGAACCAAAAAAACCCAAGGGAAAAAAACATTGTAACCCTTTAAGTGCTTATTAAGTTTGTAAATGAACCAGACACCATATCAAGGACATATTCCATTACTCTTCTTTTCAGGTACCATCCCCGAGGTAGGTATTGGCATTCATGATTATACTTGGCAATGTACTGCAGTAGTTTGACATTCCCTTCTGCAGTTTGGCTGAATCAGGAACCCTCCCACTCTTACCACCTGCATATTGAAAGGATTTACACATTGATAATCAACCTCTTGGCCACGTTATGAACACACCTTCCATGGCGATCATTTTCTGAAGTGAGACTTAAGCCCGGCCCAGATGTAGGGACGCTACGAACATGCCACAAGACGTCCGTTCTGTTATTATAGGTTAGTAAAAATTTCAATAGTTCTTGGATCAATAAAACCATCTGTAGAGTTGAAGCTTTTGAAACCCAGCCAGACATTCATAACAGAACAGCTGTTATGTCATTAAAAAAGCTTCCAGCTTGAGTGACAGAACAAATATCTATTTCCGTTTCAAAGCAGAGTGCTCCTCAATGGGGAAAAACAGGTGTAGACCACTTTTCCACTTTTTATTGCATTGACTTTTCCGCAGTTGATTCAAAGCTGCAACCAAGGCTGACTCCGACCCAATCCTCCACCTTGAAGATTGCATTGAAAGGTGGGTCATTCAGCCTTCCTGAGCAAGATTGACTTTTTAAAAGGGTACTAGCATGTTCCCGTAGCCCCCAGGACAAGAGAAATCTCTGCATTTGTTACCCCAGATGGCCTGTACCACTGCAAAGTCATGCCCTTTAGCCTTAAGAATGGTCAGAGACTGACCAGCCAGGTGTTTGCTGGCTCAGCAATTGCACCCTGTACATGGATGATCGAACCATCTTCAGTGATATCTGGTAAGATCATTTGGCTCACTCGTAGGCAGTTGTTCAGCGCCTGAAGAGAGCCAACCCGGTGGTGAGCTTCAAAAAGAGTGAGTTTGCCCAGGCCAAGGTAACTTACTTGGGGCATGTGGTGAGACAAGGGAGCGTGCTACCTTGTGTTCCTATTGCACATGTGAGGCAAAGCTTTCCCAATCAGTTTTAATTCAGTTCTGAATGGCAGTCCCATCTGTTTTTATGTTCCGATGGTACTAACAAATTAAGTCACAGGTACATATCAGACAAGGATGTTTACTTTGTGATGTCTATGAAGTGGCAGGAATCAAAGGAGCAGTTTACAATATGAAGACACTTTTAAACCATTGGAGTGAAGTTGACTCCAGAATCATCTTCTGTCAGTTGCAGTCTATAGTGCAAACCACCAACAAACAGTTGTAGAGCCATGAAAAGATTTTGGTTTGAAATAATATCAGAGTACAAGCTTGAGTCAAATATTTGCAGCCAGCCTGATCGCTCCAGTTACGGGACTACAGTGTTAACTCTGTGACTAACTCTCCACTGTAGAGCATACCAGAAAGGAGAATAAGGCATATGAGTTGCTCTTCCAAAGCAAGGTCAAAGGACCTGTAAAAAGAATAGAAGCAATTAATGAGTGCTCAAGTTCAGGGTTGATTGGCTGTGTTCACCAAAATTATAACACTGGGAGTGTAAAGAAAATAATTTAAATGGAGATTACAACAGGACAAGTATGTTACTGGTGTGCGTTCAGTGAGGTAATTATACCGTGACGTAGGTTTAATTTGCTGAAGATGGGCTTCTTTCAGTATCTTGTCCTGGAAAAGAATTGTTTTATATTTATTTTGAATTTTACTCTTATTTTAGCTATGTTATCTGAGAATTTCAGTCTAATTCCTTCAGTGCAATTTCTTGAATTTTAGTAACAATTGGGAATACTTAATCAAAAACTGAATTTGCCTTTTAATTTTTTTGATACAGAAAGAGTCATTGTTTCATTTCACACAGAATTTACAAGGCTATATCAAATATCAAAAAAAATCTAATATCTGAATAGTAAATAACTCTTTATCCACTAGTTCCAACATATGTTCCAAAAGTTGGGAGTTACTATTAGCCTACGGAGTGAGACTGATTCTACTCTTTTCTGTTTTGAACTTTGTAATGATTCTAAACTTTAGGAAATGTTGTCATATTTTTGTTGTTGTTAGTGAAAATGCAGTAAGTTTCATTTAACAAGTATTTTCATTTTGTTTTACAACTGAAGGAAGGTACTGGCTGCTTTTGGCACAGAAGTGAAATATTTGCCATGGGAAGGCATAACTTGACATGAATGTGTTTTTTGGATTCTTTGGCTTTACATCGTAATTAAGAGGCATGGTGTTAAATTCCGGGTTAATGTCCTGTACTTTACACCTTTTTTCTTTTTCTTCTCTTTTCTTCAACCCCTATCAGAATTGCTTTTAAATGTTAATAGTAGAGTGATCCTGGATCTGTCTTTGGAAATTCCTGCATGCAAAATCTACAGTTGCCTGTTCTTTCCCAACTTTGGTGCAAGGGATGAAGTCCAGTGCCTGTGTTTGGAATAAAGACATTGAAGCTTTAATATCGTGTTTGCACTGTAATCTTGCTTTTCAAATTAATATTTTCTTGGATTTGAAAATCATTCCAACATACGTTTTGTTCTCCTATCCCAAGCTTCTATGCAGATTCCCTCACCCAAAATAAGACTTGACTTATGAACTTGGCCCCCCGTGTTATGCCAGTTGCCACACCAATTCATAGACTAAGCATTATCACTGTGTTCAAGAACAGTTTCTTGATGTTATTTGAGTTTTGGCTTTGATTCAAGAGCATTGACGCTGCATCCAAGTTGTGGATTCTGTTTCCTTTTTAATCTGTCTCCTGGGTCAGTCACTCTTTGCGTAGGTTTAGTTATTTTAAATCATAGGTTGCATTTGTATCTTTACGGTGATAGGTTGATGAGCACTGAGAACTGTCTGATGCAGACGCGGGACGAGGAAGGAGTGAAATACCAACGAGCCTTTGTAGCTGGTGAATTTATCGACTGGCTGATTCAAGAAGGAGAAGTTGCCATCAGGAGTGAAGGTGAACAACTCTGTTGTAGGCTGCTGGAACATGGCATTATTCAGCACGGTGAGCAATTGAACATTATTTTTTGAAGTACCATGTAAGGCGTTTCTTGCCCAATTAAGTATGTCAATTTTACTTATGGGTGGAACTTTATGGTCACCTTGCAGTGGGGCACAGCCTTAAGATATGGTGAGCCGTTCAAAAGTCCGTTGGCTAGAATTTTCCCATTTTGTTTTTTCCCAGACCGTCAGCTGAAACAGGAAGAGTGGAATGTATTTTTAGATAGTCTGAGGGGGAAAGAAATTATGAAGGAGCAGGTCCTACGGTGGCACAGTGGGTAGCACTGCTACTTCACGGTGCCAGGGACTCGGTTCGATTCCTGGCTTGGGTCACTGTCTGTGCGGAGCCTGCACATTCTCCCCATGTCTGCATGGGTTTCCTCCAGGTGCTCCGGTTTCCTCCCACAGTCCAAAGGTGTGCGGGTTAGGTGGATTGGCCACGCTAAATTGCCCCTTAGTTTCAGGGGGGCTAGCTAGGGAAAGTGCAAGGCATTATGGAGATAGGGTCTGGATGGGATTGTGGTTGGTGCAGACCTGGTGGGCTGAATGGTCACCTTCTGCACTATAGGATTCTATCACGTTAGCAGGACAAGTTCAGCCTGCCAAGGCTCTTGAAAGATCATTTAAAAAATTTAGAGAAAAGGAACCGCCTGTCTCCCAATGGACATGGAACTCTTAGCACCTCCTTCTTGGAACAGCCCCGGCACTGCCCCTTGGGTCACACCCAGGTAGGGGGACCCTCCGGTAGGGGGCAGTGCTTGGTTATTACCCAAGCTTGATCCTCTCCCCGCTGGGAGCTGTACTCACCTATTGGCCTCCGGTGAGATCCGTTCACCAAGTGCACATCATGGAGGACCTGTCGTGATTCAAGTTTGCGTACCCACGTGTCAGTGTGAATGGGCAGTTTAACGTGGGGGACCATCTGCATTGGTAATTAGATGTTCTGACTTGTTATGTCATTAGCTGGGGGGTGGAGCCAATCAAACAGGCATAAAAGCCGTTTTGGGACCCTTGGTTAATTCTCTGCCCCACCCTACAAAAACTGGAGTGGAAAATCACCCTCGTCGATTTTGATGGGACCATAAAATTCCACCGGAGTAAAATTCCACCCTAATTTTCCAATAAACCAAATGCTTCTTCGCTGCTTCCTGCAACCCTCACATCAGTAAACTCTGATTTTTAAACCTGATCTGGCCTTTGGCTACTCATGAACATTTCTGTCTACGTGATGAGATGGGCTCCAGCTTGATGTTAATTTTAGCCAGGATGGCAACAAGCATGTGTATCAAATTTGTCAAGGCATCCCAAGACTTGCAAAGTGGGGAACTCATCCTACTTCTAATTTTTATTCCACTTTGCTGGAAAGTACGAATGTTGAGTAAAGAAGAGGTTGGCTCAGCTGTGAACACTGGAATAGTCAGGACAGTAAAAAGTCTGACAACACCAGGTTTCAGTCCAACCGATTTATTTGATAGTAAATTCACTAGCTTTTGGGTTAGCCCCTTCATCAGGTGATAAGATGGTTGTCAGTATGTTCACAGCCATATCCAAGCATGAATTACTATTTGCAGAGTAATCATGATGTGGAGTTGCCGGCGTCGGACAGGGATGGGCGCAGTAAGTAGTCTCGCAACACTAATGTCCAGCAGGTTTATATAATAACACGAGCTTTTGGAGCACTGCTCCATCATCAGGTGAGTGCCACTCATATGATAAAGGGGCGGCGCTCAAAAAGCTCATGTCACCAAATAAACCTCTTGGACTTTAACCTGGTGTTCTGAGAATGAGAATGTTGGTGTGATGGTAGGTATGTTTTATTCACTGCTGTTTTTAATTGAATATATTTTTGTTGAGAAATTAAGCTTGTCCAGGGAAGAAATTTATATTGAATAAATTTATTACAATAATTTGTATTTACCAGCATTTAACTCCAGTCAAAACACTTTAAGCACCAGCTGTATAACATTGTTCCCAAGCATTCCAGTGTAGTACATGATCCTAAGCTCAGCTTTGCAAGTCTGAAATACTTCCTGCCAGTGACCTGTGGAGGCATGTGTCAGCATGTCTTACAGATGATGAATCAGTCTTAGCTTGTCTCATATCTCACTGTCAAGGACCTAGAGACCGTAAAAGGGCACCTTCAGGTAATAAAACACACCTTGTTACTTTGCTTCATTGTCTTTTCGAAATCATCTGATTCATTGCACAATCTCCAGGGTGTTCAAGAGGGATGTGGCAGGGCTGTCGTGCCAGCTGGAATTAAGGACAGGACCTTTCCCTGCTGGCAGGTTGAGTGGGGGTATCTGACCTACATTTATACGCCAAAAGGATTTCCCTGTTTGATTGGCACCGTCCCCCCAGCAATGATGTAACATGGATCCAGACTTTAGTCGGGATTCCTACATTTATGTCTCGGGCATTGCGATCTTTGGCTGGGATGGTCAATTAACGGCCAGATGGATGTGCTCACCATCCGATGAAGGCTGGTGAACTGGCTCAATAAACCTGGCGGCCAAGCAGAGGCCATCCAGCTTGAAAGGAGCAGCAACCTGCAATGAAAGGGAAGTGAGGAAGAGAGCGCTTTGAACTGGAGGCACCCTTTCGCTAACCTTCTTTTGAAGTTTACATTTAAAAAATGGGTTTTGCATCCTGGCCAGCACTGGGTGGGATTCTCCCGTCCTGGATTAAGTCCCGTAGCGGGATAGGGAGTGTCTCCCACTCCGGAGCCTGACTGAAACCACACCGACAATTAATTATGCATCTGAGCATTGTGCACTGTCTTGCGTGGCAGGGCAGACTTGATGGGGCCCCCCTCTCCCCGCTCCCCCATTATATCTAGGTGCTATATTGAAAAGGTGCCCAACATCACTGACCCATCATCAAAGAAAGACGATGGACCTCCTGAAGAGAGAAGATGGAGCTTCAGTATGAGGCTGGAAGCTGGACCTCCTTGGAGACGCTGAAGCTAGAAGATCCACCTGATAGATGTTCTCCCTGTGGTGGTCCAGGATCATTAGCCATCTCCATTCTGAATCCCAGAGGCAGCCCTGGGCCGCCTTCAGGTAAAATCCGCTTTAAGTACACCACATTGATCCAGTTGATTCTAGACTGCCATGTTTTCCTGCGGGCATCGTGGAGAATTGGGCATGATGGGAAGATTCCAGGTGGGCATTCATCTGAATCCCATTAGTGGGATGCAAATTGGTTTCACGCTGGCATCCTGTGGGATTCCTGATCCACCATGATGTGCAGTATCCAAAGATTCCACTGTAATTTCACACTGGCACAAAACTAATTTTTGATCCTTCTGCCTAATTCTCCCCTCACCCAGCAGGATCATGGGAGAATTTCACCCTTTGGGGGTAGGAGGGAAACCTGGAAGATCTCCTAAACCAATGATTAAGGTTTAAAAATCATACAGTCATTTTGTGCTGATTTTACTGGCTTCACCAAGAGTCACAGTCTTAATGTTCAATTTTCATGTGCAAAATTGTACGCAATTTTTAAGTGGGTATTTCTATATCCAATGTAGACAAGTTTTTACGTTCGCTGCTAGGATGTGGACAGCATTGGTAAAACAGCATTTATTGACCCCTCTCTTTTGTTCTTCCTTTCTCCTCCTGGCCCGCCTTTAGCTGCTCAAAGTACATTACATTTCAATCTTTCTCCATTTCTGATGAAGGATCATTAGCTTGAAACGCTTCCTGTCCGCAGATCCTGCCTGCTGAGGACATCCAGCATTTTCTGGGTTTTAATCCAGATCTCCAGTGTCTGCTTTTGTGTTGTTGTAGCTTTTCTGGCCCTGTCAGCTTCTGTTCTCACAGCCAATTCTCAGAATTTAGTGTGCTATTACGAAATCTGAAGAGCTGTTTTGAGTAATGCCTCAGTTGGTGGACGGAATATCTCACAGGGAAAAGCTCCAGGACGTCCACTGATCTGTCAATTGTGGGAAAATTGCCTTCTCCCACAATTTGCCAGATTTCTCAAGTTTGCAATATTGTGCATCAAATGCAATTTTCTTGTTTGATCTATTGAAAAACCCATAGATTGATAGCGTGACATTTTCTTTTTCTTCGCAAGTATTATTCATTGGCCAAATTCATACGTTCCTTTGAATGTTCCAGGAAATCTGAACTGTCATTTAGTCTTTGTTGTACGCATTTAATCATCCATTTGTCTAGTGCTGTTTAGGGAGTGGGGGTTGGCGGGGGGGTTGTTTGTAATGGCGTTTGTTTTTTGGTAGCCAACTTTCTCTCTTCCCCTGTTCCCTCTTAGAGTTTTGACTCTTGTTTCCATAGATACCATCTCAGTACATTCCAAGGGCATGTTCTTTGTGTGTGAGCCTTGACGATGTGTCAATTGGCAGTTCAATCATGGAGTGTATCGCAGCCAAAAAGCTTGACATTTTGTTCTTGCATGAGAAGGATGCCTGCTGGTTAGTGAGAAGAAGCTGGAGCCCCCTCCAACACAAAGGCCAATTATAACACTGAACTATAGTCCATCCCTGACCAACTCACTCAGTTCAGATGGCCTGTGTCCTGTTTTCTAACCAGACTACCCATTTCCTTAGAAAGGAATTTTTCACTTTCATTGTCCCTCCTTTTCTTCTCTGCCATCCTCCAAACCATTCAGTGACGGCGATTCAGATTTGAACCCACTTGTTATCCAAGCCAAAGCTTTTAACAAAAATTAATCTGGGGGGGAGGAAGATATTTGGCATGATTGACAGATTAGTTACCTCGAGACTTGGATCAAATGCCCTTTTTAGAACAATTAATACAGTGGCTACAAGTCTTGTTTCTGTTCTTTGAAGCTGTATAATTAAAATTTACAGCTGCCGTTACATAATTTTTTCAAAAGCTTCCAGTATGTTACATTTGATTATTTTCAGCCAGGATTGGGGGTAACTGTGTGTACAGGCGTATGTACATACATGTGCATGTGTGTACGTAGTGAAACGTTTGCTAGAATTAACTGTCCACACAGACGTTTGCAGAAAGTGTGAAATAGGTTGAGCTCTGACGAAGGGTCATCCAGACTCAAAACGTTGCTTCTCTTCTCTCTCCGCAGATGCTGTCAGACCTGCTGAGATTTTCCAGCATTTTCGGTTTTTGTTTGAAATAAATTGGCTGTTTGTTTTCAGTGAGCCTAATGATGGTCTGACAACAGTGATGTATTCATAGCGCCTTCTGCGTAGATTAAAAGCTCCAGGGCACTTCACAGCATTATCCATCAAAATTTGTCATTGGGTCACATAGGGAGTGATTAAAATCCAGGGGGGCGTGGGGGGGATGCACAACAAATGGAAGAGAATGAAAGAGCACAGGGACCTTGAAGGCTTACAGGGAGAATGGAGGTATTTGAAAACACAGGTGAATACTTTAAAAACGTATTGCTGTTATCTGAAGGCAGTGTTGGTCAGCGAGCACAGGGGTGACGGGGTAAGTGAATTTTGGTGCACGTTAGTATTCGGGCGCCAAAGTTTTAAAAGTGGGGTGAAAGATGGGAGGTCAGCCAGCAGAGTGTTGATTACTGTCACATCTAGAGGTGATGAGTGCATGGGTGAGGGTTTCGGTGCAAGTAAAATGAGTCAGGGATGGAGCCTCAGGCAGGGATATGGATTAAGCAACAGATCAGCCATGATCACATTGAATGGCGGCAGAACAGACTCAAGGGGCTGAATGGCCTACTCCTATTGCTGCATCAAGTGATGTTATGAAAGTGCAAATTGGTTGGGCTTGGTTTTGGAACAGAGGTGTGCCAGAGGCTCATTTTGGCATCAAATATAATGTCGACATTGAAAGTAGTTTGCCTGGAAGAGTCGGTGGCTCAGGAACAGAGATTGTGGTGGTGAGTGAATGGAGGGAATTTCTGCTAATTCAGTACTGGCCTCTTTTAGGTACAGATGTTGGCTCTTTTAGGTCGGACTGGATGTTAGACAAGCAGTGTCCATTGAGAAATGTCCTTTTATATGTATGTACATCTCTAAATGCTGGTGCTTTCAACCTAGCAGAAAGTAATGATTAGGTTGTGAATTTATTTTTAATAAATAGTAGCCTTTGTGACCTGGGGATGGGATGTTCTAGCAGTTAATCTCAGTTGTGCAATGTGTATCTGTAAATAGAATACTCAAAATGCTTGCATGGTCACATGTAATAGCAGAAATGAAGTGTATAATTAACTGGAATTATCCAAATTTTATCAAGAAATTTCCAAAACGATGAGGTTCAGTCTAGAACTGATGAATAACTAAAGCAGCTCTTACCAAAACAGTCATTTTAGTATTTTTCTCCCATTGTGCCTTTGTGGCTTTTGCTGTGTATTCGCTGCCTATTCAGAGTTCAGATTCTGTTGTGTTGTTTTGACAAACAGCCTGTATAGGACTAGTGAAATTAACTCTATCTGTGTCACCAGTCTTCTTATCCACCCCCATTATTCTGTACACAGTGGCCAACAAACACCACTTTGTGGATGGTAACCTTTTGTACCAGTTCCGCATGAACTTTCGCAGAAGGCGACGGCTGGTCGAGCTGCTGAGTGAGAATGTGCCCTTGGTGCCTGACAGTCATGAAAGCCCTTTTTGTTTACGCAAACAGAACTCTGACAATCCTAACACCAGCTTCCTCTCAGGTAAAAATCATTTGCTCTCGTTTCCCCTGTGATTTATAGTCCTATTCGGTGTTCCACAACAAAGCCTTTCGTTAATAGTTTTACCCCTGCTATCTGCCTTCTTTTACATTTGGGAATGTTGTTTCAGGCAAGAAGTGTTTTGTGTCTCATGTGCATTTAACTCTCAGAGGAACTTGCATTTTTATAATGGGTTTTCAACTTATTTACAGATGTTAAGTGGTGGCATTCAACTCCACTGTTTTTTTCCCTTCCCTGTTCACTCTCTTGTGGCCCATATTACATATCCTGTCTCCCCCTCCCCCCACTCCTCACCATCCTCCCCCCCCACTCCTCACCATCCTCCCCCCCCACTCCTCACCATCCTCCCCCCCCCCCACTCCTCACCATCCTCCCCCCCCCACTCCTCGCCATCCTCTCCCCCCCCCACTCCTCGCCATCCTCCCCCCCCACTCCTCACCATCCTCCCCCCCCCCCACTCCTCACCATTCCCCCCCCACTCCTCACCATTCCCCCCCCACTCCTCACCATTCCCCCCCCACTCCTCACCATCCTCCCCCCCCCACTCCTCACCATTCCCCCCCACTCCTCGCCATCCTCCCCCCCCAACTCCTCGCCATCCTCCCCCCCCCCCCAACTCCTCGCCATCCTCCCCCCCCACCCGCACTCCTCGCCATCTCCCCCCCCCCCCCCCAGTACCAAATGATTAAACATTATTTGGGCTCTGCTAAAGAGTAAAATAATCTGTGCCGCCTCCCCTAAAACAGGTGCACGATTTTGGTTCTGTAAGTTAGATTTGTCTTTTATAAAGGTGAACCCACACGCCAAAAACAAAAGAGAAATGGAATACTCCAGTTACAGTGTGGAAAGCAGCTGTTTACAGGTTATCATCCAGACAGGTTGTTTGTGTAAAGACATCTATGATCCAGCATCTGTCATTTGTAAATTGGTTGCGGTAACAGATTTTGTATTACTTAAAAAACTCATTTAGCTTTCTGTTTGACAATTGCGATAAGTCTCAAGTAATTTCTGGTTGACAACTGCTGCTTTTGTGATCATGAGTTTTTTAAAGCTGGACGGGAGAATTATTTTCCTTTCACTGCTATTTCACAAATTTAATTATACTGGAGCATTCTTCTCTGCATGCACACATGTTTACTTTTGATGGTACTCTTCTTTGATGTGAAAATGGGTAAAATATTTATAATAAAGCATGAGGCAAGAAACATTCCATTTAACCCACTGCTTTCCACAGATCTGCCCTGGTGGATTCTATTCCCTATTTGTTAATTGAACAAACCTCTAAATCATCTGTGAAAAGCTGCTCACAAGAAGTAAACTTGCAAAGCTGTCACAGAATATTTTTATAATCTTGTCAGCACAAAGAATATTTGATATCAACGTATTTCTCTGGCCTCCCAGCTGCCACTGACCTTCGTTTACTTAACAGTCTTTAACATCAGACTAATGAGAATTATCTCAACAAATCTCTGGATGTCAAATGCATTGAGGGGGTCTCGCTGCAAAAGTAGCTGATTAAGATCCTGTAACCAACCACACTTAGCCTGCCCCAATCTGAGACAGAAAATGCTGGAAAATCTCAGCCCGTCTGACAGTGGGGAGAGAATAGAGCCAATGTTTCATGTCTAAATGACCCTTCGTTGGAGCAGTATTTGGCTTTTATCTGTCCTAATCTGAGTTCAGCAAGTAGATGCATTGCTCTGAATTGTATGGACCATGAAAACCTTGACTTCAATCCCTCATCTGTAAGGATGCTTCTATTATCGTTGATGTCTCCAGACTAAGGAAAGGAGAAAACCAAGACTTCCCAAGTCACACAACGTCCCAACTTGGACATGCATTGCTGTCTCTCCAGAACCGCTGGACCTACATTCTGGTATTCAACTTGCGGAAAGACTTCACAGCATGGATAGCACTCTGGAGACAGAGAATGAAAATCCACAGAAACTGATCCTATCCAACAGCTACATTGTACCTTTGAGGAAAAGGACTGTCAGAAGGACAGCCCAAATATGGGCATGGCTTCTTGGAGTAGAGGCTAACTAGTCAGCAGAGGAGGAGGGAAGCACAATGTGACACTTTCGGGGATTCACTGGTTAGATAGCATCGAGAATCCCACGTGGTGTGTTGCCCACTGGTATTAGATTAAGAGGTATCTTGAACTGATTTGAAAAACTGTTGGAGAGGGATAGTGTCAATGCACGACTAATTACAGCCTGTGGCAATTATCTTGTTAGGAGAACCCTGGTTAAACATGTGACATTGATTGTACTATAATTAGAGATGTCTGTAACACTTCTGAGGGCAGTGCTTATTATAAGTTAGTAGCACTGAGGAACTGTCTTACAATAAACCAGCTTGAATGTAAAGGCCAGTCTGGAGTGACTCTTTCACCACAGCCCCTTATTATGAGTAACAGATAGATGGGGGAGTGGTCCAGTCATTGTGGTCCAAGTCAGGACCAACAACTGGAGAAGGTCCTGTTTCTAAAGTAACAGGAGCTGAATTTGAAACTGGAGTAGTTTAAACTTAATTAATAAATTGGGAACAAGCTCTCATTAATATTGATCTATTGTTCTTGGATTGTTATAAAAATCCATCGGGTGTGTTGGTGCCCTTTCATGGAGACCCACACGTCACTCCAGATCCATAACAACAGCTCTTAACCGCCTTTGAAATGTCTAGCCAATCACCCCAGAAAAAGCACTATGTGTGTGTCTACCGACACCACACAGACTGCAGCAGTTCAAGAAGGCAGTTCACCACAACCTTGGTCAAGAACGATTATGGATGTACAAGATGTTCACATCCCAGAATCCCAGGAACAAATTAAAAACAAAATCAAAAACATGACCTCAAGCATTAAAATTTCTGGATCATCGCTCAATGCTTGTGCAACATATGCAACAATGGGTTAAGCAGATTAGGGAGGTGAACACAGGGCTGGGGGAGTGGTGTAGAAAAGAGGAGCTTCATTCATGGGACACTGATATCAGTTGTGGGAAGGAACTGGATCTTTTGGGACCAGGATCCTAACTGAATCCTAAATAGAGCTGTCACAGGGTGAAATATTAGAGTCAAAGGACAGGTTAGGGTGTGTGATCTAAATAGGTGCTTCATACATACTCACACAGAGCATAGGGAACACATTTGAATAAGCAAATTCAATTTGGATGGTAAGACATGGTTGCCATTAGAGATATGACTGCAGGATGATGAGGACTGGGAGCTATATATACCACTTCTATTGTCTACTCAGGAGATCTTGTGGTACAGTGGGTGGCGTCCCTGTGTCCGAGCCAGAAACTATAGGTTCAAGTCCCATCCCAGGATTTGATGGCCAAGGAAGCTGCATTCATAACGTGGCCAAATGAGTTGCATATTGATTTGCAAAATCCTTTCAATGCATGTTAATGGTAGGTAGTGAGAGTGGGAGAGATTTCTGGTCAGCATGTGGAAGCTAGAACTTCTGTTATCACTGTCTATAGTTCCAAGCAGCAACACTTGCGTAAAAGTGCATGTTGGGCACAGCTATTTGGAGTCTGAGTGAACTGTTACACACACACACACCCACACACACACATAAGGTTTATTGGAAAGAAAAGTAAAATGGTAGAGGGGGAGGGGTAACCTCCCTGGTTATTTCCTCTCAACATTTCACTTCTAAGTGATTTCACCCTTAAACAAAGCTAAGCAGGGAATGGAAACTTTAGGATAGAATTAAGAAATAGAAAATGATTGAAGAGTGTAGAAGGAATTGTGTATCGTACCCTGGTAGCCGCTGTGAAATGCGTGACATGAGCATACACAGAGTGCTAAGTAAGTGCATATGGATAGAGTGACCAGTGTACCTTGCAAGTAATCATTCCAGATAGTAGGGATAAAACCATAAGACATAGAAGCAGAATTAGGCCAATCGTCCCATCGGATCTGCTCTGCCATTCAATTTTTCTCATCCCCATTCTCCTGCCTTTTCCCCATAACCCCTGACACCCTTATTGATCAAGAACCTATCTATCTCTATCTTAAAGTTACTCAATGATCTGGCTTCAAGCCTTCTGCGGCAAAGAGTTCCACAGATTCACCATTCTCTGGCTGAAGAAATTCCTCCTCATCTCTGTTTTAAAGGATCGTCCCGTTAATCTGAGGTTGTGCCCTCTGGTTCTAGTTTTTCCTATAGTGGAAACATTCACTCCATATTCAGGTTATCCAGGCCTCTCAGTATCCTGTAAGTTTCAAATAAGATCCCCTGTCATCCTCCTAAACTCCAATGAGTACAGACCCAGAGTCCTCAACTGTTCCTCATACGACAAGCTCTTCATTCCAGGGAACATTCGTGGGAACCTCCTCTGGACCCTTTCCAAAGCCAGCACATCCTTCCTCAGATACGGGACCCAAAACTGCTCACAATACTCCAAATAGGGTCTGACCAGAGCCTTGTACAGCCTCAGAAATACATCCCTGCTGTTATATTCCAGTCCTCTTGACATGAATGCTAACATTGCATTTGCCTTCCCAAATGCAGACTGAACCTGCACGTTAACCTTAAGAGAATCTTGAACAAGGATTCCCAAGTCCCTTTGTGCTTCTGATTTCCTCAGCATTTCCCCATTTAGAAAACAGTCTATGCCTCCATTCCTCCTTCCAAAGTACATAATCTCACACTTTTCCACATTGTATTCTTAGCAACAATGTCTTCACTTCCATCTTCCGAATCGTGAATGTATATTTTGAAAAGTTGTGGTTCCAGCACTGAGCCCTGAGGCAGGATAATGGGTGGATACTCGAATTGGCAGAATGTGACCAGTGGTGTTCTGCAAAGATCAATGTTGGAGTGTTAATTATTCACTATTTATTAACAACTGGGATGATGGGATTGAAACCTACAAATGCAAGTCTGACAACAACACAGAGACAGATGGCATCGTAAGCAGTATAGATGGAAGTATACATTTATAAAGGACTATTGATAATTAAGTAAATGGGCAAAACTGGCAACTGGATTTCAATGTAGGCAAAGGTCATCAACTTTGGATCCAAAAAAGATTAAACTGGGAGGTTACTTTTGAAATGAAAGTACCCTCCCAATGGAAGTCGAAGAAACTTGGAAAACCAGTATACAGATATCATGAACTGATACAGAAAATAATTTAAAAGACTAATATATATTTATATGTCTATTATATCTAGAGGTCTAGAATACAAGAGTATAAATTAGGTCAGGTTGAATGGCCGGGCTAAATCACCAAAGTGTCCAAATATATGTACTTTGGATAGATTAGTGGGATAAATATGTGGGGTTATGGGGTAAAGCCTTGGCAAGAGTCTGCAGACTCAATGGGCCAAATGGCCTCCTTCCATGACAGAAGTCATGCTTCAGTTGTACAAATTCTTGGTTAGACCACACCTGAAGTCCAACTGTTCTGGGCAGCACACCTTGGGAAGGACATATTGGCCTTGGGAGGGAGCTTTGTTTTACCAGAATAATACCTGGATTCCAGGAATTAGATTTATGGAGATATTACACAAACAAAGGTTGTATTCCATGGAATTGAAGAGTTTAATGAGGATTGTTATGACCTCATGAAGACCAGAAGATTTTTTAAAAAAAATCCAAAATACCATTTTTTTACCTAAAAAAAAAATGAAGTCATAAGAACATAAGAAATAGGAGCAGGAGTAGGCCATCTAGCCCTTCGAGCCTGCCCCGCCATTCAATAAGATCATGGCTGATCTGTCGTGGCTCAGTTCCACTTTCCCGCCCTCTCCCCATAACCCTTAATCCCCTCTCTTATCAAGAACCCATCAACCCGCTTCTTAAAAATATTTAGCGAGGCAGCCTCCACCACTTCAACGGGCAGAGAATTCCAGAGATTCACCACCCTTTGAGTGAAGAAGTTCCTCCTCAACTCCGTTCTAAACCGCCTCCCCTTTATCACAAGATTCCATGCTTTAAAACAAATAATTTTTTACTATTGAAGAGTCAAACAAAGCAATCACTAAAGACTATCTTAGAAAACTAGTAAACATCCAGAATCAACACAAATTAAATGTGAATTGAGAGATAAATTGTGGTCAATTAAATAAATGGACAAAACTGACAACTAGATTTTAATTCTCACTACACAAACGATAGGTAATGACCAGCTCTAACAAGATAATCCAAACATCTTCCCTTGATATTCAGCGGCTTCACCATTGCTGAATTCCTCACTGACACCATCCTGGGTCTTACCATTGACCAGAACCTGAACTGGACCAGCCGTGTAAATACTGTGGTTAGAAGAGCAGGGCAGGGGCTGGAAATTCTATGGAGAGTAACTCACTTCCTGACTTCCCAAAGCCTACAGGAGTGTGATGGAATACTCGCCATTTGCCTGGATAAATGCAGCTTCAGCAAAACTCAACAAGTTCAGGACCATCCAGGGCACAGCAGCTCAATGGTTGGTATCCCATTCACTACCTTAATATTCAACAGCACCTTCCAAACCTGTGACCTCTACAGCCAAGAAGGGCAAGAGCAACAGATGCCTGGGAACACCGCTACCTACACCTTTCCATCCAAGTCGCTCACCATCCTGACTTGGAATAATATTGCAATTCCTTTGCTGTTGCTGGGTCAAAATCCTGGGAAGTCCCTAATAGCACTGTGGGTGTACCTACACCACAGAGACTGCAGTGATTCAAAAAGGCATCTTACCACCTTCTTCAACTTGCCTGTTCTACATAACTCTGCTACGACCCAGTTTGAATTGACCTGGGTACTTTTATATCCGGGGGAGGGGAAGGGGAGATGGTGGTGAGGTGAGAGGTGGAAGAGGATGTCATTGGCATGGTTTAAAAATTTGAAAACAGATTATTTAAGTTGTGATGTCCGGAAATACTTCTGCAGGCAAGGTCCGGTGGAAGTTTGGACCTTTCCTCTACAAATGATAATTGAGGCTTGATGAGTTGTTAATGTTAAAATCAGAGATTGGTAGATTTTTGTTAACCAAAGGCATTAAGAAAGGTGGGGTAAAGGAATTGGGTCACAGATCACATGATCCTGTCAAATGACAGAACAGAGTCAAGGGGCCGAGTGGCCTTCTCCTGTTCTAGTAACTACATGGGCAGTAAATGCTAGACTTTAACATCTACATCCAGTGAATTATTTTCTGTTTACTTGGATGTTGGAACCATGGCTGATTTACATTCTTCAGGCCCATGTCATTGAAATGCTCCCTGCGGTTATTTAGGCTGGACCCACTCACTTGGCAAAGACTGAAATTCAAATGTGCGATCATTTGTAGACTGTGAATCAGCTACTCAGCTTCACAGCCACTGAACATGATGAAACCTTCATACATTTTATGCAAATTAAAATTTAGGTGTGGGAGATCAACAATCTCAGTGCGAGGACATCTCGACAGGAGTTCCTCAGGTTGTAGGCCCAAACGTCTTCAGCTGCTTCATCAATGACCTTCCCTCCACCATAAGGTCAGGATTGGGGATGTTCGCCGATGATCACAATATTCAGCACCATTCATGACTTCTCAAATACTAAAGCAGTCCATATCCATGTGCTGCAATACCTCAACAATATTTAGACCTGGGTTGTTTAGTGGCAAGTGACGTTCATGGCACACACAGTTATCAAGCAATGACCATCTTCAAGAAGAGAGAATCCCCTGAGATTCATAAGAACATAAGAAATAGGAGCAGGAGTAGGCCATATAGCCCTTCGAGCCTGCCCCACCATTCAATAAGATCATGGCTGATCTGTCGTGGCTCAGTTCCACTTTCCCGCCCTCTCCCCATAACCCTTAATCCCCTCTCTTATCAAAAACCCATCAACCCGCTTCTTAAAAATATTTAGCGAGGCAGCCTCCACCACTTCAACGGGCAGAGAATTCCAGAGATTCACCACCCTTTGAGTGAAGAAGTTCCTCCTCAACTCCGTTCTAAACCGCCCCCCCCTTTATCTTGAGGCTGTGCCTCCTAGTCCTACTGTCCTTTCTGAGCGGGAAGAGTCTCTCCACCTCTATCCTATCCATCCCATTCATCATCTTAAATGGAATGGAACTTCAATGGAATTAAATTCAATGGAACTTCCATCAGTGAACCCCCACTGCCAACATCCCAGGAGTTACTATTGGATAGAAACTGATCTGGACCAGTAATGTAAATGCTGTGGCTACCACAGCAGTTTTATAGAATTCTCTCCACTTACCTGCATGAGTGCAGCTCCAACAAACCTCCAGAAGCTTGAGGCCATCCAGGACAAGGCAGCCTGCTTGATTGGCACCACATCCACCATCTTAAACATTCACTCTCTCCACCACCAAAGCACAGTGGCAGCAGTGTGAACCATCAGTAAGATGCATTGCAGCAAATCATCAACGCTTCTTCAACAGCACCTTCTTAACTACCGCCCAGAAGGACAAAGGCAGCAGATGCGTGGGAACAACACCTCCGAGTGCTCCTCCAAGACATACACCATTCTGGCTTGGAACAATGGGCGAGATTCTCTGGTCTCCTCTCTGTTTTTCTCAGTGATGGGAGGCAGTGTGTTGGAATCTTCTGGTTCTGCTGCAGTCAGTGGGAATTTCCGTTAAAGGCATTCCATGCTGTTGGGAAACCCACGGCAGGGGGTGCTCTGCCAGCAGAACCAGAGAATTCCACTGGTATGAATGGCCAGAGAATTTCGGCCAATATTATCATTCCTTTTTTTTGCTGGGTCAATGCTGGAACTCCCTTTCTAACAGCACTGTGGATGGACCTACGCCAAATGGAATGGATGCAAGTCCACCCATACCTGCTATAGTTGGAAAAGACATCCGACCACCTTCTCCAGGGCATTGAGGAATGGGGAGCAAATGCTAGTCTAGTCAGCAACACCTACATCCCATGAACAAATAAAAAAAAGTAACAATTAAACCTATTGAAATGATACACAGAGCCAGCGATTAATCTATTCCGTTACAACATGGTGAGGGCCTGCTAACTTGACTTTTGGTCTGTCTTGTACAGTGAGCCCGACAAAGGAAATCAAGATTGTATCTGCTGTCCGACGGTGTAGCATGAGTAGCAGCTGTGGCAGCAGTGGTTACTACAGCAGTAGCCCCACTCCCAACAGCAGTCCGCCTGTGTTGTCCAATCCAAAGTCCGGTAAGAGCGCACATCTGTCAGCACATCACACTCTTGATGGGTATAGCATGGCAAGTGACAAAGGAGTTGCGAATCACCATCTTTGTCTGATTAGCAGCTCCAGTTCTCAAGGGTGCTGTGTGACATAATGATTTACTAATCTGGTTGGAAGTACTCGCTTCAAATTTCAATGTGTCTTGTTGTGGTGATCAGATCGAAAGCACCTCTTTAAATGGTTAGCTTGTGTTTTTGCCTATTCCTCAATTCGGTACGAGTGTGAACTCGAGATCACTTTGCAGAATTGTACATTTTGTGAAGACTTCAGTAGCTGTCTTAAAACAAGCTGCAAAACTTTGAAAAGGGACCTTCCATCAGAGATTTTTGTTTTGTTTATTATATCCAATTCAATCCAATCAAAGACCAATTCATAGTCTCAGCAGATGAGACATTCCCGATCCAAGCTGACAAGACAGGCTTCCCACTTCCTGTCTTGGGCTTGATCTATATGATCCAAACTGATTGGAGCAGGCATTGCACCGTCCCCAAGGCTTGATCTCATTTGCATCTTGGCCAAAAGGCCGAGACACCACTTTTAAAAATAGCTTCAAGTGAAGCCTTAGTGTAACCTCGACTTCAAACAAGTGCGACACATTGGCTACGATCAAGTGTAGTATCAAAAGACTTTCCATCAGAGATTACCGCAAAAGGACGAGTGTTTAACTAGACACAGTCTATCACCTAGCGAAAAGAAACCCGACGATGAGAGACACACACTTTTGGCAAAGTTTAAAAGCATTTTTTTAAAAACATCAGTTTGGAAATTAATCTGGATATTTGGCACTCCATCAAATCTTTCAATTAAACAATTAAGACTAAAACTGAAAGAAAAGTGAAAGAAGAGTGGCAATGAGTTCCACTATACTTGTTGCTACAGAGTCATGTTGTATCAATCTGTTTAAAATGACCATAATTCCTCTAAATATAGACCAAACGTTTTCACTAAAATCTACAAGAGAAAGTAGATTGGCATATTGTCTTCACCACCTCAGAATTTAAAAAGATATTCAAGCTCTCCTGCTGGCTCATGCTATTGATAATAGTAACAACTGCCTGTTGCTGAACCATTTAATCTCAACATCTCATGTTTGAAGATTAATTTGCTTTTTTACTCTAATATGAACCTCTCCGTCCCTGTTCTTCACAAGCTGTGGCACAGCCTTTGTGATGGTTGGCCATACCATCTTCCTCCAGCACCTTACCAGTTGGGTGGGACTGCTCTAATGCTGTTTCATTCTCATCTAATTGTAGCCAGGTAATCACTCGCAATGGCTTCTTTTCCAGCTGCTGCACCATTATCTCTGGTGTCCCACAAGGATCTATCCTTGGCCATCTCCTATCTCTCATCTACATGAGGCAACATCTGAAGGCACAGCTTTAGTTTTCACGTGTGCACCAACAAAACCCAGCTCCACCTCAGCATCACCTTTCTCGTCTCCTCCACTGTTGCTACATTTTCAGATTGCTTTTCTGACATCCAACATAGGATAAATATTGGAAGATTGAAGCCATTGTTTTTGGTTCCCACTCCAAATTCCTACTTGGAGCCAGAAAACTTTCTAGCTACCGACTCTATCCCTCTCCCCGCTAACGGTCTGACATTAACTAAGTCTGTTTGCAACCTTGGGTGTGACATTTGATCTTGAAGTGAACTTCTGACCTCATATTCACACCATTACGAAGACCACCTATTCCACCTATGTAACATTGCTCAACTTCACCCCATCTCACTCCATCTGCTGCTGAAACTCTCATTCCATGCCTTTGTTCCTGACTATTTCAATGCACTCCTGGTTAATCCCCCATATTCTACCCTCCGTAAACTTGAGGTCTTCAAAAACTCTACCTTAACTCGCAGCAAGTTCTAGTCCCTTATCATCCCTGTGCTCCCTAACCTGCATTGTCTCCCAGTAAAGCTCTATCTTCACTTTTTAATTCTCATCCTCGTTTGCAAAACCCTCCCTATCCATGTAATTTCCTCCAATCTCACAACACTCCAAGATACCTGCGTTCCTCTCATTCCGGCCTCTTGTGCACCATTGGTGGCTGAACGCTGTTCACCATTCTGCCAAGTAGACTACTCCTTGTCCTCCATCTCCATGCCGAGCTGGTCTTCATGGACAGCACCATGCTACTGAACCCATGGCCCCTGCTGTGTTTACCCCAGTCCAACACTGGCATCTCCACATCATCCCTGCTGTGTCACCCAGGAGCAATACTGCATCTGAGACTGGGGAGTAAAGGGGTCTCCTTGCCCCTGGTGCCACGTAATACTGTCCATCTGGACGGCGCTGTGATGCAGGACTCATGTAGACACCACAACAGAGGCCTGAATTCAACCAGGGTTGGGAGGAGGGGGCTGGTGGGCAGTTGACCTGATGATAATAAGGGGGGGTGGGGGGGGCATTGTGAAAAGAGGGCTGTGAAAGGCTGGGCAGGGGTGGTGCTCACAGTGGCAGGCAGCACGGAGGTGGATGAAGAAGGTAAAAAATGGAAGGCAGAGGGAAGACCAAGGGGAGGAAAGCTGGACCTCAACAAGGCTGCGGGAAAAGCTCCAGACAAGAGGGTCAAAAAGATATCACATCGTTTACGGGAAGGGGGTGGATGAAGATTCCAGATGTGGTGGATCGAGATTCACATGGGTCATTGGTGCCTTGCAGGTGGAGGGCTTGGGGTGAGGGAGGGTTGAATTAAGGAACAGATTTCTTCTTGAGGCCGCCAGCCTTTTCCCTCTGTGTTGCTGACATCCTGCATGGCCTGATGGTGACAGGTTGGTTGGAAAGAGTGATACAAGTGGGCTGGGTTGGTGTTTAAATATGGCAGCGGGACCTTTGAACCCACCAGCCGCCGGCTCACCAGGGGAATGGGAGGGGAACTCACCTGTGTGTAACTAATGCAGTTTCAAGCACAGAATCTGGCAAGATCCCATCGCTCTTGCCAGCGGGAAAGGCATCACCAGAGCCACCCGTAGCCTCAAAATGGGAGAATTCTGCTCAATATCTCTTCGTGTGACCTAGTGTCATACTTTGATAGATAACGCTCCTCTGGAACATTTAAAATGCTGTAAAACTATTGGTTATTTTTACCGCTTTGCAGTAATATCTGCACACTGCTAAGACAAATGATGACAGGAAGAGACTAATTTCCTCTCATATTTGTGACTAAAAAGTATTCTAAACTTAAAACATTCTAACAGTAAAAGTAGTTGAAGTGTACAGTTACATTAAATTAAATACAATGGGCCATGAATCATGTACATCTTCAGAATCTTGTATTTTATTTCAGTTTTGAAAAGGCCCATAACTACGGAGGAACTCCTAGCTCCTGGAGCGCCGTATATGAAGAAGACACTTACGGTAAGTCCTGTGATTTTAACCATGTTTGATGCTCCATTTAACTGTAGCCTATTAGCAGCTAATCTAATACTGTTACTGAACATGAAATAGTTTTAGTTAAGTATAATTCAACTGTGTTGCGTACTCGGGATTGTAGAATAAAAAGGCCGAATTTACACTTGGATAGCCTACCCTTTTTAAAACCGTTAAGGAGCCTTATTGAAACACATTTACATTTTAATTGCTGACCAAGACAGTCACTGAAAGTCAAAGGTGTGCGGGTTAGGTGGATTGGCCATGCTAAATTGCCCATTAGTGTCAGGGGTCTAGCTAGGGTAAATGCATGGGGTTATGGGGATGGGGCCTAAATGGGATTATTGTCGGGGCAACTCGATGGGCCAAATGGCCTCCTTCGGCACTGTAGGATTCTATGATTCAATGGAAGCATTGAAAAGTCAAGATTGTTTTTAAAGTACAGAAACGATGAGGGATTTGTTTTTGAAAGCAGACTTTAGATGAAGATTCAATATGCCTGTTTATTTTCAACTTTTGCTAAATTGGCTCTCTTCAGATTGTGGGCGATGCAGTCGGCTGGGGATTTGTTGTACGTGGAAACAAACCGTGCCATATCCAAGCAGTGGATCCCAGTGGTCCAGCTGCTGCAGCTGGAATGAAGGTATTTTTGTATTTCTCTGACGCACATTGAGTGCAAATGTTGACTCTCTCTGTCCAGCTTTTGGGTGTTTAGTTCCAAGCTTGTGCGTTTTACTTAGGCTTCAGCTATCCTTGCGTAAGATTTGGCATGTACGATTTTATGGGACAACTTTAAAGAACTGGAAACATCTGGGGGGTTCATTTTCACAAATGTTTGAAGGTGGCAGAACAAGTAAGCAAGGGCATTTTAAAGAAACATGCAGGACCCTTTGCTGTTAAATATAGCTGTAGAATCAAAAACAAGGAAGTTATGGTAACTCTTATAAATTAGTAGTTGCTGCAGTAAAGCAGTATATCTTGCGGATACATGCAGTTGTCGTTGCCAATTAAAGTCTGTTTTGATTTTATGAAGAGATGCTGACTGGAACAGATTGACAACGTTGCAATTACAATCGACTTTTCCAGAATTGCTTGATCAATTTCTGTAATCCTTATATTCAAGGGCAATTCCAGCAACATTTGGGTTTCATGTAGAGATGTCAAGATAAATAATTGCTGGCCAGAATGCAAAATTGCCAGCTGGTGTTTGAGATGAATAATTTGGCTTATTAACAGTTCAGTTGGAAGCGATTACATCAGCTTCTGTCTGAATTGACATTGGAGTAACGTGTAAACCATCTTCTTCACTCGTTTTCGACAAATTGTCTCCTCATTCCTGTTAAGCTGTTAACTGCATGTTGAACTATATTTTCCGTGGGAACTGGTTGTACTCTGTTATCTCAGCCTAGTGGCCTTTGTCACAGTGATCATCAGTGAGCTTTTCAACCATGAAGTTCTTGTTGGCAGCCCTGATGTAGTGATGCGCCACACTTATGCCCACAGGTGTCCCTTGGAACAGTTGCTGGGTCACGGCCTGGCTTTTCACCCTTTCTCTTTTTATTATTGGGTTCTTGTCTCTCGGTGCAGTCCCCATCTAAAAAGAACATTGGGTGTTTCGACCAATTATAGCGGTCATAACACCACTCAAGTCAGCACAGCCAGGATGTAATGTAACCTCATTCTTTACTGTTACAACCTAGGATTATGGTTCTTCTCAAAATCAAATCTAAGCAACCAGCTTACAGTTTGACCAAATTCAGCAGAAGTTGGGTGTAGTTTGCAGTTCATTGAAAGCATAGCAAACAGAATAGCTTATCCACAGTTTGTATGCAAGTTTAACCCAATATTTTACTGCACTCATCTTGGCGTATTTTGACCTGTGTAGAAATTTGTCTTTCTTACATTTTTTTGTCCTTCAGTTTGTTTGTGGAATCTCAAGAACCTTTGCATAAAAGCTGCTGTATGGTGAATAGTACTATAAAAGAAAAGGTGCCCCTCCCACCAGCTGCACACAGCTGTATTGGTTCTATAGGGTAATTAGGGATGGGCAACAAATGCTGCCCATGTCCATGATGCTCGCACCCCATGAAAGAATGGAAAAATACTCACCCCTTTCTGCAAAATGTACAGCCTTTCCCGATGATCAAGGTTCACCTTCACTGTTCAAAGAGCACTGATTTTGTGTACCCCTCAATGCACTGCACTCAGTAAACCAGAAGATACTGCTTTCATCGAATCATAGAAACCCCACAGTGCAGAAAGAGGCCATTCAGCCCATCGAGTCTGCACTGACCACAATTCCACCCAGGCCCCAGCCCCATATCCCTACATATTTACCCGCTAATGCCTCTGACCTACGCATTTCAGGACTCTACGGGGCAACTTTTAGCATGGCCAATCAAGCTAACTTGCACATCTTTTATAATATGCCAAGTAAACTATGTGTCCCTTTTTTAAGCCTGCAAAATGTGATTGTTTTTAAGCAAACCGTGCATTTAAATGCTAGTTAAGAGATATTGTAGCTCCAATGCTTTATGTCACTGAATAATTCCTTTGCTTCTTTTATACCTTTGACACTGCACGTCACATACAGGCAACAAAAGTAGGCATCTTGTTGTTCCATTATAACTAGTGGATTCCACATGACATTGGATTAAAGTAAGATCAAAGTAAGGTTAATGCACTACTTGAAAAAATGTTATGCCATATGATGCAGAATACGTTAGTCTGTTGGTGAGTTGAGTCCGGGCTGCCCAAAGTGTCATTTGGTAGCTAATTGGTTAAAGAACTTTTCAAATTTAATCACGCTCATTAGTTGTGAGCCTCAGCCAAACATTGCATAATTTCTAAGATTGTTTAACATCTGTAACAAAATTAAACATTTGTACATGCTGATATGCCATTTAATATTACCTACAGATGTTCTGTGGTGTTGCTCACCAAATTGGAGGATATCCTTTTCCTGCCATGTTGGAAATGTTCTGAATATCCTGTGCCATTGCTGAGATTTGGATGGGAATGGGAAATGTGTTGGGGAGGAAATTAGTATTCAAGGAGATGGCTGGGAACAAATAATATTACACTGGGAATGAGTGGAGAGGAAAGAAAACCAGGAAATGATGGGGTCACGAGATAACTAATGAGGGGAAGGAATAACTGGTTAGAATGAAATAAATAAATTATACTAATTACTTTCTGCTTCTTCAGAGCATTACCGTTGCCGACAGTGAACCAGCTTCCACATGTACTTTTGACACTAACTAACTTTCCACCACCTCTCTCAGCACATCATCACCTCCGTATCATTGGATTGCTTGTCAACCTAGTCTTGGATGAACCTCGGTTTTCTCTAGCTAAACATTGTCTTCAGCTTCCATCATAAAGTCTGTATTCTGGTTACTGACTCAGTCCCTTCCCTGGCCACTGTTGCAAGCTGCTTCGAGCAGTTTAGAACTTGGGTGTCCTATTTCACGCAAGGCAGAATGTTTCTTCTTCGCTAGAAAGATTGCCCATTTCAACTGCTGTATTATCCAAAACTATAAATCTGCCAAACTCCTCCTTTATACCTTTTTGTTATAGGCAGCCTCAACTATTCCAGTGTTGTCATGGCAAACTTTCCATTTCATGCCATCTTTACACTGAACTCATCTAATACTTTGCCTGTATCCTGTCTGGATCATCATTCAACTCCTGTAACATTAAGGCAGTGGGAATGTGAATGACTGATCCACACTCATATCCCTGCTGCCTTAATGTTAAAATTCTCATCTTGTATCTGCTGTTTTTGGTCAGTGCTCATTTAGTCCATGTGCTCCTGTGAATCAGCTTGTAGTTTTTTTTTATTGTTTACAAAATACAAGTTGTCACAGTAACAGGGGAATAAGGACTGGCATGAAAGAAAGGATGGAACAAGAACTAATTACCAGCTAGGCTTCAATTTTGGAGTGGACAGCTGGTATCCTGCAAGGATCGGTGAATCATACCTGTCCCAGTGTCCTCCATCACCCTAATAAAATAAAATACCGTGTTAGCTGCAAATCTGAAGTGAAAACGGGAAGTTTGGAAAAACCCAGCAGGCCTGCCAGCATCTGTTGGAGAAAGAAACAGAGTTAATGTCTCAAGTCCAATATGACTCTTCATCGAGATGAAGCAGACTGAGGGTGGGGGTAAAGGGAGCTTTGTTAACTGGCCCCCAGGCCGTTAGAAAGCTCCCTCCCCAAGTTTAATTAGTAAGTTTGTGGACAACACAAAGGTTGGTGGATTTGCAGGCAATGATGAGGATACAGCAGGATATCGATCGGTTGGAGACTTGGGTGGAGAGATGACAGATGGAGGTTAATCCAGACAAATGTGAGGTAATGCATTTTGGAAGATCTAATACAGATGGGAAATATACAGTATATGGCAAAACTCTATTGATAGACAGAGGGATCTGGGTGTATAGGTACACAGGTCACTGAAAGTGACAATGCAGGTGGAGAAGGTAATCAAGAAGGCATATGGCAAGCTTGCCTTCATTGGCAAGTAAATTGAGTTTAAAAATTGGCAAGTCATGTTGCAGCTTTATAGAACATTAGTTAGACCGCACTTGGAATATAGCATTCAATTCTGGTCGCCGCACTACCAGAAGAATGTGGAGGCTTTGAAGAGGATACAGAAAAGATTTACCAGGATGTTGCCTGGTGTGGAGGGTATTAGCGAAGAAGAGAAACTTGGTTTGTTCTCACTGGAATGACAGAGGTCGAGGGGCGACCTGATAGAAGTCTACAAGGGCGTGGATGGTCAGAAGTTTTTCCCCAGGGTGGAGGAGTCAGTTACCAGGGGGAGTATATTTAAGTTGCGAGGGGCAAGGTACAAGGCAAGTTTTTTTACATGGTGGGTGCCTGGAACTCGCTGCTGGGGAAGGTAGTGGAAGCATTACGATAGTCACATTTAAGAGGCATCCGGACAAATATATGAATAGGATGGGAATAGAGAGATATGGTCCCCAGAAGGGTAGGGGGTTTTAGATCAGATAGACAGCATGGTCGGTGCAGGCTTGGAGGGCCAAATGGCCTGTACCAGTGCTGCAATTTTCTTTGTTCTTTGTTTCCTTCCCTTCATGGCCTCTTAAATCTCGATCCTGGAACCTCCTCCCTGACCCCCAAACACTTACAAAGTCCCAGTCGCTGAATGTTTCTTCAAGCCCCAAGTACGGACACGCAATCATCCTAATTAGGAGCAGGAGTAGGCCACTCAGTCCTTGAGACTGCTCTGCCATTTAATAAGATTAAATGGCTAATCTGATTGCAAACTCAACTCCACAGTCCCACAGATTCTTATAACCTTTCACCCCCTTATCAATAATCTATCTACCTCTGTCTTAAAAACAATTCTGCTTCCACTGCCTTTTAAAGAAGATAGATCTAAAAACTCTCAAACCTCAGAGAAAAAAAAACTTCTCCTCACTTCATCTTAATTGGATGGCCCTTTATTTTTAAACAGTTCAAATGCTTCCACAGGAAGAAGCACCCTCTTCACATTCAGCTTGTCAAGACCCATGGGGATCTTATATATTTCAGTCAAATTGCGCCTTACTCCTTTGAACTCCAGTGGATACAAGCCTATCCCAACCAACCTTTCCTCAGAAGACAACTCACCATTCCAGCTATTAGTCTAGTAAACCTTCTCTGAACTGCCTCCAATGCATTCACTGCTGGTAGTTGATGGGAGGAAAATCCCACCTCCAGCTAATATTTGCTTTCAGCTCTATCGTGGGATATGGGTGTTGCTAGCAAGCCCAACACTTCCCAACCCTAAATACTCTCGGCAAGGTGGTGATGTGCAACCTTCTTGAACGACTACAGTCCATGTGGTGTAGGCACAGTCATAGATGGCAGATAGTCAGTTTGGCTTTATTCTTTTATCACTTTTCTGTGGGGGTTTGATACGACCAAGTAGCTTGCTAGGCCATTTCAGAGGGCGATTCAGAATCCTGCCCTCATGGCTGTAGGTCTGGAGTCACATAGAGGTTAGACCAGGTAAGGGCAACAGATTTCTTCCCTAAAGGACATCTGTGAACCAGATACGTTTTTATGATAATTGATGGAAGCTTCATGGCACCATTATTGAGACTACCTTTCAATATCAGATATTAATAAACTGCAT
Source organism: Carcharhinus amblyrhynchos (assembly GCF_965287045.1). Lineage (NCBI taxonomy): Eukaryota > Metazoa > Chordata > Chondrichthyes > Carcharhiniformes > Carcharhinidae > Carcharhinus > Carcharhinus amblyrhynchos. The sequence continues at coordinate 6,893,154 of NC_137331.1, forward strand.
ATATTAATTCAATATAATTAATTGAATTAAGATTCCACATTCTGCAATGTTGGAATTTGAACCCATGCCTCCAGAGCATTAGGCTGGGCTTCTTCATTACTGGTCCAGTGACAGTACCACTGCATCATCTCCTCACAATTAATGGCTTCTGCTGGGATGGTTTAGCAGATTGTTTCCCCTTTGTCATATTTTCAAACCTTGTCAATGTGATGTCATGTTGGCGAGGTTTACAACCCAGATTCATCCGGATCTGAACCTGCCATGGGGATCCCTTTGGGGACACAGAGGTGAGTATAGCTCCAGGGGTTTTTCCTTCCAAGCAGCTAAATTCCTCCCATCGGCAAGGTTTGACAAATATGACAAATTGACAAATATGACATCTACTAAACCATCCCAGCAGAAGAAAGGGGCCATTAATTGTGAGAAGATGGCGTAGTGGTACTGTCACTGGACCAGTAATGAAGAAGCCCAGCCTAATGCTCTAGAGGCATGGGTTCAAATTCCACCACTGCAGTATGTGGAATTTTAATTCAATTAATTACACTTAATTAATAAATGCAATTTATTACTATCTGGCATTAAAAGATGGTCTCAGTAATGGTGCCATAAATTGTCATGAAAACCCATCTGGTTCACAAATGTCCTTTAGGAAAGAAACCTTTTGTCCTTACCTGGTCTAACCCCTGTGTGACTCCAGACCCACAGCAATCTGGTGGACTCTGAACTGCCCTCTGAAACAGCTATACTCCAGCTGTAGAGTTTGAGAGCCTGTCCATATTCCTGTACTAATTTGTAGTCTCCCAGGAAGTAGTCCGCATATCTGTGTGGGTTTCCTCTGGCTGCTCTGGTTTCCTCCCACACTCCAAAGATGTGTGGGTTAAGTGGATTGGCCATGCTAAATTGCCCCTTAGTGTCTGGGGGTTTATCATGGTAAATAGTTAGGGTTACGGAGATAGTGCCTGGGTGGGATTGTTGGTGCAGGCCTGATGGGTCAAATGGCATTCTTCTGCACTGTACGGATTCCGTGATTCTAGTGTGAACATCGGATGGGGGAAAGCTTGTATTGCCAGAACGATACTCCTCTGAAATTTGGTGTAAATTGTAAGAGAATAAAGAGATAGTAGGGTTAGTTTACAAATTGCTGTGTCACACCTAATGTCAGAATATTTGTTAACATTATGTATGGTAAAAGTCTTCCATTTTCTCACACTAAACATCCCTTATCTTTATCAAAATTCATATTTTTAAACTGCATATTTTAAAACAACTTCACAGTCTAGCTACAAAATGTATTCTGGTTCTAAGCTATGAATGATGAATACCACATGTGGTGCTGTACGATCAGAAGGTTTTGATAGAACGTTGCTGTTGGAAGTTTACTTTAATGAGGTGTATCAGTGTAAGATGAGAGCTTGTTATGCTGTTCTGGCAAAATAAAACTCCACTAAGTATTAAACCTCACAAGGTATTGCGTTGACATTGCTAACTGTTTTGTTCTCAATTTTAGGTTCGACAATTTGTCGTTTCTGTGAATGGCCTGAATGTTCTTCATGTAGATTATAGAACTGTCAGCAATCTCATTCTTACTGGCCAGCGTACCATAGTAATGGAAATCATGGAAGAGATAAATTTCTGAATGGGAAATGGTAACTCTGAAGCATGCTACTGGTCGTGCAGGGGCACTGGAAGATAAAAGTGAAATTGGAAACACATACCTGCCCCTTTGTATGTCAGAATAAGGGAATGTACAATATAACTCTTTGCTTCGGGAGTTACAACATTATATACATTTTAATTTGCTTACAACTGCCTCATTATGTGAATGTTTAAAGTTTTCTTGACACTGGAACCAGGATGTGCTTTTCTGAGCTGCCAGGTATGTGAATTGTGTTGCAGTCATGCATCAGACACTTGAATGCAGAAAAATGACTTCTGCTGATGCACATTTTAGTAACCTAGAAGATTAATGTCTTTAAGCGGACTTTCCCATTGCTACAGTGGGACGTAGGGTTTAATTAGATGAGTTAGGTTGTATACATGGAAGAAATACCTCAACATTTAAAATAAATAAATTTATGATAATACATTGAAAACAAAAAGAATTCGCAACCATTTGTTGTTATCTGTACCCAATACCCCAGCAGTTTTATATTCCTTCAATGAAAGCAAACAAAAATGCAAAAATGTTTGCATGCAAAATATCCCAAGACAGAGTTGAAAGCTTACAATTGTCACTCTTGTACAGAGAATGGGGTCTTAGAAAGTGGTGAAATGAGTCTGCCTGCGATTAGAATTACTGTTGTTCAATATGGTATCTGATATAAAAGAAACGTTCTGTGTTTCTGGAAGCAAAATTTGCCGCTTAAAGTTGTAAAGTGCCAGATTCAGTCTCCAACAGATTCAGTTTATTGAATCTGCACTGACTCTCTGAAAGAGCAGCTTACCCAGCCCCACCCCACCCCGCTCACCCTATCCCGGTAACCCTGCGCATTTACCACTGCTAATCCACTTAACCTACACTTCTTTGGACACTTAAGGGCAATTTAGCATGGCCAATGCACATCTTTGGACTGTGGGAAGAAACCAGAGCACCCGGGGGGGAAATCCAAGCAGACACTGGGAAAACATGCAAACTCCACACAGTCACCCAAGCCGGGAATCAAACCCGAGTCCTTGGCGCTGTGAGGCAGCAGTGCCAACCACTGTGCCCCTATGCCACCATCCTGCTTCAACTTTTAACAAAGGGGACAGGGGAAAAAAAGAAAACATTGTTTTGATTTTTGCCGCTGACGTTTTCATTGAAAGAATGCCAAGTGAAACTCCAGATGAAATCAATTGCGTTGTCTGCTGTGGAGTTGGCTGTAATCTCTAATCCCAATCAATTACAGAGTCAGTTATTACTATTAGATCAAATACTGCCCTTGTCATGTAGGTTGGGGTATCACTTATTTGATCAGGTGGCTCAGATCAGGAATGAAGGAAACAATATTTAGGATGTAATCTGCATTTGAATTTACATTTCCATTTCACCATATGATCCATCATATGAATTACCATTCAAACAGGTTGTAGTTCAACAGTTCAGTCTCCATGTTCTGCATTTTTGTTGGGTTTTTTTGAGGTGGCTCTTGTTTTTTATGCTGTGATTTGTCAGATTTTATACCGACTAACACCTTTTGAATTTACCTGAGGCTAACATTTTGAGAAGGCAGATTTCAAGCAAATGGATAAATTGATCTCATGCACAGCATTAGTTGCAGTGTCAAGCTCGTGCTACGTAAGAGGGGACTTGTGCTCAGCAAAAACAGACATGTGAACGCTCTGACGTTTTCTTTGCAATCTATGCATCTATCTACCTCGTTGACTCTGTCCAATTGGAAAGGAAAGGGAGGATAACTTTGTTACATGTTGAATTTGCATTTGAGTTTGGCATAGCCAAACACAAAAGGGAAAATCGAATCACCCTAGTTTGAATTGGTATTGTTGGCCGCCATGCTTTGCTACTAATGTATAATACGAAATAAAATGACAAATGGATGTTCAAACTCAGCAGGCCTAACATACTTAGAGACTAATTTAATAAACAGAAGCATTATCAAGAAATATAAAATAGTGCTACTTATGATTTGCAGTTTTCAGCAAATGATGGACTTGATTAAATATAATCTGGTACACTGTGTCTAAGGTACAGCTAGTAAATTAGATGTTCTCTTATGTTGTCCATTAAATATCAATTCAATGACTCCAATTTGTGAGTGCCATTTTCAGGGTCCTATTTGAATAGTGAATCGAGATCACTAAACCACTGTCTATCTGACAAGAACTTGTGTAATATTATTTGAGAACTTTTGTTTTTTTAAACTAAATAAGAGGCTAGATTCATAAACCCGACATGCGTGTTTGCTCTTTGTTAATGGGTTCTGACAATGTAATTCATAACTTAGTCCAGTTAAGTCTAGGCTTGGAGGACCGAACCTTGCCTCAAGTATTACATTAGCCTTTTTGATGCTATTTAAATTACAGCAGCTTCAATTAATCATGTACTAAGCATGGTCTACAGTAGGACATTTACAAGGATTAATGCTTCCAGGCTTTTATTTCAAGAGTTTCTATTTGGATGCAAATATTTAAAAAAAAATAAGTTGCCTTATGTAAAAGAACGTTTTGGTAACTTGTGTGAAGGTGAACAATTCTAAACATATGTGGAAAATGTTGACACTTCTGTTTAGATGCTTCAGATCCTTAATCAAAATATTTTGCACTGGTGCTACTTGTAAACTTTTGAATGGTTTATTAATCAGCTTTACGTAATCAGTCTGAATTGGGTCTCTCCAAGTTTACTCATGTCAGATCTTTTCTGGCAGGTGTAAAGCCCAAATGCAGACATTGGAAAGAGGAATTCTCCTCACAAATCCACATTTTCATTTTACCTGAGTGGATGATTGTTGGTTAGATGTCATTCCCATTGCTAAAACTATTTTTAACTTTGTTATTTCACTCAACCCATCCATATTTGCTGAGAGTAGCAAGGCTCATCTGTGCTATTTTTAAACATTTTCGTGGGTATGCCTGGAATTGACCAGAAAAATGTCCATAAAAGTTTAACCTTCATTCAGACTGGTAGTGATGACTGCGTTTTAAAAGACTGATCAGAATTTAGATACAAATTTATTTTTGTAGATGGATATGTGGCATCTTATTGGCGGATATTAACTCTACCAAGATGTATGTCATCACAAACCATTGTAAGTGAAAATGTGAAATAAACCCATGTGTGCTAATTGAACCTTGCCTCAACGGAATGATCTATTCTAACATGCCATGCGATTTCATTACATAAAGTAATTGACCGTGTTAGTAATCTAAACGTAGTTCTTCAAACCTGCACTTTAATTTGAAATAGTCTTCCATCCCAATAACCATTGGTTATATGTTGAGGTTTGTTCTAGCTTAAACACAAAAGAGAAAGATAGTATCACAGAAGAGATGTATGAGGGGCAGTTAACCTGATATTGCCTGAAGTCAAAATTCTAATGCTGTGCTTCAAATTTCTCTGATTTGTGCTGAGCCTGTGGAGATTGTCCCACTGTGGGCTGCTGCTCCTGGCCGGAGTTGGAACATAATTTTTCAACTCTGGTCAATGCACAAAAAATTCTCGTATCTTTGGAGGCCTAAAAGCTTTCTGCTGCCGGTCGGAAGTTACAGACCAATAGCCTTCCTCATTATTGCGTTGATTTCCTCTTTAACAATACAACCCCATTGTCTTTTTCTTTTTGTCTATCCTTTCAAACTGCAGAATATCCCTGGATATTCAGTTCCCATCCCTGGTCAGACTGCAGCCATAATCCCGACTATATCGTATCCATTTATATCTATTTGTGCAATTAATTAATCCACTTTATTGTGAATGTTCTATGTAATAATGCACAAAGCCTTATGGCTTGTCTTTTTAACATTTCCATTATTTTGCATTGTAGCCATGTTTGATTCTCACCTTTGATTTCTCTGCCTATCATTTTTCTTATTCCCCTTTCTATCTTTGATGTTTGTTTTTGATCCCCCCCCTCCACCAACTCCTTGCATAGTTCCAATCCCCCTGCCATTTTGCACTCAGATCCTGCACAGATCAGCTGGCGGAGATATTCACAGGCATCTCCAACCTCTCCTTACAACAATCTGAGGTCCCTATCTGCTTCAAGAAGGTGACCATCATCTTGGTACCTAAGGAAAACCAATCAGCGTGCCTTAATGACTATCGGCCGAGGGCTCTGACATCCATCATTATGAAGTGCTTCAAAAGGTTAGTCATGGCATGAGTCAATTCCAGCCTCCCAGACTACCGGGATCCACTCTAGTTTGCCTACTGCTGCAACAGGTCCACAGCAGATGCCATTTCCCTGGCCCTGGAACACTTAGATAACAAACACACCTATGTCAAACTCCTATTTATTGACTACAGCTCAGCTTTCAACACTATTATTCCCAGGAAACTCATCTCCAAACTCTGTGGCCTGGGCCTCGACACCTCTCTCTGGGCCTGGATCCTAAATTTCCCAACTCACAGACCACAATCAGTAAGGATAGGCAACAACACCACCTCCATGATCACTCTCAACACCGGTGCCTCACAAGGCTGTGTTCCCAGCCCCCAACTATACTCCTTATACACCTATGACTGTGTGGCCAAATCCCCTTCCAATTCGATTTTCAAGTTTGCTAATGGCACCACCATAATGGGTTGGATCTCAAACAATGACGAGACAGAGTACAGGAATGAGGTAGAGAATCTGGTGAACAGGTGCGGCAACAATAATCTCTCCCTCAATGTCAACAAAACGAAGGAGATTGTCATCGATTTCAGGAAACATAAAGGAGAACATGTCCCTGTCTATATCAAGAGGGACGAAGTAGAAAGGGTCGAGAGCTTCAAGCTTTTAGGTACCCAGATCATCAACAACCTGTCCTGGTCCCCCCATGCCGACACTACAGTTAAGAAAGTCCACCAATGCCTCTACTTTCTCAGGAAACTAAGGACATTTGGCATGTCAGCTAAACTCTCACCAACATTTACAGATTCACCATAGAAAGCATTCTTTCCGGTTACACAGTGAAACCCCGATTTTTATGTGCCCCGTTTAGTGTGAATTCGGATATAACGCGATGAATCATTGGACCCTTTTTTTTTGCTCTTTTTGGGGAACTGAGAAGTTTTTGGTTACTGCAATCTATTTCCAAAGTGAAAATAATCTGCCTTAGAATGAAATTGCGGACAGAAAACACTTGCTTCCCCCCCTTGCCCAGTTCAGATAAAAGGGGTTCTCACTTCGAGAAAAACTACATTGGACAGTTGTCCAAAAGAGGAAGTACTTTCTCACGGTCAACGGGCTGTGAAAGTGTTTGTGTAAATAAACATCCCCACTGCCTGTTTTCAACTCGCCTGGACCTGCCAGTCAAAAGGTTTGTAAAAGTTAATGAAGCGTGTAGTGATTGTACAAACAAACAGAGCTCTGACGGACGCCGAGATTGCATCGTAACTATAGCATCCTGATTTAGCACAACCCCACTTTTTCACAGTAATATTTTATGGACCCCCGCCATTGCATTATAACGGAACTACACTGTATCACAACTTGGACTTATCCTGCGTTAAGTTGATCTTTCTCTACATCCTAGCTGTAACTGTAACACTGCATTCTGCACTCTCTTGTTTCCTTCTCTATGAACGGTATATTTGCCTGCATAGCGCGTAAGAAACAATACTTTTCACTGCGTGTTAATACATGTGACAATAATAAATCAAATCAAATCAGTTTAAACTCTCTCCAACCACTCTAGCAAATACTACCCTAGGACATCAGTCCTGGCCCTGCCCAAGTGTAACCTGTCCAGTTTGTACTGGTCCCAATGCCCCAGGAATCTGAAACCCTCCCCCTCCCACCATCTTTTCCACTATGCATTCACCTGATAGATCCTGCTCTGACTAGCACAGGGCACTGCTAACAACCCTGAGATGATTACCTTTTGAGGTCCTATTTTTCAACCTGCTTCCTAACTCGCTATATTCTGCTTTTAGGATCTCATTCCTTTTTTAACCTGTTGTTTGTACCAATGTGTTCCACGACCTCTGGCTGTTCACCCTCCTCCTCCTCCAGAATGTCCTTGAGTCACTCTGAGACATCCTTGACCCTAGCACCACGGAGGCAACATACCATCCTGACGTCTCATTTGTGGCCACAGAAATGCCTATTTATTCCCCCTTACAATTGAATGCCCTATAATTATTGCATTCTCACACTTTTCACTCCTCTCCTTGACAGCAGAGTCAACTGTGGTGCAACGATTTTGGCTGCTTCTGCTGCTAGATGTTACTATTGGAGTGCTACAGGGATTAGTGCTAGGGCATCACATATTTACAGTAAATGTCAATAACTTGGATGATGACACCGATTATATAGTTGCTAAATTTGCTGATGACACAAAGATAGGTAGGAGCGTAAGTTGTGAAGAGGACATCTGCAAAGGGATATGGATAGGTTAAGTGAGTGACAAAAATTTGGCAGATGGAGCATTATATGGGAAAATGTGAATTGTGCCCACTTCAGCTGGAAGAATAGAAAAGAAGTCTATTCTTTAGATGGAAAGAGATTCTGCAGTGCAGAGGGATTTGGGTATCCTCATAAATGAAATGCAAGATGTTAGCATGCAGATACAGCTAGAGCCAAGAAAGCAAATGGGATATTGTCGTTCATTGCAAGGGGAATGGAATATATAAGTGGTGAAGTTTTGCTCGAGTTATATCTGGCGCAGTGAGACCACATTTGGAGTAGTATGTATAGTTTTGGTCTCCTTACTTAAGAAAGGAAATAATTGCATTAGAAACAATTCAGTGAAGGTTCACCCAACTGATTCCCAGGATGAAACAGGTTTGGCCTATGTCCATTGGAGATTGGAAGAATGAGGTAATTTACTAGAAATATATCACTTCCTGAGGCGATTTAACAGGATAAATGCTGTTTCTCCCAAAAGATGTGCAGGTTAGGTGGATCGGCCATACCAAATTGCCCTTTGTTGTCCCAAGTTGTACAGGTTAGGGGGATTAGTGGAGTAAATACTTTGGGTTATGGGGAACAACTCTGGTTGGGATTACCCCTTAGTGTTGGGGGATTACGTGGGGCTTTGAGGATAAGGCTGGGTGGGATTGTTGTCAGTGGGCTCAGTGGGCCGAATGGCCTCCTTCAGCACTGTAGGGATTCTGTGATTCTTATGGGAAAGACCAGAACTAGGGGACGTTGTTTAAAAAATAAGTTCTAAGATGGAGATGAGAATTTTTTTCTCTCATGAGATCATTAGTCTCTGGAATTCCCTTCCCCAGAGAGCAACAGAGGCTGGCTCTTTTAATATTTTTAAGGCTGAGTTAGATAGATTCTTGATTGGCAAGGGTGTCAAAGGTTATAGGAGGAAGACAGGAAAATAAAATTCAGGCCTCAATAAGATCAGCAGCGATCTTACCAAATGGGGGATCAGGCTTGAGAGGTCCAGTGGCCCACTCCTGCCCCGAACCATATGAATGCTTAAATTTAGGACTGAAAAATTGGATTGAATATAAAAGTAGGGAGGTCTTGCTGCAGCTGTATAGGGCATTGGTGAGGCCGCAGCTGGAGTACTGTGTGCAGTTTTGGGCGCCGCACCTGCGCAAAGATATTTTGGCCTTGGAGGGAGTGTAGAGGAGGTTTACTAGGCTGATACCGGAGTTGAGGGGGTTGAGCTATGAGGAGAGGCTGAATAAACTAGGCTTGTACTCGTTAGAGTTTAGAAGAATGAGGGGAGATCTCATTGAGACGTATAAGATGATGAATGGGATGGATAGGCTAGAGGTGGAAAGACTCTTCCCGCTCAAAAAAGACAGTAGGACTAGGGGGCACAGCCTCAAGATAAAAGGGGGGCGGTTTAGAACGGAGTTGAGGAGGAACTTCTTCACTCAAAGGGTGGTGAATCTCTGGAATTCTCTGCCCGTTGAAGTGGTGGAGGCTGCCTCGCTAAATATTTTTAAGACGCGGGTTGATGGGTTTTTGATAGAGGGGATTAAGGATTATGGGGAGAGGGTGGGAAAGTGGAACTGAGCAGCGACAGATCAGCCATGATCTTATTGAATGGCGGGGCAGGCTCGAAGGGCTGGATGGCCTACTCCTGCTCCTATTTCTTATGTTCTTATGAATTAAGCAAATGATTACAGCATAGAAAGTTGGTAATTTAATGCTAAAAGTTAAATTAACTGGCAATTCCCATTACATTTTCATCTTGAATTAAAATAAGCATTCCTTAAAATGGATGCAGGTTAAAAATTGATTGAGTTGCATTATTTTTGGGTGAAAGATGTTGTCATTTTTGAGGTGAGGCTGTTGGTCTTGCGTTGTTGCCAACTGATTGGTTCTTGAGTAAACAGCAGAGGGGGACAAGGGAAATTTTAACTTCTGCCCAAAATGGACAATACATTGATGGAGTGACCATGTTCCTGGCCCTCAGGAGGGGGGGAACTGGTAAATGTTAAAATGGCGGTGCGGGCTTGTTGGGCCGAAGGGCCTGTTTCCCGGGCTGTTTTTGTTCTTTGTTCTTCGTTCTTTGAGTCAGGAGTCTCGCACCATTCGAATACAGTTGATGAGCTAAGGTGCTGCTCTGCTGCACCAGGCCAGTTGAAAAGAGGATAGGCAATCTGACTCTGAGTCAGCCAGCAGGTTCGATTGTGCGGGGGGTTTGGGGTATAATTTTTGGATCCAGGTGAACATTCCTGCTCCCTCCTGGCCCACAAAAATGGAAAAGATTTGGCACCCGTTTGTGAACCAGTGTCTTTAAGGATCTTGGTTAGGTGTCCAAATCCTGTTACGATTGGGCATGGCATACCTGATACACAATCCACTTATTCGTCATTCGAATTGCAACTTTCTTTTGGGGAGGGAAGGGGAGAGAGGGTGATGGGTAGGTGAGGTGAGAGGGGTCCAAACGAGATTAGGACTCCAATTTGCACGTTTTGCCTGAAAGAGATGGGTTAGCTGCTACCATAGGGGGAGGTGCTGGCATAGTGGAATTGTCACTGGATTAGTGACCCAGAGACCCAGGAGTATGCTCTGGGAACCCAGGTTCAAACCCCACCAGAGTGGATGGTAAAATTTGAACTCAGTAAAAATCTGGAATTAAAAGTCTAATAATGACCATCATTGATTGCGGTTAAAAACCCATCTGGTTCACTAATGTCCTTCAAGGAAAGAAATCTGCCATCCTCGTTGGTCTGGCTACATGTGACTCTTGATCAATAGCAATGTGGTTGACTTTGAAATGGCCTAGCAAGCCAATCAGTTCAATAGCGATTAGGGATAGGGAGTAAATGCCAGCTCAGCTGGTGACGCCCACACCTTATGAATAAAGAGAAAATCTACATCAAGGGCCACCAGACACTGCATCAAAGCAGTCCGAGTAGAATAGGAGCTTCTAAAACTGAGAATTCGATTTGAAGAAAAGATTTAAAATGATTTTTCTATTGCCTCAAAGTGTGTAGTGAGGTCAATATTCCTGCCTGACACCAGTCCCATGGTTGAAAACCATCCAGAATTTCCTCAGCTGTCTTCCCAATTTTCAGGTGGGGAACAGACAGGCGAGAGTTGGAAAACACATTTCCTGCTGTTGCGTTGCGTCTCCAAATTACCTTTGGCTGATTCTCACTCCACAAAAAAATAATACTTTGCATCTTCTGCACATTCCACAGATGTTGTGCAAAGCTATTTCAGTGGTTGCCAGGAAACAGTGTGAACAAGGGTTGGCAGCTCTGCAAACCAGAGGCCGGCAGTGCAACAAATCAAATACACAGCTGAAAGTGGAGAAATATAGAGCAGAACAAATTTGTGTGTCTGATTTGGCAATAACAGCAGAAAGAAACATAGCGTACGTTGATAACGAGGCCACTGAATGTGAAAAATTTCAAAACCAAAGATATAGGGAAAGAAAATCCTGACTAACATTCATGCCTATCTCACAGATCAGAATCAATACCTCTTGTGAATTTGCCAGTCTGAAACTAGTTGTCATGCTGACCCTACACTGACTCGACGTAAACTGTCAATGTTTTTCTGCAGATATGAGTGTGCATTTACAAATCTGCATCTGCTTCTGGTTGTCAAAATTTGCCAAAACAATATAATGAGTTAATTTAGAGAATGGCTCCACTAAAGGAACATTGTAGGAGGTTTACATTGGAGATTGATGTTCAATTTCAGCTTTGTATATTGTCTTTGTGTACTGGCTTTGTATATTCAGCTTTCTTTGTCCAAGACAAATTTCAAAATATTGAATGTTGTTTTTCATATATTACATTGTTCATTAAGGAACTCCTCTGACACAGTCACAGTCGGTCAAGAGCTTCTAACTCTGAGTTTGGTTTGAAAAAAAAACAAATATCTATTAAAAATTGAGTGCTGCTTACATATTTCTTCATAGTTGGTGCAGAAAGGCCTTTAAATCAAGCAAGAACTGATCACTATTCTATACAAGCAGGATTAGGATTTGCTTTAACCTGATCCGAGATTATAGGAGCTAATTTCAGGTGTTTGCTTTCCGATCGCTTATATGTATAGCTCGTTGATTTGTACAGTGATCAGTAATAATGAAGTGGTTATTTATTGTCAGGTTGCTGTCGGATTTCGGGGAACAGGTCGGCATTTATTGGGAGTGCAGAGTTAGTGATTCATGGCTGCTGACTTCCTTTCTTTTGCCACATTATGAAATGCGGTAGCCCATACAGTCTTGAGGCAGGAAGTGGGATAGTGGGACAGGGCGTTGGACAAGTTTGCAGCTGGTGCTTTGAAGGATTGATCTCATTTCAGAGAGTTTTGGGTTTTTTAATTCTTTCAAGGGAATGCGGGTGTTGCCAGCAAAGTTGCCCATCCATAGTTGCCCTTGTACAGCATGTTGGACCATTTCAGAGGGCACTTAAGAATAGATGAGTGTTTGAAGGCGAACACAGACACGATGGGTTGAAGGGCCTCTTGCTGTGCTGTATGGGTGGGATTTTTCAACCATGTTTGCCCCAAGCATGGAAAATCCCACTCAAGATCAATAAACGTTTACAGGGTCCTGTCCCGCCCGTCACGGGTATTGTAATGGGAAAATTCCACGCTATGATTATGAATTCATCACATTGCTGTGGATCTGGAGTTACATTTAGGCCAGAGCAGGAAAGGACAGCAGATTTACCCCACTGAGGGACATCAGTCATCAGGTGGGCTCTCATGACAGCCAATGATAGGTTCATGGTCACCATTCGAGAGACTGGGTGGGATTTGCTGCGTGTCCCCGAGGCGTGTTTCGCAGCGGTGGCCTACCATTGGCTGGCAGCAGGATCTACTGGTCCCCCTATCGCAGTGGGCCTTCCTGCTGTACGCAGCTCCCGTCGGCAGGACCAGAAAGTCCCTCGGCGTGAATGGCCATAGCATTCCAGCCAATGTCTTTCAATTTCATTAACTGAATGTAATTCCAGCAAAGCAATGATGGCATTTGAATCTATGTCTTCAGAGCATTAGCCTGGGCCTCTGGGTTACTTGCCCAGTAACATTACCACTCCCTACCATCTGCCCCCAACACAATAAAACTTGCCCTGCCACAATGAATCAAAGTGCATCATTAAAGGCCTAAAAGCATTTTGAACATTTCTTCACAATCCAGGGGATTGATGAAGATTGTTTCTCTGACTGTGAAATTAGAGTGTAATTATCTTTATCTCTCGGTATGCCCACTGTTTCAAGATTTGGTCTTAGTTTAACAAATGGATGACATTGTAACCATGTTTGGTTTGTCAAATCTAAATGTTGTGACACTATTTTACTTTTAATGAACAGCATGAAGAAATAAGCATCTTTTTGTGTGTCACAGACACAATTCCTTGCTTTACGGCAATTTTCAACAGATAAGAGGATTCAAATGTGATTTTATAACACACCGTCCCACATACCAGCCAATGGTTTAGCAGTGTACAAGCAGAAATCTTTGTTGGTATAATTTGAGCAGCCAACACCAGCACTTACTCCAGAGCGCCACAGATATTGTTTGGCTGCATGTGTTGGCTTTTGAGGACTGAAGACTAGCAATATAGGACAGAAATCAAACATCGCTGCATTTATGCCAACGCCAATGTTTTATTTGCTAATGGTCAATGCCTCGGCCGACAAAATCCACTCTCTCCTCCAGTCCAGGTGGCACGGTGGTTAGCACTGCTGCCACACAGCGCCAGGGACCCGGCATCAATTCTGGACCTGAGTGACTGTATGGAGTTTGCACCTTCTCCCCATGTCTGTGTGGGTTTCCTCCAGGGGCTCCGGTTTCCTCCCACGTTGCAAAGTGAGCAGGTTAGCAGGATTGGCCATGCTAAATTGCCCTTTGGTGTCCCAAGATGTGCAGATCAGGTGGATTGGCCATGGTAAATGTACAGTTCATAGTTCCTACTGCACAATAGGAATTCTACAGACTTCTCCCTCATCCAACAGTTAATGCATCTGAGCAGGTCCGAATCTAAAGTCATCACTGCTCCCAGCCCTTTGGCTTAAATCTCAGTCTCTTTACTGTTTGTAAGAACATTAAAAGTGTTGACTGAGACCGAAGTACAATTCCACAGAAACTGAAAAATTTAAAATGCCTCATTCAAAGCATTCTACTTGTATGTGCCCCGGATGGTGATAGTGTTGGCAAACTATTTGAGGGGTGGGGGGAGGGAGGCAGGAGGAGAGTTATTTAAATAGTTTTTAAAAATGCAGCATGCTGCTGTGCAGAGGGACCTGGGTGTCCTTGTGCATGAATCACAAAACGTTGGTTCGCAGGTGCAGCGGGTAATTAAGGCAAATGGAATTTTGTCCTTCATTGCTAAAAGGATGGAGTTTGAAAACAGCAAGATTATGTTACAGCTGTATAAGGTATTTGTGAGGCCATACCTGGAGTTCTGTGTACAGTTTTGGTCTCCTTACTCGAGAAAGGATATACTGGCACTGGAGGGGATGCAGAGGACATTCACTAGGTTGATTCTGGGGTTGAGAGGGTTGGCTTATGAGAAGAGACTGAATAAACTGGGACTATACTCGTTGGAATTTAGAAGAATGGGGGGAATCTTACAGAGACATATAAAATAATGAAGGGACTAGTGGAGTGCCCCAGGGGTCGGTGCTGGGGCCTCAGCTATTTACCATTTATATAGATGATCTGGAGGAGGGAACTGAGTGTATGGTGTTGAAATTTGCTGATGACACCAAGATTGGTGGAATGGCAAATTGCGCGGAGGGTGTGGAGTGTCTGCAGAAGGATCTCGATAGGCTGGGCAAATGGGCCAGGAAATGGCAAATGGAATTTAATGTTGGCAAGTGCGAGGTGGTCCACTTTGGTAGGAATAATGGTAGGAAGGACTATTACTTACGTGGCGAAAAACTGCAGCAGGCGACGGTGCAGAGGGACCTTGGGGTCCTTGTGCATGAGTCGCAAAAACCCAGCCTGCAGGTGCAGCAGGTGGTCAGGAAGGTGAATGGGATGCTGGCCTTCATAGCGAGGGGGATTGAATATAAAAGTAGGGAGGTCTTTCTGCAGCTGTATAGGGCACTGGTGAGGCCGCAGCTGGAGTGCTGTGTGCAGTTTTGGTCGCCATACTTACGCAAGGATATTTTGGCCTTGGAGGGAGTGCAGAGGAGGTTTACTAGGCTGATACCGGAGTTGAGGGGGTTGAGCTATGAGGAGAGGCTGAATAAACTAGGCTTGTACTCGTTAGAGTTTAGAAGGATGAGGGGAGATCTCATTGAGACGTATAAGATGATGAATGGGATGGATAGGATAGAGGTGGAGAGACTCTTCCCGCTCAGAAAGGGCAGTAGGACTAGGGGGCACAGCCTCAAGATAAAGGGGGAGCGGTTTAGAACGGAGTTGAGGAGGAACTTCTTCACTCAAAGGGTGGTGAATCTCTGGAATTCTCTGCCCGTTGAAGTGGTGGAGGCTGCCTCGCTAAATATTTTTAAGACGCGGGTTGATGGGTTTTTGATAAGAGAGGGGATTAAGGGTTATGGGGAGAGGGCGGGAATGTGGAACTGAGCCACGACAGATCAGCCATGATCTTATTGAATGGCGGGGCAGGCTCGAAGGGCTAGATGGCCTACTCCTGCTCCTATTTCTTATGTTCTTATGAATAGATAAGATAGAACAAAGAAAATTACAGCACCGGAGCAGGCTCTTTGGCCCTCCAATCCTGCACCAACCATGCTGCCCAAATGAACTAAAACCCTCTACTTTTCCAGGAATCATATCCCTCTATTCCCATCCCATTCATGTATTTGTCAAAGATGACCCTTAATAGTCACTATCACATCTGCTTCCACTACCTCCCCCAGCAGCGAGTTCCAGACAGAAACAGGGAGGTTGTTTCCATTGGCGGGTGAAACCAGAACTAAGGGGCATGGCCTCAAAATAAGGGGGAACAGATTTAGGACTGAGTTGAGGAGGAACTTCTTTATCCAAAGGGCTGTGAATCTGTGGAATTCCCTGCCCAGTGAAGCAGTTGAGGCTCCCTCATTGAATGTTGTTAAGGCAAGGATAGATTTTTAAAGAATAAAGGAATTCAGGGTCATGGTGAGCGGGTGGGTAAGTGGAGCTGAGTCCACAAAAAGATCAGCCATGATCTTATTAAATGACGGAGCAGGCCCGAGGGGCCAAATGGTCTACTCCTGCTCCTAGTTCTTATGAGGCGAGGCAGAGAACTGAGCTCAGTGCTGCCTGATTTAACAAGCTCAGATGCAACAACAACAATGTGCATTTAAATTGCGTTGTAGGATCGTAGAGATTGCAAGAGAATAGTAGGACAGATCCCCAGCTGGTCAAAGAGATAGGAACAACTTAAAAGGTGGAGAGAGAGGTACAGAGGGAGAGAGATTTGTGAAGGGATTTTCAGCTTTGAGGAACCTCAGCAGCTGAAGGCAGGGCAGCCAGTGGAGGAAGGATTAAAATCAGGGAAGGGAGCGGAGGGGTAGAGATCTCAGAGGATTGACAGGCTGAAGATGGGGAGGGTTCAGCTCATGGAGGGATTTGGAAAGCAAGGATAAATGTTTTAAAATTTAGGCTTGGCCAAACCAACAGTGACCTCAAAGATGGGGTATGAATAGGACTTAATGTGATTTAGGGTGCAGACAGCAAAGCTTTTGGATCTGTTGCACACTTAGAAACTATTGGCATCTCTGCACAATATCTGAGATACAAAACATACAACCAAGTGGCAACAAGAATGATAGATAATAACACCCCCTCCACGATCATTCTCAACACCGGTGCCCCACAAGGCTGTGTCCTCAGCCCCCTTCCTTTACTCCTTCTACACCTATGATTGTGTGGCCAAATTCCCCTCCAACTCGATTTTCAAGTTTGCTGATGCCACCACCCTGTTGAGTTGGATCTCAAACAATGATGAGATACTGTACAGGAATGAAATAGAGAATCTGGTGAACTGTTGTGACAATAATCTCTCCCTCCATGTCAACGAAATGAAGGAGATATTCAACAACTTTAGGAAGCATAGAGGAGGGCATGCCACGATCTATATCAACATGCACAAAGTGGAATTGGTCTCGAGCTTCAAGTTTCTAGGTGTCCAGATCACCAACAACCTCTCCTGGTCTCTCCATGCCAACGCTATAGTTAAGAAAGCCCACCGACACCTCTACTTTCTCAGGAGGTTATGGAAATTTGGCATGTCCGCTACAACTCCCACCAACTTTTACAGATGCATCATAGCAAACATTCTTTCTGGTTGTATCACAGCTTGGTATGACTCCTGCTCTGTCCGAAGAGTCATACACGTAGCCCAGTCCATCACGTAAACCAGCCTCTCATCCACTGACTCTCTCTACACTTCCCGCTGCCTTAGAAAAGCAGCCAGCATAATTAAGGACCCCATGCACTCTGAGCATACTCTCTTTCACATCTTCTATCAGGAAAAAGATACAAAAGTCTGAGGTCACACATCAATTGACTCAAGAATGGCTTCTTCCCTGCTGCTGTCAGACTTTTGAATGGACCTACCTCATATTAAGTTGATCTTTCTCTACACTCTAGCTATAACCGTAACACCACATTCTGCACTCTCTCTCTTCCTTCTCTGTGAACGGTATGCTTTGCGTGCATAGCGCACAAGAAACAATACTTTTCACTGTATACCAATACATGTGTCATTAATAAATCAAATCAAACAACTCAATTTTTCCCTTTTTGGGACAATTTCGGTCCGCTATAAAAATTTCACCCTAGTCAGGTTCATGTTCTATGTCGCTAAATGTATGATCCTCACAGAGATTTCTTTTGGAAAGGCTTGGATTCAAACTCGACCCCCTGCCGATGTTATCAATGATGCAGATTATGCACACCAGCATCCTACCCTCTTACCAGACTTGGCCGTGCTTCTCACAGTAACACATCGCTCTTGCCAATAGCGCAAAACTTGAGAATTTTGCTGTTTGCAACCTGAGCTGAAATGTCACAGGGGCTGAAGTGACTCGAAGCAGATGGTATCACTGAGTGAATTGACTCATTGCCCTGGATGTCAAATCTAGTCATCGCATGGTGCAAAAATGGCTAACATGTGTATCCACCTGAAAACCTCACTTTATTACCCCAAATGTGCACATCCCAAAGGAACCTTCTCCAGTGTCTGTATGTCGCATAACTACTTGTTTCAGTACAAGGTTTTAAGAGTCTTGTATTCAAATTTAGGCAAGAATAGGAAAGCTTCAAAACTACATGAGTGGAAGAAATAGATTAGCAAACAATGTCCAAGTCATTCATGAGCTCTTTAGATAGCGTTGGTGGTGGGTTGAGGACTCTCCATGGTATTTAATGCCACGTACAGCTGTGCAAAGCAGGCTATAGGTTAAAGATTGGTATTTGGAAATGACAACTCTGATGTCCAATCATTGTTGTACGTTGATTGACATTGTAATGAAGGCCACAAAGGACACAGATGGTCATCGATAGACCTCCCCATGGACTTTGTGGAATATGAAATCCTTAATTGAGTGAGTGGAGGCTCATCCCATGGGCAGTGTGCAATGGGAAGTTAAAACCTGTTGTTTTGATTTGGACCGTTGTTATAGTTCCCTGGATATGGACGCTTGCTGTAAGCCATGGCTGCAGCTCTTCTCTGATTTCCAATACAGAGTTTATTGGTGATGGGAAACTGGGCCTGGCTGAGTTACAAAAGACTCATAATCTGCCTACCCTGTATGCTGCTGGTGGTCTTTAGGAGCACACCAACAAACACCTTTTCAAGATGACATCCACTGCAATCGCTGTCGCAAGAGCACACATGGAATGGATTCCAATTTGGAGCTTTTGGACATTGCACACTACCCAGAAAACAGGCACAACGGAACCTGATTTCTCTTTCATGTGTCCTAAGAAGACATAGATTAATCAACTAATTAACTTTGAAACACCAATAAGTGGGGTACAATGGTAAAATAAAAGTACATATCTGTCAGTGATCTTAACTAATCCCAAGAGTATTAAGATAATGTCATTCACATGGGAGGCTAAACTTAATGCAAATCTAAGGTATTGTGTACCAAGTTGCGAGTTGCATGTGCTCATTAGTAAATGACTGAATGCCATACTGTGTCTCTATTGCATAATGCCAAATACACAGTTTGGATCCTGTAACCTCAGCCAAGTTCTAGAGTGATATTTAGTTTGAAGTACACCAAAGAAGACTAGAAGGAGAACCAGGAAGCACAAGGAAACAGAACAAGGAAAATGTTGTGGGCAATAAATTCATTCATTTTACAAACAACGTTCAATTTACACAACCATGAATGACATATATACTTGCTCATAATTTGGAACAATCCTGAATATTTACTGGTTACTATTCACCTTGGTTTACGCTCCTTCAGAGACATGGAAATTAAATTATAGTGCTGCGCAGAATTCCCACAAAAAATCAGAGCTGGATGGAGCTATGACCTCTATTCACAAAGCTGGTGCTAAAGAAATGAATTTCATTCTCAGTATCCCTCCCAAGTCTCAGAAGGAGTGTTCACCATAGAATAACAAACCATTGGAGCTAATTCCCGTTCCATCGTACACATTAAGTATTCATTTTTTGAACTATACATCATTGTTTTACAGGAATTTTTACCTGTTCACACTGACATTGAGGTTGTCACTAACAACCCATCATTTCATTTGAAAAGTGAGGCGATGTGTTAGACGGTTTGGAGATTTGTACTGGAACCAAACCAGAAATTATATTTTTCCATTGTTTGTTATGCGCAAAGTTGATGCAGAAAGTATTGAAATGTTTGTTTCTGAGTGAACCGTTGTATGTTAAATTGCTACGAGATGTTTCACTTGCTTGTCAGCTCAGAGTCAGTTGAGAGCACACTTGACTCTGAACCCCAAGGTTCAAGATTCAAGTCCCGCTTAAGTTTGACACTTCACTCCTGTGCAGGAAATGTTGTTCTGAAGTGCTGTCTTTCACATAACACATGAAACCACATTCTGATTTGCCTGCTCGGAGGATGTGTAATTGGTCCCATGGCAGTATGTTAAAGGAGAGTAGAGGGGTTAATGTACTGGTAATATGTATCCCTCAATCAACATCACAAAATAGACAGATCATCTGACATTCTCACATTTCTATTTGTGGGAGCTTGCTGAACAGAAATTAGCTGCTGTGTTTCCAACATTACAACAGTGGCTGACTACACTTCACTGGCTGAGAAGAACTTTGAGCTGTCCAGCGTTGTGCAAAGCGTTATAGAAATGTGAGTCTTTCTGTTCTTTGTTTTTCTCGCAAGTGGGTTTCTGCACCATACCAAGCTATACTAGGGCAGTGAGCTGGCACAGTTGTTAGCCTCACAGCAGAACAGAAAGAAATCCCACAACACCAGCTTAAAGTCCAAACAGTTTTATTTGTAGCAAAAGCCGCAAGCTTTCGGGACAGCCTATCCCTTCGTCAGGTGGCTGGGAGTTCTGAAAGGGACCTGACGAAGGGACAGGCTGTCCCGAAAGCTTGCGGCTTTTGCTACAAATAAAACTGTTTGGACTTTAAACTGGTGTTGTGGGATTTCTTTCTGTTTTACCCCAGTCCAACGCCGGCATCTCCACAGCATGACTAGCCTCACAGCGCCAGGGACCCGGATTCAATTCCAGCCTTGGATGACTGTGCGGAGTTTGCATGTTCTCCTCGTGTCTGTGTGGGTTTCCACCGGGGTGCTCCGGTTTCCTCCTATACTCCAAAGACGTGCGGGTTAGGTTGCCTTAGTGTCAGGGAGATCAGCAGGGTAAATGCATGAGGTTACAGGGATAGAGCCTAGCTGGGATTGTTGTCAGTGGAGGTTCGATGGTCTGAATAGCCTCCTTCTGCACCTTAGGGATTCTATAAACCTACGATTCAATAATTCCTTTGATTCTTATTGCAGCTGATTTACGTTTGTTTAAGTTGGATATTCTTTGGTGTGTATTCGTTTGTTTGATCTGACACTTCCTATCATCGCGTGAACATTGAGGTTGCAGAATAGAGTCAGGAGTTGGGTTGAAGTTGGATCTTTTTGCTTTAATTAAAAAATAACACTGAGCACACGCTCACGCTTACAATAGACTCCAAAATGCCAATAATTGCAACCAATCGGGGATCAGAAAGGACATTTTGGATGCAGTCTCCCACAGGACATGTTTCTCATGCCCTCTGCCCTCACACTGCTCTTCAGTCATTTTGAAATCATCGCTGCTAAATACTCTTCTGTGTGTTTCGATAAAAGTGAGGATAACTGCAGCGTGAGTTATGGTTCATTTATAAACATAGCATTCCTCGGTTTGATGCCTAATGCTCATGTTAACTATGTGCATTTTGCTGTCAGCTTTGGGTTGGCGTTAGCTTTTTAAAGCCGGTGGTCAGATTTTGCTAGTTTTCTAGTTTGGGATCTTTACTCCATAGCTTTCATTGTCACATGACTTACCGCTGACAACACAGTGCGTTCTTCATTGTTTTTTAATCCTCTAGAATGCAAAATGGCTGTCCTTAATTCATAGTAAACCCTGTTGAAATCTAAAACCTTATCATGTGTGACACCACTTCCTACATTACATGCATGATATTCTCTAATTACGCACCGTCTTATCACCCAGTGACGAAACCCTTCCTCTATTGTTTCAAACTTTGGTTTCTGGCTCCTCTGAGGCCCAACCACATCACTCCATGTGAGAGATACACAAATCCTATTTGCAAGGTCCTATTTTGTAGGGCTCATGTGAATAAGTTAGGTCCTTTTTAATCGGTTCCCTTATCAAAATACCCACAAGAGAAAACCTCAATGTTCCCAGCATCAGATATTCGCAATCGCAGTGGTGCAGAATTTGATTCATTCATTTTGCCAAAATCTTGCTGCCATTTATGCCAGTGGATCTTATAGTCCCACAGATGGTGCACCTCTACCGCAGATTTCCCGCCAGCGAGGGATGCTTTCACAGGGAAACCTCATTGACAGCGATGGGACCGTAGGATCCCGTCACCAGCGAGGGGCACGCTGCCTCCTGCTGCCGCGAAACACACCATGAAGGGGAAGGAAAAATCCTGCCCAATGCCGAATGGAAACGCTATTGTTGGAGTGAGACCCCTTTAAAGGGTGAACTCTGGTTGGACTATGTGACTTGTTCATCCAATAGGATTGGAGTACACGTGGCCAAAAAGAGAGCATGGTTTTGTCCTCAGTTGTTGGATTTGGAAAGTTCACTCTGTACTCTCTGTATCTCGTTTTTGTTTGTAAATAAATAGTTCATAGCTGATTAACTGTTGACACTACAGCCAACCTTCACCATTTCAATCGAACCATTCATATGAGCACAGCTGGATAATATTTCTAAAGCTTTCTGTTTGAAAATTTGATTGAGGTATATAAAATACTCAATGAAGTAAATGTTAACCAAACGTTCCCCTTCTAGAACAGTCATACAATTGTAACAATAATTCCCAACGTTTATACTCTAGACCCTTTGCAATAAATGCCAGGATTCCATTTGCCTTCCTTATAACTCTCCATTTGCAGTGGGTTGTGGTCCTGGCCATACACAAGGCCAACCTGAGGCTCTTTGTAAAGGCGGAGTTATCTATTAAGATTCCACGCTACTTTAACATTGGGCGGGATTTTCCAGACTAGCTAGCAGCAGTCACCGTCGCAGGGGGAACGGGAAAATTTGAAGAGGGAGGTCGCTGGGGGCACGACATGATTCTCATGACCATAAATATCTTTGAAATTGACAATAATCAAAGCTTTCAGCTTGCGAGGAAGGCTCAGAAATTTCAAATCAAAGCTGAGTGCATACACTGGGGCTGGGTGCATAGGTGTGCAGAATGGAGGAATATAGAAACATCGGAATGAGGAGCATGAGAAGGAAATTCTGCCCTTTGAGCCCACTCTGCCATTCTATATAATCATGGCTAATCTCCATCTTATGCTAACTCCACTTTTGCTCCTTTTTCCCGTAGCCCTTTTTCCTGCTTTTGATCAAATATTCATCTATCTGTTTCTTGAATCCATTGGTTGATTCTGCATCCATTGCACTCCAGGGCAGTGAATTCCATAGATTCACAACTCTCTCTGAGAAGTAGCTTCTCCTTATCGCTGTCATGAACCTCCCCATCTTACTCTACAACTATGACCTCTTGCACATGAGTCTCAGAAAGTGGGTATGCTGATGCAGAGTGTTATAAGGAAGGCAAATGGAATCTTGGCATTTATTGCAAAGGGTCTAGTGTATAAAAGTAGGGAAGTATTGTTATAATTGTATGACTGTTCTAGAAGAGGGAACATTTGGTTAACATTTACTTTATCAATCCCGTTGAGTATTTTATACATCTCAATCAAATCCCCCCTCATTCTTCTACACTCCAGCGAGTACAAGCCCAAGGGACTCAACCTCTCTTCATATGACAGCCTCGCCAAACCAGGAATCAACCTAATCAACCTCGTGAACCTCTTCTGAACCACCTCCAGTGCCACCACATCCTTCCTCAAAGAAGGTGACCAAAACTGAACACAATACTCCAAGTGTGGTCTCACCGATGCCTTAAATAATTGTAACAACACTTCTCTACTTTTATATGCTAGACCCTTTGCAATAACTGCCAAGATTCCATATAACAGTCTGCACAGCATACCCACTTTCTGAGACTCATGCACAAGGGCACCCAGATCCCTCTGCACAGACGCCTTTTGAATCTGTTTCCCATTTAAATAGTAAATTGCCATTTTATTTTTCTGGCCAAAATATATAACTTTGCATTTATCCATATTAAACACCATCTGCCAGATTCTGGCCCAATCCCCTAGCCTGTCACTATCCATTTGTAAACTTTTTAATCTCCTCATCGCAGCCTGCTTTCCCATCTATTTTTTGTGTTGTCAGTATATTTCACTCTGTTACACTCTGTCCCTGTTTGATGTAAATTGGATATAGTTGTGGTCCAAGAACTGAACCCTGCGGGACCCCATGAGTTACAGATCACCGACAGGAGAAGGACACATTCATTCCAATCCTCTGCTTTCCATCAGCCAACCAATCCTCAATCCAAGCCACTATCCTACCCCAAATCCCTTGGGATCTAACCTTCTGGATCATTCTCTCGTGTGGCACCTTATCAAGTGCCTCCTGGAAGTCCAGACAGGAACCCTGTTTTCTACCTTGCTGGTTACATCCTCAGAGAACTCCAGCAGGTTTGTCAATCAAGATTTGTTTTTCACAAAACTGTGCTGACACTGGTGAATTGAGCTTTGCTTTTCCAGATGCTCAGTCATCTCTTCCTTGACAACTAACTCCAGCAGATTTCCCACCACAGAGGTCATGCTGACTGGTTTATAGTTTCCCACTCTTTGCCTCTCTCCTTTCTTGAATAAGGACGTCACATTAGTATGTTTCCAGTACACTGGTATCTTTACACCTGCCAGCCAGGCAGGGTGCAATATGGTCAGTGCATTAGTGTGAGCACTGGACAAGGTATGCAGAGTAGGCAGATCATATCCTCAATCAGCTTGTAATACCGATTAGATGGCAGCGCTGTCACTTCCAAGCTCAGCGCTCC
Source organism: Carcharhinus amblyrhynchos (assembly GCF_965287045.1). Taxonomy (NCBI): domain Eukaryota; kingdom Metazoa; phylum Chordata; class Chondrichthyes; order Carcharhiniformes; family Carcharhinidae; genus Carcharhinus; species Carcharhinus amblyrhynchos. The sequence goes on from NC_137331.1 coordinate 6,917,788, forward strand.
AGCCAGCACTCGCCCTTAATCTCACACAGCTGAATATGTGTTCAGCAGCAGGCAGGAACCCCCAGCAGTGCGATTTGAAATAATCATTCACTCTTCTTAGCCTAGTGGCAGAGTGCTTCCAATGGCCGTCACTACGATTGCACAAGTGATTGATGCTTTCTACACTTCTGTACTGAGTGATGTGGCCGGTGCTCAAGGAATTCCTGCAGAACTATCGTTCCCAGGCTTTGAGATGGATTTTACACCCTCCCTCCACCCCTCCATCCCCCAACCAGCAACCAGGGCTTCTTTTCAGTGGCTGGGGAGGTGTGGTGAAGAAGTAAAATATGGCGACAGGCTGGTGGACTGCCTTCTCACCCACCCCAACCCAATTCCCAGGGAACTGGAGGTGGGTGGCTGCCATAAACCAGCAACTCACACGCCATCTGGTAAAAAGTCACTAACAGCCAACTGAACTTGTTAACAAGCCAAGTGACCCAGTTATTACGCTGCCCAGGTCATAGTGCGGCTGGTGTGTGTTCACCCGGTATTCGGGATGCTTCAATTGCAAGAAATAAAAGAACTAACTTCAGAAAATAAATCAAAGAATAACGTTTAGTCAAGAAACTTCATTACTCCAGCACTTGTACTGTCCAAGCTCCCCACAATTCCCAGCTGCTTTCCATTTACACCAGGTCAGCTGACCATCATATCATTTTGCCATTGGTTACATTGTCGACTAGGTCAGCTAGTCAGCTGACCATCACAGCAAGTTGCCATTGGATACATTAAAACAGTGTGGGCGGGTGAATGGGAGTGGGCATGCTGTTTTCTTTAAACACAAATGGTTAAGGCAGGAAAGGGGGTTACCCTTTGGGGCTGGGGCAGGGGGAATGTCTTGTGAGCATTGAAGGCACCACCCCCCAAGGCTTTATGACCATCTTTGCTCCTTCCTAACTGGCCTCTCTAGGCCTCCCAGTGCCTCTCTAGGCCTCCCAGTGCCTCTCCGTCCAATTCCTGGGCTTGGCTGGTCTGGACATTACGGATGTGTTCAGCCTGGGGCCTAGTTGCATCCCAGCCATGCTGGGACTGCTAAAACTGCCAGCCAATCAGACTGGCCACCAGCTCCGAAGGACACATCCCCTTCAGGCTGAGGAAGTCCAACCCTTGCCTCCCCGAGGCTCTCCGCAGTGTGTTATTTTGCTGCGAGGCAGCCTTGCTGGACATCAGTTGGTGCCGCGCAGACCAACATTTCTTCCAGGAGCTGTGGGGGGGGACAGGGCACATCGTACACTTCCACTGCCGTTAATTTTGGCACTGGATGCAGTTGTAGGCATTTCTCTTGGAATACGGCCACAGAACGGTGGGGAGAATCAGCAGAGCCCAGACAGCACGGGACTGGCAGCTAGAAGAGGGAGGAGGAGGAGGTGATGGGGAGAAGAGCTCCCAGCAGGAGTCCGTGTACACTCTGAATGTTCAATAAGTAACTTCTCCTCTCCTGGAACATCAGCGAGGGACAGTGTGTCAGCTGTCTGTACTTCGATAAAGAAAATCTCACTGAAATCCGTCACTAGCTCCAGCCACAAGTGTGACCTCAGAGAGGAGCATTAGACCACATGAGCCCAGAGGGTGTCAAGGTGATGAATCTCCATTTTGACTGGCTTCGGACTGGCTGGAACCGGATATATTTGCACAATCTCACAGTTCCATTGTCAGGTAAAGGACATCACTGACTCTCCCTATTCAGAGAGAGCTGACTGCAGTTCATTCTCCCTTGTCGCAGAGAGCAGCAGGTGGAGCAAACACTTGGCTTTGCTGAGGGTTGCAAGCTTTCGGATTGCAGGTGCTATTAATCACACTTATTTCACCTTGTTGACTCTGAGATGTAACACAGCTGAAGACAATTCCAACCCATCACTGAGCAGTGGATGTGTGACTATACTGGTCACCAAGGGAGTGCAACAGAGGCTCACCAGGGATGGCAGGACTGTTCTATGAGGAAAGATTGAGGAGACTGTGTCTTCAATTCAGAAGAATAAGAGGTGATTTCACTGAAAGTGTACAAAATTCCCACAGGGTTTGACAGGACAGATACAGGAAGGGATGTTTTCTGTGACTGGCAGTGAGGTGGGGTGGGGTGGGGGTGGGGGTAGGGAGGTTGGAGGTTGGGGGTGGGGCTGTTAGAACATAAGAACATAAGAAATAGGAGCAGGAGTAGGCCATCTAGCCCTTCGAGCCTGCCCCGCCATTCAATAAGATCATGGCTGATCTGTCGCTGCTCAGTTCCACTTTCCCGCCCTCTCCCCATAACCCTTAATCCCCTCTCTTATCAAAAACCCATCAACCCGCATCTTAAAAATATTTAGCGAGGCAGCCTCCACCACTTCAACGGGCAGAGAATTCCAGAGATTCACCACCCTTTGAGTGAAGAAGTTCCTCAACTCCATTCTAAACCGCCCCCCCCTTTTATCTTGAGGCTGTGCCCCCTAGTCCTACTGTCTTTTTTGAGCGGGAAGAGTCTTTCCACCTCTATCCTATCCATCCCATTCATCATCTTATACGTCTCAATGAGATCTCCCCTCATTCTTCTAAACTCTAACGAGTACAAGCCCAGTTTATTCAGCCTCTCCTCATAGCTCAACCCCCTCAACTCCGGTATCAGCCTAGTAAACCTCCTCTGCACTCCCTCCAAGGCCAAAATGTCTTTGCGCAGGTGCGGCACCCAAAACTGCGCACAGTACTCCAGCTGCGGCCTCACCAATGCCCTATACAGCTGCAGCAAGACCTCCCTACTTTTATATTCAATCCTTAGGCCATTAGAATCAATTAGGCAGTGTGTGGTCCAGAAGAGCAGGGGGCACAGTCTCAGAATAAGAGGTGGACCGTTTAGGACTTAAATGAGGAGGGATTTCTTTACTCAGAGGATGGTGAAGCTTTGCAATTCTCTACTGCAGAGGCTGTGGCAGTTCAGCCAGTGGGTATGATCAGCGGCTGACCTCATGGCTTGGTTCAAACCTCAGCTCGCCTTCCCCTCACCTCGCAGCATGTGTACCTCAAGTTAAATATTCGTTTTCCCACTCTTTCAGACTCACCAATCAGAGTCTGATTTTGCTCCACATTTGCTGCTGATAGGCTCATTTATATTTTGAGCCTATCAGCAAATTCGGAATAATCAGCCTCTGATTGGGTGCCCAGTGTGGGGCGCCCCCATCGGTCAGGGCCCTGTGCAGCAGCGTGGTGTGCTCCACTGTAAGTCTGCCTCTGGTCTGCAATAACCTCTTGCATTGTATCTCCGTACCCATAGACTAGTAGATGGCCCACAATTGCTTGCACTCCTGGAAGATTATTGACTCTCTCGTGCTAATACCAACCCAAAACAGCATATATAACCATCTGTACCTCCCAACTGGCATCCAAAACATAGTCACAAACCTGCTGCTTTCATCTAACGTCACTTGTCAGTATCTATCCTTCACATTGAGTGTTAGAATGACTTTTCCTTTGACAAGTTGTGGCAAACTTTCTTCAGTGTTTGACACGGGCTAGTGAAATCCCTTCACCGGTTTACTGAGGTCCTTTGGATCAATGCCCGCTCTCAGCACTCTGGGTTGTATCGCTGTTACTATGGTGCTAATCTAGTCTGCCGGTGTTGTCCTTTCTTGATTACTCCCTTCTTTCCTAGTTCCATTGTCTTGCCTTTCAGGCTGGACTTGATGGCAACTGGTACTCTCTCCTTGGGAGATATTCGAGTTGGTCTCACACTCTCATCATCTTCAAGATGATATCCAAGACCCAGGATCCATTCAGCAGTCAGTAACTTGGTGCTGTGTGAAACATTGTGACTCTCTGAATGGAGTGTGCCCAGCGCAACCTGTTGACTTGTTTCAGCTGAGATGGGGGTATTTTGCTTAGTGTCTGTTCTCTGGAAGTGTAGATCTTCTTTCTCCCCATTGTACTGGGCTCAGGGCTGAGTCTGTTTTCTGGGAGTGAGCATTGTTCCACCACATTGCCTTTAGTTTACCTTCAGCAGTTCCATTTATGGGTACTATGTTGAGCAACTTCACACTGGTCTGTGAAGCTCATGTTATTACTTGTAGCATCAGTGTAATGTGACACTTCACACTAACTTGATGCTCTCTTCCTGCATTCATCGTTCCAACAGGGAACATTGATTTAAGGTGATTGGTAGAAGGATTAGAATGGACACAAGAAAAGTCTTTTTCACTCAAACGCTTGTAGATTTCTGGGATTCGCTGCCCAGATTTGGTGGAGGAGACAATCCCTCAGCTCCTTTAAGGATACCTCGATCTACACCTGAGCTGCTCTAATCTACAAGGCTACAGACCAGGTTCTGGAGGATTAGAACTGGTGGCTAGTTTTTTTCAGCTGGTGTAAAATGATGGACTGAATAGCCTCTTTCTGTGCTATAAGTTTTCTATGGTTCTATGGTTTTAACAGTTACAATTTTTTTTAACGATGGCACTTCACAGTGTTGTGACGTTAATGTACCTTTAAGAGATTTTTAAAAATCATCAGTCCTGCAGCCCTCATAGCTTCAGTGATGCCATTGTTGTTGCCTGACCGGAAATCTCCTTTTTTGTTACTTAAGTGAGGTTATTTGTGCTTTCTCTGGGATTGGTTTTACAATCCTGCATTGTTCAGACAGTCATGTACTTTTGAACTTCTTAACTGCAGTTCAGAACTGAAAATGTTTTGAGTTTTAGAAGGGACAGCAAGCTAAGAAGAAGTGTTTTCCTTCTTTCCCTGTTGTTTTGAAAGTTCTGTTGATTTTTTTTGCAGGGTGAAGATCTGCTGTTGTTGGGGGCTGGACCAGGGTCTCTCTGATGTTTTGGGATGCTGTCTCGTATTCAAACTCTTCGCAGTGAATCCAAAGAAATGCAGCCTTCAACCAAAGCACTCAGTTTCCATTATCACGTGAGCAGTAGATTTTGCTGTATTGAAATTGTTTAAAGGGTTTTGTTTAATGGAAGCTTGGTTTTGATTGGAACATCATAGAGATATTTGTTAAGGCTTATACGTTATTGTGGGTGCTTTGCTTTTGTTTGTAATTGATAAACGTTATTGGTAATTCTGTTTCCATACACGTTAACAATATTCTTAAATAAGTTTTGTTTGATAAAAGCTCTCTAGTGGGTCTTTTGAATCATACTTGAAGTGAAACATCTCACACTTACCCTAGCCAAATTCAAGATGCAAAACTTATGATTGAGTGAAATCCATAAAACACTTTGGAATTTCGAACCTGAGCCATAACTGTGTCAACAGTAGTTGATAAGAATAATCATCCATCATCTGTCCAGCAACTATCTTCATTGGTTTGCTTTTCTTCTTTCTAGTAAAACATTTGTCAGCTTCTTATAGATGGTGCATCGCTTTCCCCACACTGGGCATGCTTCCTTTTCTTCTGTGAGATGCCCCCTCAGACCCCACCCTTTTGGCATTGCCCAGCCCTGTCCCCCCACCACCCATGAGGCTTCAATGGACTCCAGTCCCACTGGTGAGGCCATCACGTGTGGTCCCCTTTGGTGGTGGGGACCACACATGATCCTCGCCAGTAAAGACATCGACCAGTAAGCAGGCAAGGACAGGCGAGGCCAGACGATAGCCTTTCATGGGTGCGAAATGGGGCCGGCGAGATTGCAAGAGGCAAGAAACCGGGTGCAAATCTTTCTCCTCACGCCCAATCGGCGTGGAGAGCTGGTATGGTCACCCCTACAGTTTGAGTAAGTTCATAAAGAAATGAGTAACTCTGCTTTATGAGACGTGAAAGATCTGCATATATGATGAAAGTACAGGAAGGTCTTAAAATTATCCAGTAGATATTAGCATATGGTTGTTTGAAACTCTTCTGTCCGTTATTTTCACGTGTTCTTAAACAGTTAATGCCTCTTCTAAAGTAGTAGGGGGAGAAATTTGATAAGCATGTTATGCATTTCTAAATGACTAATGACTCCACTAAAATAGCAAAGGATTCACATGAGCACATTAAACACTGATGCTGGAATCCTATGGCTTAAATTCAAAGCCGAAGTACATTATCCACTGGGTGAATAAATAATTGCTTTGCCTTTGTGTGGATTGTCTAATTAATGAAGTTCTGGCTCTGTTGTGCGTGGTTGTGGAGAGATGTCTCTGTTGTGTGGATATGAAGGAAATTTAAACTGAGTGTGACAGAATTATACTATAACACAAATCAATACAAGCTTTGATAAGTTGGCGCAGCATTAATACAGTTGTGCATTTGTATAAAAATCATAGAATCCCGACGGTGCAGAAGGCCATTCAGCCCACCAACAATCTCACCCAGGTCCTAGCCCCATAACCCCACACATTTACCCTGCTAATCCCCTCGACACGAAGAGGCAATTTAGCACGACCAATCAATCTAACCTGCACATCTTTAGAGTGTGGGAGGAATAACGTGAGCCTACTTGTGACACTAATAAATAAACTTTAATCTGGAGCATACCCGATACAGACACAGTGCGAACTCCGCAGTCGCCCGAGTCTGGAATTGAACCCGGTCCTTGGCACTGTGATGGAGCAGCGCTAACCACTGTGCCGCCCAAAACAAAAGCATGTTTGTTTCATAATCTTAATAGATCGTTCATCCGAGAAAAAAAATGTTAATTTCTTCCTTCCCTCTAATATCTTCTTTTTAAAACAAATAGCCAATCCCTTGTGTTTCTGATGGGCTAGCGGTTGTGTTGTTGGGAGGGAGCAGTGCGAGCTCTGGAAGAATATCACACCATCATTGAAAGAATTTGGAAATGAGTTTGTGAGGAATTTCATCCGAGGCAACGCTTTTAGACTAGCTCCTGAAAACTAAATCGATAAAGTTTTTCCTAACCTGTGGATGGTGGATAAGTTAACTGGTTAGTTTGATAAATAATTATTTATAACTATTTATGTCTCACTAAGGGAGAAAGCACTTCTTAACTACAAAACCCAGACTAACAGACAATAATGAGATAAAGATCCATTAATCTGTTTTAGTGACTTTGGTTGACTGCACTGAGAATTCACTCCTCCACACTGAAAATTGCTGTGGATCATTGACAGCCAGTGGGAAAAATGGACAATGAAATCCCTGTTTATTTCTATCTGAAAGACAGTGCCACTGGAAATGCAGTATTCTCTCAGTATGTCAATGGAAGGTCAGCAAAGGTTATGGGCTCAAATCTCCGGCGTGGGGTTTGGATTCACACTTTCTGATTCAAAGGCAAGAAATCTACAAGCCACAGCTACCTAAGGCGTCTTTAGACAGGTCCTTATTGATCTTTTTAGCACACTTGCAGAGCTTTTCTCGGAGAAACAGGCACAAGGGTCAACCAGCTGTGGTTAAGAAAAACACAGCAGCAGCTGTTTCAAAGGATAAGCTTATTCTGTGTTTTAAAATTTGCCCTTGAAATGTGGGTAATGTTGACCGGACAGTGTAGGTTGCACAGAATCTCAACCCCCTGTACGGGATGAATCAATCACATCATGTGGGATGTGAGACACATGTGGGCCACACCAAATGGGCACTGTAACCTCCCTTCCCTGAAGGTTATGAGTTTAATCGTTACGTTAACAGCTGTTATTAATCATTTTATCTTCTTGCAGATCAGCAAATTTATTGGTACAAACTCATGACAACTTATATTTATATAGTGCCTTTAATGTAGAAAAAGATATCCTGAAGTAACCTTTGGGCTGCAGGGACCATAATCTGCAAACAGCCACAATAATAAATCACCAAACATCACAGTTACAGTACAAAACTTATATTACATAAACTTAAGGAACAGCCCTGATAAACACAATTTTAATATTTTCCCTTGGTCTCTCTTATGTTTTCATCAGATTAGAAATTTGCCACTCTCCAATCTTCAGGCACCTCATCTATGACTATCGATGGTTCAAATATCTTGGCTAGGGGACCTGCAATTTCCTCCCTAGCCTCCCACAATGTCCTGGGATATGCTTCATCAGGTCCCAGGGATTTATCTACCTTGATGCGCTTTAAGACTTCCAGCACCTCCTTCACTGTAGTATGTACACTTCTCAAGACATCACTATTTATTTCCCCAAGTTCCCTAACATCCATGCTTTACTCAGCAGTAAATACTGATGAGAAAAATTCATTTATGTAAGAAAAAAAGGCAAAGATTAAATTTAGCTCTGTTATCATTTTTTTTTAGGAGTGTTATCCTTTTCAGAAGCACACTGGTTATGAAAATTTGAGTGCAATTTCCATTGCACAAAGGCCAGTCGCAAATTGAGCTTAGTTGAGGGTGCTGGTGTACTGGATATTTTACTGCACTAGGAATCCCGGTAGCATGGGCGGCATCCTCCTTTGAGAATTATGGAACATTTGGAAATCTGTTTCCATGTAATATTGGTACTCATACCTATAAAAGTGACTACGACGTTGAAAGGAAACTGGTTTGCTAATTTGCTTCAGGGAAGGAAATATGTCATCCTGATTCAGTCTGGCTTCCTTATCAATCCAGTGCTGCACCAGTGTGACTCATTACTAACCGTCTTTCAGAACGGTCCAGCAAGCCACTCGGCTGTTCCAGAAATGGGAAACACATGCAAAGCTTGCCAGCAACACACATTTCCAGAGAATGGACAAAAATAGGCAGAGTCCCAATCTCCTTAGAAGTTTCCGATGCTCTTGGTTGGAAATACGAGGTCCGTGGGGAAATCACTGATTGATCTCCCTCTGGAGCTCATTGAGTACGAGTTGCCCTGGAAACAGACAGTGGCCTGTCCAGGTGGAGCCTTTTATAAGGCAGGCCCAGGACTGGGCCTGCTGAACCATAATCCCAGGTAGGGGCTAGTGTATATAACACCATGGTTGTGGTCTTACCTTGCATTTTGTAAGAAACCATGTTCCTTTCCAATTGGGCTTCCTGAAACATGAGATAAACAAATCCTCCTCTGTCCAACTGGCGTCACTCACACGGGAGGGTTAGGCTTGTGTCAGTGGTGTGAACTCCTAAATCCAGAGTTCCAACATTGCCAGCTTCTTAGAATTGGTTTACCCAGTTACAGGAGGTTTACCCGACTGTTGTTGGACCCACTGAGGAGGGTCACGCTCTTTGATTTGATTCGATTTATTATTGTCACATGTATTAGTATACAGTGCAAAGTATTGTTTCATGCGCGCTATACAGAGAAAGCATACCGTTCATAGAGAAGGAAAGGAGAGTGTGCAGAATGTAGTGTTACAGTCATAGCTAGGGTGTAGAGAAAGGTCAATTTTATGTGAGGTGGGTCCATTCAAAAGTCTGATGGCAGCAGGGAAGAAGCTGTTCTTGAGTCGGTTGGTACGCAATCTCAGATGTTTGTATCTTTTTCCTGATGGAAGAAGATGGAAGACAATATGTCCAGGGTGCAAGGGGTCCTTGATTATGCTGGCTGCTTTTCCAAGGCAGTGGGAAGAGTAGACAGTATCAATGGATGGGAGCCTTGGTTTGAGTGATGGAATGGGCTACATTCACGATCCTTTCTAGTTTTTTGTGGTCTTGGACAGAGCAGGAGCCGTACCGAGCTGTGATACAGCCAGAAAGAATGCTTTCTATGATGCATCTGTCGAAGTTGGTGAGAGTTGTAACAGTCATGCCAAATTTCCTTAGTCTCCTGAGAACGTAGAGGTGTTGGTGGGCTTTCTTAACTATAGTGTTCACAGTATAGGTGTTCAGTGTAGTGTATAGTTTTCAGGCTGGGCCTATGACCCAGATCCTGAAGAAAAGGACAAAATTGTTTTTTTAATTGTTTACTTGTGAATCCCTTAGCAAGGGGATGGAAGGACACATAGACAATGTGCTCTGGGACCTTTATTATCCCTCGGCCACAGTGACTTTTTAACTACAAATTTTGGCCCTTCCCTGTGGCATGCTGATTCTGTTACAGTCAGAAACGGGGGTCTGTATGGGCTGTCATCTCAGTAATTCTGCTGGCATGATGGGTTGTGGATTTGCAGGTCCTTCAACTTTAGAAAGACCAGGAACCTAAACCAAAAGTCATTGACTCATCCTTGTACCCCTTCTCGAATGCTGCTCTAGGCTGATCTGAAATCTAGGTTGTGTGAAGGGTGGGGGAGGAGTCTGCCTCAGCCTATCACACCCGATTCAAATCTGTTTATGCTTTTGTTGCCAATTCACGTTTGTCATGGAATAGCAGCAGACTTGCTGCCGCTGCTTAAATATAAATAGTGGGGATAGATTAAATTCCATTGGACAGTGCAAGTTACTGCTGTGGACTGGATTGATGGCAGTGAATATGGCAATCCCATTTAAACTGTTAGAAAGGCTGCTACCTCTTGTATACGTACGAGAAATCAAAACTCAGTAAAAGCTTCGGGCAGCTGTTTTGTTGGGTTAGACACCAAAGAAAATCCACAGCATGGAAAGAGGCCATTCAGCCCATTGTGTTTGCCCACGGAGTGAACTGTTTATGCACCATTAAGCAATATTAACAGTACAGAACTATATGTACATATTTACAGGAAAGGATACAGGTATGGCAAGGACTCAATGGCATGCGGGGGGGGGGTGTTACAGGGTGGGTGGGTGTTAATGGGATGAAGGGGGGTGTTACAGGGTGGGTGGAGGGTTAGGGGGTGGGTGTTAATGGGGTGGGTGGGCGTTAATGGGATGAAGGGGGGGGTTACAGGGTGGGTGGAGGGTTATGGGGTGGGTGTTAATGGGGTGGGTGGGCGTTAATGGGATGAAGGGGGGTGTTACAGGGTGGGTGGAGGGTTATGGGGTGGGTGTGGGTTAATGGGGAGGCTGGGCGCGCCCACAGTGAATAACACAAGCAGCAAAAAAAAATCCCAGCAGACTTCAGTCAAGTACAACGATGAACATATTTATAAATGGGTAACAATTCTTTACAATGTTTGTACACCCAGGCTGCTGCTCCCACATCATCTCTAGCAGCTTGGGTCTGACACAGGCTTAGCAGTGGCCTCTCCCGCAACAAGTCATCTGAGTGCTGGAGAGTTCAGCTCTGACTGTCTCCTCCTGCTGTGGAAGCGTGTCCCTGAGGAGTGAGAGTGAGAGTCCCAGCCTGAACTAGGTAGATGGGAGAGTGTCTCTGGAAGGTACAGCTGTTCTGAAGTGAAATGTCGCTTTCCTCATTCTGTTCTGGGGTTTGCAGCAGCAGGGGCTGGGTTTAGGTGTGTAGCCTCACCCTCTCCCTGCAGCAGGGGCTGGGTTTAGGTGTGGCGTGTAGCCTCACCCTCTCCCTGCAGCAGGGGCTGGGTTTAGGTGTGGCGTGTAGCCTCACCCTCTCCCTGCAGCAGGGGCTGGGTTTAGGTGTGGCGTGTAGCCTCACCCTCTTCCTGCAGCAGGGGCTGGGTTTAGGTGTGGCGTGTAGCCTCACCCTCTCCCTGCAGCAGGGGCTGGGTTTAGGTGTGGCGTGTAGCCTCACCCTCTCCCTGCAGCAGGGGCTGGGTTTAGGTGTGGCGTGTAGCCTCACCCTCTCCCTGCAGCAGGGGCTGGGTTTAGGTGTGGCGTGTAGCCTCACCCTCTTCCTGCAGCAGGGGCTGGGTTTAGGTGTGGGGACCTCACCCTCTCCCTGCAGCAGGGGCTGGGTTTAGGTGTGGGGACCTCACCCTCTCCCTGCAGCAGGGGCTGGGTTTAGGTGTGGCGTGTAGCCTCACCCTCTCCCTGCAGCAGGGGCTGGGTTTAGGTGTGGCGTGTAGCCTCACCCTCTCCCTGCAGCAGGGGCTGGGTTTAGGTGTGGCGTGTAGCCTCACCCTCTCCCTGCAGCAGGGGCTGGGTTTAGGTGTGGCGTGTAGCCTCACCCTCTCCCTGCAGCAGGGGCTGGGTTTAGGTGTGGCGTGTAGCCTCACCCTCTTCCTGCAGCAGGGGCTGGGTTTAGGTGTGGCGTGTAGCCTCACCCTCTCCCTGCAGCAGGGGCTGGGTTTAGGTGTGGCGTGTAGCCTCACCCTCTTCCTGGCGGCACCTTGAATGGAAAGTGGAGAGAATGAATGACTGTACAGGCTTATGCACCCTCATGTTTGGACTTGCAGATAATAGCGTACATCCTCACTAGATGGCTGAAGGCCAGCCTCACTGTCATCATGGGCACATTCGCAGTGCTCTGCCAGCTTGCCAGCCCACTGTTCATATTGTGTGAGAGGGCGAATGTTGGGCTTGTCCTCTCTTGTCTTCTCCCTCTCATGTACATTCTGGTCCTTCTTCAGCTGCAAAAAGATAGAGGTTGGTTGGTTGGTCTCCTATAGAGACGTATAAGATAATGAAGGGGATGGATAGGGTGGAGGTAGAGAGATTCTTCCGGCTCAGAAAGGACAGCAGGACTAGAGGGCACAGCCTCAAAATAAGGAGGGCGCAGTTTAGATCAGAGTTGAGGAGGAACTTCTTCACTCAAAGGGTGGTGAATCCCTGGAATTCTCTGCCCGTTGAAGTGGTGGAGGCTGCCTCGCTGAATGTATTTAAGACGCGGGTAGATAGGTTTCTGATAGACAAGGGAATTAAGGGTTATGGGGAGAAAGCAGGAAAGTGGAACTGATCCACTTCAGATCAGCCATGATCTTATTGAATGGCGGGGCAGGCTCGAGGGGCTAGATGGCCTCCTCCTGCTCCTATTTCTTATGTGAGCACTTCCAATGAAGGTGCAGGTCGCATGCTGCTAATCCTGTTTCTAATAAGTGATCTTGTGAATGTTTCCAATATTTTCTGTTTTCAATTTCAAAATCCAGCACCCACAGTATTCTACTTTTCAAATAGACAATGACAGCAGCAGGGAATTTCACAGTAACTCCATTGCTGTGTTAATGTAAGCGTTACTTGTGACTAATAAATAAACTTTAAAAAAAATAGGTTTTTTTTCTTTCAAAATCAGTGAAATCGCTGTGATATGTGCTGCCTGAGAGATTGGTTAAGTGTACACTTGTGGAAGAATTAGGTCAGTCACATCTGCTTCCCAAAGCTATCTTTCTAGTGAAGGTGATAAATAGACATCTTCCATCCAGACGTGGAGTGGGATCCATTGAAACTGAGTGAAAAGTTTCTCAAATCTACAGTACATGCAAGTTCTGTAGTTCTATGTTCATTTACTTCATTATTGGGTCTTTCTCCAGTATCTAGCTATAAAACAAACGGTTCTGTGTTTGAGATTGAAATCTAGTTCCAATTTTATTGCAGTGTGTGTAAAGGAATAGTCCAGCTGTTTCAGACGATATTCCTGGGATGTTGCTGGATTTGACATCCATATTGATTAATAATTCCTGCAGCATTGAGGCAATACTGCCATTGAAGGCAGTGAAGATATTTGCTTACTGTGCCTGTGGTGCTGGATTCCAGCTTCTCTTTTTAAAGGTGAGATAAAACCAGACAAAGTCCAAACACTTTGTCATCTCTTTCACAAATACAACTGTCAATGATCAAAAAATGGTGTAACTGATGGCAAACTGAAGCCTAGATTTTCATCAGAGTGGAGAGCGTCTCTGCTGTGACAGAAATTGTGGATGAGCTTGGAAAGACTCCCCCTGGGCGTAACACTTCCTACTTTCCTGGGAAGAGGACTGGAGACTGACCGGGATTTGTGCATATGTCCTTCACCAAAGTATTTCAATCGTCAGTGCCTTCACTGAAGTGGGATTTTGATCGGCCAGGAATGAGAAACTTGATGTGTATAGCTGCGACCAGATACGACATGCTCAGGACTTGGTGGATTTATCTGGATAGCCACGGTACTGCTTTGGTGGGGAAAGGTATCACTTTGGATATGGTCCTGGGACACCTTTGGTGTAGGTCAGTTGCCCTGTGAAGTAGGGCAGGTGACCTTTGGAATTGTTAGAAGTAGACATAAATGTGTGTTTAAAAAGTGCATGTACTCATTAAATTCCAGCTCACTGGGACTACTGACATATCTGCGAAAATCAACTTTCAAAACTGTCAGAAGCACCTGTCATAGAGTCCAGTCAACGGGAGTTGTCAAAGCTGTCACAGCAAGCTGTGAGAACTGTCAGGGAACCATGGGACTGGAACGGCTGGGTATGGGGAGTGATGGAATGGGACATGTGGAGTGAGGAGAGAGATAAGGAGTGGTGAGGGATTTCTTTTGTTTTATCATCATTTTCAAGTTTTCACACAGTGCTAATACAGCCTGTCTCCACACACAGCAGGCCCAAGGTTTAATCCAGCCCAGCAACTCAGAATGAACATCCCAACTTCTGAGCCTCTTTCCCCTGGGATCAAGTTTGCAGAACTGGGAAATGGCCTGATCTGGGAGCAAATATTCAGGGCTCAGTCTTGACTCTGTTACACCATCCATAATGATTTAGCCGATTGATGACCCGTTTACGAAGAAATGAACTTCTGTCCATACAAGGTGGGATACATTATTTCATACGTACAACCTCAGGGAGAATCATAGAAACCCTACAGTATAGAAAGAGGCCATTCGACCCATCGTGTCTGCATCCACAACAACCGCGCCCAGGTAGCTTTGTAACCCTACTTATTTACCCAATTAATCCCTCTAACCTGTGGGACACTAAGGGGCAATTCAGCATGGCCAATCAACCTAACCCGCACATCTATGGCGTGTGGGAGGAAACCGGAACACTTGAAGGAGACCCACGCAGATATGGGAAGAATGTGCAAACTCTGCTTAGGCAGTCATCCAAGCCAGGAATCAAACCCAGGTCCCTGGAACTGTGAGGCAGCAGTGTTACAAAGAACAACCCAGCACGGGAAACAGGCCCTTCGGCCCAACGAGCCCGCGCCGCCATTTTAACAAAGCCTTTTCCTACACCCACCCTGCCCCGTGTGTATGTGAATGGTACCCCTAATGTAGCCAGATTCAGGGGAGAATAGTGTAGGGTCAATTTGGTACACCAATCAGCCTAAGAGCACATCTTTGGGGTGTGGGAGGAAACCGGAGCACCCGGAGGAAACCCACGCAACCACAGGGAGAATGCACAAACTCCCACAGACACAGGCCCAAATCCATGTATCTGCACAGCTAGCAGTGATAGTCACTGAGCTGTTGTGGTGCCCGTCTGCTGGTCCAGGATTAAGCACACACAGCGACACGAAGTACTAGGCCACTCTCGAAACCTCCAAGAGCAGCCCACGCACAACCCACCGTGTGCATGCCCCTCGTTTGACAACAAGGTGGACCGACACCTGTGGATTAAAAGAGACAAAAACATTAACATGTAATACTATTCCAGTGTTGTCCTAAGGCTCTGACCCTTTCTAATACTGTCTACTATAACCCTCCATCCCTGTTTCACTCGTGTCTATCTAAGTAAACCTTAAACAAGTCCAGCGTGCCTGCCTCCACCACCTTACTTGGTAGCGCGTTCCATACCCCCACGACCCTCTGCATGAAAAACCTTCCTCTAGTATCCAAATTATACTTCTCCCCCCTCACCCTTAGATCGTGACCTCTTGTAATAGTTGTCCCCAATCTAGGGAAAAGCCTGCCACTGTTGACTCTATCTATACCCTTCATTATTTTATACACCTCTATCAGATCTCCCCTTAATCTCTGTCTTTCTAAAGCGAAGAGCCCCAGTTTTTCCAATCTTTCCTCGTAACTCAGTCCTTCCATACCAGGCAGCATCCTGGTAAACCTCCTCTGCACCCTCTCCAGGGTCTCCACGTCCTTCCGGTAGTAAAGGTGACCAGAACTGGACGCAATACTCCAAGTGCAGTCTAACCAATGTTCTGTACAACTGAAGCATTAGACGACAGCCACCGTGACGCCTTACATCTTTACATTTTGACCCTGATTTTCATCACAACAGAGAGGCTCTCCATCATGTTGAAAATTCCAGAAATAGTCAAAATATCTTTGTTCTGCCTTTGAACACCTTCATGGGGCTGGGGCTGGGGTTTGCTCCTGCGTGTTTTGCGGAGGCAGCTGCCTATTTAAATCACTGGCTGCCTCCACTGAAGTGGGGTTCGAAAACTCGAGCCATATGAATCCCAGAGTGCACAGAGCAGGCCAGGTAAGAGGAGGTTTGAACTTGATGGCTTCTTTGCATAGCTGGGGGTACCCTTTTGTAGAAAAACAGAAAATGTTCAAAAATCTCAGCAGGTCTGACAGAATCAGTGGGGAGAGAGTAGAGGCAACATTTTGAACCTAGATGACCCTTCATCAGGGAATTAGTGGGGGGGCGGGGGCAGTGAGGGGGGGGGGGAATGTAAATGAGGATGCAGAAGCCAGAAAAGGTGCTAAAAAGTGTCCATTAAGTGATCAGAATATGTGAATGACAGAACAGACGCGCAGAAGTGCACCTCTTTGCAGAGGTGAATTATCTCTTTGGATAGCATCTTGGGCACTTTTGGGAGAGTTAAAGCACCATTGGGATTATTGGAATTAAACATGATTATGCAGTTATTGCACAAAACTTAAAAAGGTTGTCAAACTGTCAAAGAACTGTCAAACTATCCATGAAGTCTCAAAGGATGTTAGGTAAGTTGACTTGGAGAAGGTGAGGACAAAGGGTGGTGGATGGGACATGGGGTGGCATGAATGGGTACTGAATTGGCATATGAGTAATAAGGACCATGGAGGTTGAGTAGAGCAACATAGATCGGCATGGAAGTGTGATGGATCACAGATTAGCATTGGTTGGCATGGATGTGCACAGGGAGTGGGTGGTTGAATGTAGACACTGAGGGATGAAGATTGGAAAGATGTGCTTTTAAAAAAACTGACACACAATGCTGTAGCCCAGGGCCTTGCACCTAACCTGCCTCTGCACCCAGCAACCTCCACTCTCATTCTGGGATCAGCCATCCTGAATCCCATTCCAGCCCACACTCCCCTTCCCTGTCCCCCAGCCGAAAATCCGACGTGCAGGTAGCCATTTTTAAAGGTCGGGTTTGCTGAGCTGGAGTATCTTGAAACTTTTGATCCAGGAATGAAAATCCAAGGCTGAAAATCACAGAAAGTTCAATATTAGTTGCCTTATGAAAGAAAATTCTCTTTCAGTTTCCCAGCACCACTCTTTTACCTCCTTGTTGACAGCTTAAAGTCCTAGTCAGTCAACACAACACTCTTCCAGCAACATCATTTCAGCGTTTGATAAATGAATGCCAAGACTTCCTTTAAGCAGTATTATGCTGACCCTACTTATAGCAACTTGTTAAAATGTTGCCCATTTAAAATCTTGGAATGTTCGGTAACTTGAAAAACAAGAGTTGTGATTGCCAACAGCATGGTACCACTGAACCCTCACCCTCTCAGCACTTGCTGCCCTCCCCAACACTGATACGTGAAAATAATCATTCTCTCCAGAAATGTAGGAAAACACACACAATTGTATTGAAAACAGCCTTCGGAGAAGATGGGGCAGGCACCTTGCCGGTAAAAACTATAAAATTGCTGGAGACTGAGTCCCGATGAATCTCAGACATGGCTCCAGATTTTTGTTATGATGAGAAGTGTTCTCTTGTGCAAAAGTGGCGAATGCACAAGAAAATTCTAAGTGTCACCCTCCCCCCCGGACATTGCACTGTCTACTCTTGAGCGGATGAGACTGGAACCAGACTGGGGTTCAGACAGGCATAGTTCAAACTGGTGAGGCCAGCTGCCTCCATTGGAGTGGGATTTTCATAGGAGAGGAGTGTGAAACCTGAAGTGTGCAGAGTAGACAAAGTAAGAGCTAGCCTGAACTTGGTGGATTCATTTAGGTAGCCAGGATACCTTCTTGGAGATGAATTGTTAAATCTGCCAATGAACTGTCTCAAAGCTGTCAAAAAACTGTCAAAGCTGCCAAGTTGCACATCAGTCAGGAATGCAGTTTGTGAACTGTGATATGGCCCAGATTGCAACACGTGATCCCAACAGGAGAATTCATCCTCGGTTCCTTGTTAATATTTGAGCTTCCCTTTCTTTTCTTTTTTTTAACGTGAGTTGGCAATTCGAGCGATTCATGACAGAAAATTTAAAGTTCTCGTGCATCATTTTACCAGATAATGTGGAGTTTGCACATTCTCCCTGTGTCCACTGGGTCTCTTCCGAGTGCTCCAGTTTCCTCCCACAGTCCAGAGATGCGTAGGTTAGGAGGATTAGCCTTGGTAAATGCAGAGGGTTACAGGGATAGGGGAGGGCGGTGGGCCTGGGTAAGATGCTCTTTCGGAGAGTTGGTGCAGACTTGATGGGCTGAATGGCCTCCTTCTGTACTGTAGGAATGCTATGGATTCAATGGGTATAAATACTGCCACCCTATCATTTGTTTCTATTATTACCATTGATCACTTTGAATCCCTTCAGCTAGATAAAAACTGGTTTCACAGAAACCTTCACAGCAATAAGCAATGATATTACTTCATGCTGATCATCTTAAAAGTTAATACTGCATTACCTGACACTGCGCGTTCAATGTGACAAACAGAGTGGGTTAGTTACTGGCCCACTGTGAAAAATAATCCCATCATGCAGGGCCTAGACCAACCTTGCGTTCTCCACTACACCCCCACACCACCAGCCCCTCTCCCCCACCCCACCAACCCCAATCAACAGTCAACATTGCAAGTGTGTAAAGAAATCAATGCGAACAAAAATAATTTGTAATTACAGATTAATTTTACAGGAGAAACAAGAACATTATGACACTGAATGTATCAGAAGAAATGCACTTTATAATGAGAAACAGAGTTTTGTTTAAATGGTGATAGTTTGAGAAATGTCGATCTACAATGAGACCTGGGAGTCATACTCACCAGCCACTGAAAGCAAGCAAGTAGGTTCAGCAAGCAGTTAGAAAGACAAATGGTTTGTGGGCCTTCATTGCACGATAACTTGAGTACAGGAACAAGGATGTCTTATTGTAGCTGTGCTGAGCCTCGGTGATACTTGCCATAGAGGAAATGCAACAAAGATTAATTCCTGAGATGGAAAGATTGTCGTATAAGGAGAGATTTGTTCAATTGTGCCTGTGTTCACTGGAGCTTAGAAGAATGAGAGAGAATCTAATTGAAATGTATAAAATTCTGACAAGGCTGGACAAACTGGATGCAAGAATGTTGTTTCCTTTGTCTGGGGTCTAGAACAAGGGATATATCCAGATGTATAACAGCTTGGTATGGCTCCTGCTCTATCAAAACCGCAGGAAACTACAAGGGGTTGTGAATGAAGTCCACTCCATCACACAAACCAGCTTGCCTTCCATTAACTCTGAGTATACTTCCCGTTGTCTTGGAAAAGCAACTAGCATAATCAAGGACTCCACACACTCCAGATATACTCTCTTCCACCTTCTTCCATCGGGAAAAAGATACAAAAGTCTGATATCACATACCAACCAACTCAAGAGCAGTTTCTTCCCTGCTGCCATCAGACAGAATGGACCCAACTTGCATTAAGTTGATCTTTCTCTCCCTCCTAGCTATGACT
This sequence comes from Carcharhinus amblyrhynchos, assembly GCF_965287045.1. Classification (NCBI taxonomy): domain Eukaryota; kingdom Metazoa; phylum Chordata; class Chondrichthyes; order Carcharhiniformes; family Carcharhinidae; genus Carcharhinus; species Carcharhinus amblyrhynchos. The sequence continues at coordinate 6,937,165 of NC_137331.1, forward strand.
GTAACACTACATTCTGCACCCTCTTCTTTCCTTCTCCCAAATGTACTCTGTGAACAGCATGCTTTGTCTGTGTGGCATACAAGAAACAATACTTTTCACTGTATACCAATACATGTGACAATAATAAATCAAATCAAAAAGGGGTCACAATCTTAGTTGTGCAGTTGACTATCATTGAAGACTTTGGAGGTCACTGAATATTTATAGGAAGGAAATACTTCCATTTCTGGGCTCTAAATTTGCCAAGGGGAATGGGGAGAGAGTGGGAGAATGGTGTTGAGATAGAGAATCGGCCATGATCATATTGAATGGTGGAGCAGGCTCAAAGGGCCAACTCCCGCTCCTATTTTCTATGTCTTTGCTTCTACGTTAATGCAATATTGTGTGTTTCTGTGACAGTTACTAGATGATTTTATGTGCAATTTGTACAATCAATAATTATTGCAAGAGGTTTGGCTAGGTTAAATTCGGTTTTTTATATTATTTACTCATTCGCAGTTTTGGGATAGTCATGTAGCTGTACAAATTTATAAAAGATGTTTTGAGAAAGACTGCAATGGAAGTACAAGGAAAGCCACATGTTGGTTATAGCAGCAAGTGTGTTAAGAAATCTGAAAATCAGTGGCTGAAAACAAAAAAATCGGCAATGTTTTTGTGCCGTGCACTTTTAATAATCTGTAGTGAAATGAAAGTACTTTCAAGTCACTTTTCATAGATGCACTTATAAGTCTTCAAATGGGTAGAAACATAAGTTTCCCTTTGTTTAACCTTCTAATACCGTCAAGACGGTGGGCTAATGCATTTGTATAAAATCAATAAAGTGACTTCAGCATTCAGTTAGTGAACTTAAACCTAATCCTAATAAATTCTACATTAACACAACATGGTTTTCCCAATGAGATTTGTTCTTCTGTGGGGACTCTCAGATTAAGAGGTTCTTGAAGAAGAGAAATTAATTAAGATGGGAGGAAGAAGCTGCACTTGAACAGAGAGAATGCAAGTTCCAGCTGTAAAGCTTGCTGCATCTGCCTTGGGTTGAATGACAAGATCACAAGTAATCTGCCAATACTGCATGGTGTCTCAGCAGCCACATATAGGTCCAGCCTGGGCTTCCTGATCTACTTGTTTGAGGTGTTGGAGTCTCTTATTTCATCCTGTTCCTCTCCCTGATATTTTGTGCAGATTGTTCTGGAGAAAGAGAGGGTAAAAGATTTTCCAGTCCCACTCACCATGGGAGCGGAGATCCCCACCGAGAGGTTGAGTGTGACATGTTATAAAAAGTTAGGTGAACAAGTGTCAGTCTTGGGTGTACAGAAGCTGTGTGAAAAGATGTAAATGGAATGAGGATGGGAAGACAATCTATATTACAACGTGTTACTAAATATTTATACCACCAAAGTAGACCATTCATTCCTCCTGAGTTCCCTGCGAGATTTTTTAATAATTACTTTATATTCATGGCTACAAATCCAGTCTCACCACAAATAGAAAAATCTAAAAAGATCTGTGCGCATTGTGAAGTGAGGAAGAAGTATTGGTATGAGTTGTTGGTGCAGATTCCAGAATGTGTGAAGCTGATTGGGTTACAATTTGTTATTAAGAGGGGATAATGAAAGGTCTATGTTCAGAAAGAAGTATTTTTGTATGGCCTTGTTGTGAGGAATGACAAGGAGGGGTGGTAAGAAGTGAGAGTGATGGGGGAGAGGGTGAAAGATGATGTTGGGCGATGTGGTAGAGTGAAGATCCGTGCTTGTTATTCATTAATCCTCCATCGACATCGAGCCAAGTCTGAGGGTTGATGCTGTTGGTGGTAACCCGTCAGCCAGTTCTGTGCAGCTTTACTTTACAGTATCCTTTGGGATGTTTTAGCATAATGGAATGAGTACTTCTTTCCTGTCTCACTCCCTCAACTAATCCTCCAGGAATGCATCAAGATGCAGGAATGGGGTGAGGAGAGTAACCCTTGAACTTGCCTCTGCAGTTGTGAACTGGAAACTGCCAGCGTAGATGTAACCTTTCTTTCAGATATGCTTGATTCATCGAATGATTCTCCATATGAAGAATTGAAGATTTTGAAGAAGATGCCTCATTTGACTTAAACAGCTGATAGGACAGTGACCTGCTGACATGTGTTACTTACTTTACTTTCATTAAACCTGAATGGCTTGCTTGATATTGACACGAACTGATCCTTACTGATCAAACTGTAATTATTTAATAAGGAACACTTATACTATTAGGATGGCAGAGGAACAAAGAATTTAGGGGCACAAATACACAGATCACTAAAAGTAGTAACACAGCTAGAAGTAGGTAATCTCACAACACCAGGTTAACGTCCACAGGTTTATTTGGTAGCACAAACTTTCAGAGAATTGCCACTTAATCAGGTGAGTCACAGGCTAAAAAGGCCATAAAAAAAAACAAACACCAGAGTTTATTTCTGGAAGGATAGAATTGAAAATAAGTCATATTAAACATGCACAGAACTGAGGTTAGGTCCACTTAGAGTGGGGCATTGGAAAAGGAACAATAAAGATTTCCGCTGATGATACCACAACCGACAAGTTATAACTATCAGGAAAATCTAAACAAACTGGCTTTCTTTTCTCTAGAACAGGAAAGGCTGAGGTGGTAAAGAGTTGGCAGGATTTCTGAGAAGGAAATTTTTCTATAGAGGTCATAAATATGATATGGTCATTAATGAATTCAGTGAAGAATTCAAGAGAAATTTCTTTACTCAAGGAGTGGCAGTATGGAATGCGCTACCACGGGATGTGGTTGAGTTAAGTAATATAGGTGCATTTAAAGGGAAGATAGACAAATACGTGAGGAAGGAATGTGAAGTACGCTGATAAGATTAGATGGAAACAGATGAGAAGAGAAACATGTGGGGCACAAACACAGGAATTGGTCAAATGTCTGTTTCCAGCTATGAACTCAATGTAACTTGATTAAGGTTTGGTAGAGTTTATTTAGACTTTAAAGAAAATATTCAGCTTTTATTATTACATTTTGAAACTTTTACATTCTGATGCTATTTTTAAGATGGAGTAATCGAGGGCTAGAAAGGGAGGAAGTGCTTCCATTGACAGTAAGATTGAGAACCAGAGGGCACAGATTTAATGGGCAGAAGAAGCAATGAAGATATGAGGGCAAGGGTTTTCATGTACCAAGTGGCTGGAATGCACTGCCTGAGAGTGTGGTGGAGGTAGGTTCAATTGCATAAATATCTGGAAAGGGAGAATATCTGCACGTTTACAGGGAGAAGGCCAGGGAATGACACGAGATAACTGCTCCTTTGGAGAACCAGCACAGACATGATGGGTTGAATGGCCTCCATTCTATGAATCTGTGGATCCAGCCATATGTGGTACTTGGGCTTTCTGGGGGCCTGAAAAGAGAAGGATGTGTGTAAAGATGAGCTTAGAGTATGATTTCAAGTTTGTAAAGCCTTCAGTCTGGAATATGGAACCCAGGAAGATCGTTTCATGTTGCACTTCTGGGAAACACATTTTCATACGGTGAAATATTATCTGAGGCCTTAACATCGCAAACCTGACACATTATATCAACAAAAATGTTAACAGGAGTGCAAAAAGACATGTTATTCTAATTCTACAGTCTGATTTAGCTACATGGAGATTAATTAATACCTGAGAGCAATATCATGATATAACTAAGTTAACATCTCTAACTAGGAGTGCAAGTTGTATGAATTCCAAAACTAGATTTCAATCACTCTGCGGTTATCAGTTATTTACATAATCTAAACTCCGAACTTCATGAACTGACGTTTCTTTTAAAAAAAAGCCTTTTCCAGAGAATACATACACAAACTTTGTGAAGTCATTGTACAGTTTTAACACATACTCTGGCACATTGGTCTGGCTGTGCACAAGGAATCTGAGGAGTGGCGGTATAAGCCATGAGTGGAAGTCATTTGAGCGGCATGATACGTGGATTGCTGGGATAATTAAGGTGAATGTCAGGAAACTTTCAAGGGCTCCTCCTACCTGCAGAATCGGGTTATTGTCTTTTGTAGCCACAGTAGTAGAAATGGACTTGTTAATTTAATGTGCCACTCTGACCATAGGGCGTATCAGATGTATAAGGATAATCACGTGGGCTATTGAATAGAGCTTTGAATTGCTTGGTTCTTCTTGAACTCTAAACAGAATACTTGATTGACATACATCTCACAGATATCTCACCCACGTGTAAATTATGGGAAGGATTTAGCTTCATTTCACTGAGGGAATTCTTTCTTTTGCTGCTGAGATGACACAGCTAGTTCAAGTACAGTAGGAAGGGTCTTGCTTTTCAGTAGGCAAGCCCATCGGAAATGGACCTGGCGCTTTAGAGAATGCAGTAAGAAGTCTCACAACGCCAGGTTAAAGTCCAAGCCCTGACTCTGATGCAACACTGTAGCATCTCTGAGAAGTAAAAGATGTTACAGTGGCTGTGAGATGGGTGGTAGGCTTGTGGCTGTGAGTTGCAGACTGGCCTCTGGCGGTGGGTCGCCCACGCTAAATTCTCCCCTAGTGTACATGAAGAGCAAAAGGCAAATTGATTGAAACAAATGATCCCGAGGGATCTTGATAAGGTGGATGTGGAGCGGATGTTTCCTCTTCTCAGGGATAGAATTAGGGATCGCTCCTTAAAAATAAAGGATTGTCCACTTCCTGGAATCCCTACAGTGTAGAAAGAGGACATTTGGCCCATTGAGTCTACATCGCTCACAATCCCACCCAGGCCCTAACCCGATAACCCATGCATTTACCCTAGCTAGTCCCCCTGACTCAAGGGGTAATTTAGCATTGCCAATCCATCTAACCCGCACATCTCTGGACTTGAAATGGAGGCGAGGATTTTTTTTTCCTCAGAGGGTAGCGAGTCTTTGGAATTCCCTTCCCCGAAAAGCAGCAGAAACAGAATCTTTGAATGTTTTCAAAGCAGAGGTGGATAGATTCTTGTTAAACAAGGGGAGGGGTGAAAGGTTGTTAGGGGTGGAGGGAGATTACAGTCAGATCAGCCATGGGCCAGTGGGCTAACAAATGGCAGATGGAGTTTAATTTAGACAAATGCGAGGTGATACATTTTGGTAGATTGAACCAGGACTTGACTTCTCAGTTAATGGTAGAGTACTGGGGAGAGTTACAGAACAAAGAGCTCAAGGAGTACATGTTCATAGCTCCTTGAAAGTGGAGTCACAGATGGACAGAATGGTGAAGAAGGCATTTGGCATGCTTGGTTTCATCGATCAGAACATTGAATACAGGATTTGGGACATCTTGTTGAAGTTGTACAAGACACTGGTAAGACCACACTTGGAATACTGTGTGCAATTGTGGTCACCCTATTATAGAAAGAATATTATTAAACTAGAAAGAGTGCAGAAAAGATTTACTAGGATGCTAACAGGACTTGATGGATTGAGTTATAAGGAGAGGCTGGATAGACTGGGACTTTTTCCTCTGGAGCATAGAAGGCTGAGGGTTGACCTTTTATAGAGGTCTATAAAATAATGAGGGACATAGACAAGATAGATAGTCAATATCTTTCCCCAAAGATAGGGGAGTCTAAAACCAGAGGGCATAGGTTTAAGGTGAGAGGGGAGAGATACAAAAGTGTCCAGAGGGGCAGTTTTTTCACACAGAGGTGATGAGTGTCTGGAACAAGCTGCCAGAGGTAGTAGTAGAGGCAGGTACAATTTTATCTTTTAAAAAGCATTTAGATAGTTAGAGGGATGTAGAGGGATATGGGACAAATGCAGGCAATTGGGATTAGCTTAGGGGTTTTAAAAAAAATAAGGGTGGCATGGACAAGTTGGGCCGAAGGACCTGTTTCCATGCTGTAAACCTCTATGACACTACGACTCTATCTTATTGAATGGTGGAGCAGGCTCCAAAGGCTGATTGGCCTACTCTTGCTGCTTGTTCATATATTCGTATTAGCATGTGATTAGGGTGATGGATCTGCAGGATGAAATGTTTTGGCAGGCCCACCAGAAACCTGGATTGATAGTCGGAGAATGAAGGAATCCAGCCTGGTATCAGGTTTTGCTCAGAGGCAGGCAATCTGCTCCTACCCAGTTTGAATCTATGATAAAAGTAAACATATCCCCACCCCAACCCTCCCAGCTACATAGTTTCATACTGTTTAAACAAAAGGTTTCATTTTGTGGTCTGGGGGCAGGATTTTCTGGCTGTGCTCACCCCAAGCTGGAAAAATCCCACCCGAGCTCAACAGACCTTCGCATGGTCCATGTCTCACCCACTAAGATTCCTGTGGTGGGCAGAAAATTCTGCCCTGAGTCTCCATTCAGGATAAGCATAAATTCAAGTTGATTTCCAAAGAAAAGTCAAAACCTGTGGCAGCAACGTACACAGCAGCTGATATTCAGAATGAAAAGCCTCTGGTATAATTCCTGGATCTCAATCTTGTTTGCCTCAATATCAGGAGAGGAAGGAATACTCAGATTGCAGGGATGCGTGGCCTGCTTACACAATTGGCCAGTTATGTTCAACCTTAGCAAATATCAAAAGTAAACATGTGACAACTGATTCATTGGAAAGTTAGGGCCAATGATTCCTCAACTCACCCAAAGGAAGACTGTGTGCAGATTTTGTTTGGACTCATGGTGATGTGCAAAAAAAAAGAGGAGTCATTGATTCCGTGTTTGGAGGTCTGTGGCATAGTGGGTAGCGTCCCTGGCTCTGAAACAGAAGTTCTTGGTTTAAATCTCATCCCAGGACTTGATGGCCAAGGAAATTCGTAACATGGCCGGACAGGTTGAGTAGCAACCTTCAAGTCCTTCCAACACGCCAATTTCTGGCAGCAAGAGAGACGAGACTCCTGGTCAGCCACGTTTGATGTGGAGTGGTGCCTCTCAAACTATAAGCCCCTGGTGACTGACTGGCGACCTGTTCCAGGAATAACCAGCTATGGGTACAAACAAAAGGCTGCTTTATTGCACCACGAGGTGTGGGAAGTCAATTGGAATTCCTGGTCTAATTTATAAGGACAGGCTTTATCAATTGTGCTTTTGATGGAGAACATTGCAAGCATACTCCAATAGTCTTTCATCTTTATACGGCACAATAGCTACATCCAGTGGTACAAATGCACGACAGCATCTCCTGCATTATTTTGCTTTTAGCTTTTGCTTTGTTGGTCATTCCAAACTGATTCAGATTGGTTTCACTTGGTGTTGCCTAGTTAGAATCCTAACTTAAAAGAGGAATTCCTGTAGCAAGGGCGTCAATCGAGGTCTCATTGGTGGCAGCAGCTCAGAGAGGGAAGTGAAATGAAACAATAATACAGACATTAAGAGGGAACAAAATCACCTAAATTCTTCTGCTTCTGGTTCTTGTCCATGGAAAATAAACCCTTAAGTTTATTAGATTTTAGGGCAATCTTGAAGAGGGTTTAGAGAGTCCTTCGTCAATGTTTATATCATCAACGTGCTCAAAATAAATGTTACAAATTGCTTTGACATCTGACCTGTGAGCGAGCTGCCATGTGGCAGCCATTTATCTTTGCATTTCAAACGGGTTCTCCAAGGAGAATTTTGTAGTCATTGATCAGACAGTGCAGAAAAGGCCCAACGAGTCTACACCAACAGTAATTACCACTAACGGCGCACTAATCCTGCATCTGTCCCATTTCTTTGATTTTTGAGGAAGAGATGAGTAACCAAGGGATGTCAGTCTGGGTTGACAGCAGCAGAGGGCTGCAAAGCCCATCCCCATCCCCAGTAACTCCATGCCAGAGTATACAGACTGAAACATTCCTATCAGCCTCTGTCTAAAGACCAGTGCATCCGATGGCCCTGCTTCACAAGGAAACTGTCCTCCAGTTACGTTGCTGCCAGTGACTGAGAAGGTCATAATCAGCCTTAGCTGTTAGATAATTCACCGTGGGCTGCTGCTGGGTTCATCCGGAACACGAGGGAAATAGCAATGCAGAAGTGTAGAAACCTTGGCTGCCATTCTCGCAAAAGCACTGATTTGGCGGGAAAACTGTTCCAGATCCCGACTGTTTTGTCAGTTTAGCCTCTCATCTGAATCTCCGCACTCGGTGCACTGAAAAGATCCCAGTTGTGAATCTCATTAAAAACCCAGGGGGTGGGGCCTATTTGCGCCGGAGTTTGACAGTTCTGGAACTCTGTGCGAGCGCAGTGGTCCGGATCTGTCAGACGCCCCGTTTGCTGGCCAGCTCAATCACTAGCCAGCCCAGGACACCCACAATGCTGTCTCTCCAGCTCCCCGCCCCCCACCCCCCCCTCCCCCCAACCCCACCGGGCAGACCACCTCCACCCAGCCCACCCCAACCGCTGCTCTCCCTCCATCCCAGACTGATCCTGTCTGCAGAGCGGCAGCAGGATCCCCCAACCCCACCAGTTGCCCCTCAGCCCTGCCCACAATAGGCCCCAGCCCCTTTGCACTGCCCGATGCCTGATAGGCAGTGCCAAGGTGCCCCCTGGGCACGAGCACTTTGCCCCTTGGGCAGTGCCATGGGCACAGGCTGGCACTGCCAGGGTGCTCATACCCAGGAGGCACCACCTCCCTGCCACCTGACCCCTGCTAGGGGGCCCCGATTGCCCCCCCTCATTCTAGTGGGGTCTCCCCGAACGTGGGGAGCTAGTCTGAATCCCACCAGAATGAAGTACTTCTGGCGGGGTTGGAGATTCAATAAGTTCCCGATAATTACTTGAAAACATATTTAAAATACATTTAAAACAGATTTAAATTTCATACCTGCCTCCCCGTCGGTTTCCAGCGTGGCCTGACCGGCGACTGTTCGATGGCTCTGGGAGACGCGCGTGCATTCCCAGTATGTGCGCAAATCCCGGAACAAGGCTGGCAACACGCATCTCCTCCTGCGAACTGCCAGAAAAGTTACGGGTCGCGATGGGACAATCGCGGTCTTTATTCACCGGCAATTTCATCTCCTTGCAAATGGACAACTAGCAGGAGCAACTCAACCACTAGGGTACTGCATTGCACAACGCTGGCAGGATTCTCCATTATTTGTACACTATGCATTGCCTCTTTGGTCAATAACGCCACCCGCCAGGATTCTGTTTCCACATTGGGCTGCTCATTTGCAGCTAGCTAGCAGAGCTATTACGCAAGTGAATGCTCACTGGCCTGGGGACTGCTGCAAAAACTTTGACAGAATATTATGGCACTACTGTTTGAGCCCGGATCAAGAGTGACAAGACTCAGCAGGATCCTGGAAGAACAAGCCTTTTCTCAGGAAACACGGTTGCTCACATCAATGCAGCATCCCAATGTGTACAGTAAAATGGCAACCACTTGTCCATGCGTGTGGTCACTGAACATACCAGTGGCATGTTGAAAGTATGCCTCTGTTGAAACGGCTGGATTAATCCAGAGGTGTCCTGCAGTGTGGCATTTAAGAGCTAATGGTTGAGTGCTGTATGTTTAAAAAAGAAAGCCTCACAACAAGGCTTCCTTGTGGAAACGCCAGAGGAAGAAAACCTCTGGCAAGAGAAAGAGGAGCCACAGCAACCTGAAGAGGATAGAAAGGAGGAATTCCTGCAATCTCCTCTTGGCCACAACAAGTGGCCAACAAATATGTCGTCCTTTCCTCCTCTCCCTGGCCTTGCGTAGATGTGGAATTTGAGATTGCTGCATCCCTATGAAACAACTTTAGTACAACCTAAATTTAATGTGTCACTCTAGTGTCTACACGACAAGTATTTCTTACCAGTTTTCTTCATCTTTGTGTCAATGGATGAATTATCTGCTTTTAGCATTTGTGTTGTATTATTGCTCAGTGTTTCCTTATGGAAAGAGCATGAAACTGGTGGGTGCTGGAATAATATGAGATCGAAGTGGCCCTTATCCTGTTTCATGGTGACTCATTTGCATTGGTGGATTGGCATCCTGACTCTGTCACTTTTTGGACACTCGTGCAGAAACTGGAGGTGGTGGTGGGGGTCGGGGGGGGGGGGGGGGGGGGGGGGCGGGGTCCTTCATGTGATGCTATTCTGACAGACACTATCATCATCCACATCATTCCCACACTGTTAGTATTACCGATCTGCAGGAAGCGAGTTTATCGTCGTGGGATGTTTATCTGCAACCAAAGTCCAATCCTTTCTGTGCACAGAGGGATGGTTCTCTCGAATTTGGCACCACTATAGCAACAATCTCAGCATCTGTTGTGGAATTGTAAATTGCCAATTGGATTTCATGTAATCTGGGAGCTGGGTGATGTAATCATGTAATCTGGGAGTTATTTAACAGGTTTATTCTGGCGCTCAGCGTCTTCCCACCAGGATTTCATGTGGACTTAAATCTATCTTTTGGTGATTGTCATTCTCGTACTCATTAGTAGCAGAGGTAATGCATCTGGATACTTCATTCCTGTCTCATCGCACAGTTTGCAAGTTCAACGTGCCATTATTCCATTCTACAATACAGGCAGTGTGGTTTCTGTTTGATGTCCAATGCTTTACACAATTCCTTTACTACATTTCCTGTGAAGAGTGTCCCTCTTTTGCTATTTAAATGTTGTGACAGTCCATATCTACAAATAACTTCTTTTATTAAAATTTTAGCAACTGTTAGCACGTCTGCTTTTCGGGTTGCAAAAGCCTCCATCCATCTTGAGAATATATGTACTGTTATGAGAATATATTCCAATCCATTTACTTCTGGCAATTGTACAAAATCATCTTGTGTATCTACAAATGGGCCTGCAGCCTCTGGTAACACTGCGTCTGTGGTCTTTGTTGCTTTCCCAACATTAAATTTTTGATGTTTTGTATCCTGCGCAATATTTTGTAGCCATTGGTGCAAATCCAGGTGCAGCCCAATATTTCTTAATGATGTCTATCATCCCTCCTTGGCTCAAGTGGGTAATATCGTGAGCAGTACTTGCCAAATATGGGAGTAGATGCGGGAGTGTTACAAGACGACCATCAGAGGCACGCCAGACAGTTTGTGAGTCTGGGGTGCAATCTGTTGTTTTCCATTTAGCCTGTTCAGTTTTTGGAGCTGAATTTTGCACTAGGACTAATGCCTCTAATTCTATTAGGGGTTCACTAACAGGTGCCAAGATTATAACGGGACATAACTGTGGTGGGGGAGTTAACAACACTCCTTTGGTTGCCTGGTCTGCAAGGTATTTCCATTAGAGATATAATCGGAGCTAGACGGGTGAGCCTGACATTTATAATCGCAATCTGAGAGGGTAGTTGCACAATGTTTAACAGGGCTTTAACCATGGGCCCATTCTTAATAGGAGTGTCTGCAGGGGTTAAATAGCCCCTCAATTTCCATAAGGTACCATAATCACGAGCTACTCCAAACGAATAACGGGAGTCAGTAAAAATATTAATAGATTGCCCCTCCATGAGGGTGCATGCCTGGAGTCAAGGGGAACTGGGGGGAAATCTCTCCAGTGATTGGAGTCATACCTAGTAAAAAACAAAAATGTTGAGGTGGTTTGAGGTCAATCACTGCAGGAGTACTCGGGATATTGTCCTTGGCCCAACTATTTTCAGCTGCTTCATCAATGACATTCTTTCCATCATATGGTCAGAAGTGGGAATGTTCACTGACGATTGCACAATGTTATACACAGTCCATACCCATATGCAGCAAGGCCCAGGCAACATTCGGATGTGCGCTAATAAGTGATAAGTAAATTTTAGTGCCACACATATAACAGACAATAACCACCTCCATCAAGAGAAAATCCAACTATCTCCACTTGACATTCAAAGACATTACCAAAGCTGAATCTTCAACCACCAACATCCTGTGTATTACCAGTGCCCAGAAATTGAGCTTGAACAGCTATATAGACAATGTGGCTACAAGAGCAAGTTAGAGGTAGGGAATTCTGCAGAGAGTAACTCGCCTCCTGACTCCCCGAAACTTGTCCACTATTTACAAGGCACAAGTCAGGAATGTAATGGAATAAACTACACTTACCTGGATGAGTGCAGCTCCAACAATACTCAAGAGATTTGACACCATTCAGGACAGAGCAGCTGGCTTGATTGGCACCAATCCATCACCTTCAACATTCATTTCCTCCATCACTAACACACAATGGTAGCAGTGTCTGCCATCTACAAGAAGCACTGCAGAAACTCACCAAAGCTCCTTTGACACCACTTTCCAAACCTACAAATTCTACGAGCTTGAAAGACAAGAGCATCAGGGTCATGGGAACACCACCACCTTCAAGTTATATGCTGTCCTGACTTGGAAATAAATCACTGTTCCTATAGTGTTGCTGGGTCAACATTCTGGAACTCCTTCCCTAACAACACTATGGGTGCACCTACACCTCATGTCGTGGTTCATGAAGGCAGCTCACCATAACTTTCTCAAGGCCAATTAAGGATGAAACAAGATATGCTGGCCTAACCAGCACTCCCACGTCATATGAGAAGAACCTGTTCACAGATCTTCAGCTTGACCTTCTCGAGAACCACTTACAGACCTGACTACAATGTTAGACCAAATGCAGCTAAGAAGGAGGAATTCCGGGGGCGAGGTGAGTGTGACTGCTCTTGATATCAAGACACCTTTTAACCCAATGTGATATCAAGGATCCCTAGCAAAAATGAGGTAATTGGGAATTTAGGGAAAATTCATCCCTATTTAGAGTCACACTGAGCACAAAGGAAGATGTTTGCTGTTGTTGGAAGTCAATCATCTCAATCCCGGGGGATTGACGACATTGCTGTGAGAATTCCTGAGGGTCCTGTCCTAGACCCACCCATCTTCAGCTGCTTCATCAATGACCCTCTTTCCATCAAAGGTCCATAACATCTGAGCTTCAGGCTTTCATATCTGGGGGCGTACCCCAAAGATGTGCTGTAGGTCCCATTCCCATCCTGGGGATTCCCACATAAGGATTGCTTGGTAATTGCCTGGGAAGATTAAACTTCCACTGGGGAATTGGCCTGCAATGGGAACTATCCAAAATGCCATGTGTGGATTGTTTGACCTGTCAGACAGTAATCGTTACTCAGAAAATGTTCATAGAACTAAAACCACTGTTAACTTCAGAAAAACTAAAGTACTGAGCCATCCCACCCCATGGCACTTCCCCCACACCCCCACAACCCTTCATGGAACCCCCAACTACCCCATCCACCTCCTGCCCAACTACGCACCTGAGCACTGATGGGATCTCTGACTACCCTCATGACCTTCACAGGATGCCCTGAATACCACCCCCCCCACCTAGCTAACCCTCCACCCCATCTAACCGTGCAATCCCATCTGACTGCCCTCCTCATCCCCCCAACTTCAACACCCCCCCCATCCCAAAGTTTGAACTTCTCCATCTTGTTCCTCTGCTTTGACTTGTCAGCCTCTCTCCCCATGGCCACTACTGTGCTCACTATGCAAGCATGGTCCCCAACCACAGCCCGGGCTCAACCCTGAAGCCTTCCTAAGGGACTGTAACATTCCCAGGAGTGGCTGTCATTTTCGTTGGTACTGATGGGACAAGAGAACTACTGGCCATTTAATTGTCTGGCCACTCATTACTACTTGGGTAGTTTGTCACCTTGTTGGAGTGGGAAGGGGGTTGGTGGAATGCCTGCTCAAAGGCCTGGATATCAGGAGGGGATTGCCCACAGTGGGGTAACTCTGTCCTTGCCTCCGACCCCAATTTAATTTCCTTATGTTTTTATCTCTAGGTTACTCAGAATACACTGACAATGCCACTACGCCATTGCTTCCCAACTCATTACTTTAGGGGTCGTATTCCAGGCTCTGCTTGCCAGAGAATAAGTGGTTAGAATTGTTTTTCTTTCACAAGATGTGGGCGTCACGGTCTAGGCCAGTATTTTTATTATCCATCCCTAATTGCCTTTGAGAAGGTGGTGGTGAGGATTCCTCTTGAACCCCTGCAGTCCATGTGCTGTTGGTACACCCGCAGTGCTATTAGGGAGGGATAATTCACACTTCCATTCTTTTTCATGGAGAAGGCAATTCATAACACTTGAGCTAAAGCCATTACAGATGGTAACCTCCAAAACTCCAGCCGTACTTCCCAAGAGGAAGAAGTTTGGTAGATTCTGGGGTGGGAGCCCATGGAGATGGTCAGAGATAAGAAAGTAGAAGGGTAGGTGCCAACTGTAAAATTTCTTCTTTTGCATCCAATCATAATCTGCGCTGACTATCTCATAAAAGACTTTAAAATAGTATTGCCCAATAGAAATCACTGGTTAGCTACCAGTGACACCATTTTAGCCACATGCCCCAATTACATGCGAAAACACGAAACATTCACACTATCAGGTGAATGTACTTCACAGACATATTTACTTAGCAACCACATTCTGCCATTCAGTAATAATGGAAGTAACATGTTCGCATGGACCAGAAAACAGTCCCACACTTTGCTTTCCCCATTTCACCAACAAACATACAAAAATCCATGTGACTATAAGTATTGAGATTATGGGCTGAATGTTAAGCTGTGGCTGGGGTCCCTGTTCACTGATGTGAAAGTCAGTGGCGCGTCCACCTGCGCTGGGTTTGCCAGGCTGTTCAACCTATCAAAGGTCCTGAAGTGGCTTGAGTGAGGTTTCTGCCCAATTTCAAGAGGAAGTTCTGCCCCATGCACACTGCATGGTGACAGGCCTGCCTTTGAGAAGGTGGTGGTGAGGATTACTCTTGAACCCCTGCAGTCCATGTGCTGTTGGTACACCCACAGTGCTATTAGGGAGGGATAATTCACACTTCCATTCTTTTCCATGGAGAAGGGAATTCATAACACTTGAGCTAAAGCCATAACAGATGGTAACCTCAAACTCCAGCATTACTCAGCCGTACTGAGTTAGGGAACAATCATTCACAGGTCATTAACTGTCCACATAAAGGCATCAATTGATTGCGGGAAGGAAGGCTGACTATGGGCCTTGCTCCCAATAACTTAATTCTGGTGGAGGTGGAAAGGGTTCAGGCGCGCCATCTCCTGGCTAAGCACTCCAACCTCCAAGCTCGCCACTGGCAAGTGCATAAAATTCCATCCTACATTTCATGTGAGGCTTTCTGTATGGGTGAATGAATGGAACGCGAAGGTTGGGGAATCAAAGGCAGCCATGTTTCTTCATGGATTTTGAAGATACACGAATCAAATACAGTGAAAGGGGTTTATTATAAGTGGCAGAGATTTGTTCTGTTCCCTTAACTTGCTTGGCCTGGTATGGTAAACAGACCTCTTGCTTCACTGCATGACCATATGTAGTGTGCTGCAGTAAGAGTTCATTACCCTGAATATTCACACCGACCAATACAACTTCCCTTCAGGCCCTTTGGAAATTTGTGTCAAAGAACTGTTGGAGTGAAATCAAAGTTCAAGGACACAAAATGGTTAGCTGGCACAAAATGGACTCTGGGAAAAGACATTGAGAGGCACTGACTTTGGGCACAGACAGTACACAAAGAGTTAAAACCTGTAATATTTAAATTACTGCAGGGAAACACCTTGAGGCACCTTAAACTTGAGATAAAAGCAGACCCAAAACAATGAGTTTAATAACGAGATCAGCCACACACGGGGGGACTTAAATACATAAATCTGTATAACAAGGTCACCCATTGATAGGGACATAACTACATAGATGTATCTACTCCAGGTACAACGATGTGATAACTGTCAGTGTCCGTTCTTGTATATGTATAACGATGTGCTAACGGCTATTGTCCGTACTGTCTATTATCTAACAATGTATAAAAGATGCTCAACTACCATTGTGTAGTTGAGAAGGTGACTGCCTGTACTGCGGAATGCCAGCGCTTCTCCCAAAGCTTTGTCCAAATAAAACTGTTCGTTAAACCTCCAAATCTGACATTGAAGTGGTGACTTTCCCATAACAGAACAAAATATACAAAACACCAGAACTTGAAGTTGCTGCTGCTAGGTTTTTTTTTTAAAAAAAAGCTGATACTGACCACCCCCTCCCCACCTCAAAAACTGACAACTCAAAAAAAATGTACTTCTGAGAAACAGCCTGAGTAAAGGCCGATGGCCAATGTTTCTGCAGCACGAGTTTTATTTGTGTTTTAAGATCATGTTTACAATCTGTTTCTTTTTCTGTGTAGACTGAAACCAGTAAGGCTCACATATTGCTTGTGAAGAGAACGCTTTTAAGTACAATGGGACAGGAATTTACTGTGGTTTAAGCTGTATTTATGTTGATGCTAGCGAGAGAAAATAATTATTCACAAGTGCAATTTTCTCAGTGGTTGTTTGAGAATTATTTAAAATGCACTAAGATTTGCCATTGTTTTCTCCATTGGCAAAGTTAGCAACAAGATTTGCTGCTGAATGCTTTTCTTATCGAGTTGAAAATTGGTTATATTTCTAATGCATTTAAACAGTTAACAAGTTGTGTGTCCAGCCGGCTTGTTTAAAAGTTAATGATTGCTGCTAAACAGTTTGCACGAATGCGTGTTATAACTGATCCACCCAATCTTTCCATACTTCCAAAGCCAAGCTTTCATCTTTGTGTAACAATTTATGGCAAACTTCCTCAATACAGAGTTCAACAACTGTTTGCTATTATTTAATGCTGTGATTGCCTGGTGTTGCTGAGGACTCACTTCTGATTGCTTAGTACCCTGGAAACGCATTATAACAAATTAATTTCTTAATAAAATTGTGATTTGTTTCCCAGAGCAAGAAGCCAGCCCTAAGCGTTGTGTAACTGGAGGAAATTGGAGTAATTAACTTTGCAATTGGCTATAATTGTCAGCGTAGCACGCTGAGTGGTGTGTCTCCAAAAACCTGAAATCAGTATTTTGACTGATATTCCAGTGCAGTACTAAGGGAACCACAGAATCCCTGTAGTGCAGAAAGAGGCCATTCAGCCCAACTCTTCGAAAGAGGATCTCACCCAGGCTTCCCCCACCCTCCAATCCCTGCCCTCCCCTCTTCCCCCACTCTCCCGCTCCCCCTTCCCCTGCCTCCCCCACTGACCCTTAAACCTCGAGAGTCCGACAGCAGTGAGCCAGTCCTTTGGCCACTAATTGGCCAACTTGGGGGAAAATTAGAGATGATTGACTTGACTATTCCCTGTTTGGAGCAGCCTCATGACTCACTCAGTTTGAGTGTGTCCTGCCCGTGATTGGGCAAGCACAGACTGGCAACACTTGATGGCAGATCAGTGTCAGAGAGGTGGGAGGTATTCAAGGAAAAGATGGCAAGGGTTCAGACCAAATCCATTCTCAGTAAGGGAAAGGAGGGAACCCACAAATCTAGACCCCACTGGATGGCAACCAGCACGCTGGCAGGTTAAGGCAATAAAGAGAAGCTTCAGAGGAGCTCTCTAACAAGGGCAGAGAGCCGAACAAGTTGAAGCTACACAGCTGAAATTAAAAAGGAAATTTGGAAAGACAAGAGAGGGCAGGGAATAATATCAGGAAGTAAAATCAAGGAATACCAAAAGCGTTTTATTTCATACATTAAGAGCTCAAGGATTTTTGTTAATATTTCACGGGATGTGGGTGTTGATGGCAAGGCCCATCCTGAATTGCCCGTGAGGGGGTGGTGGTGAGCAATTTTCTTGAACTGCTGCAGACCACATGCTCCAGGTACACCCACAACACTGTTATGGAGAGAGTTCCAGGATTTTGACCAAGCAGCAATGAAGGAAAAGCGATTTATTTCCAAATCAGGATTTTGTTTGTCTTGGTGATATTCCCAGGCATCTGCAGCCCATGTCCTCAGTGCTCAAGTTTGCAGGTTTGGAAAGTGTTTTGTGAAATGTTGCACTGCATCCTGTGGATGACGCAAGCTCTGGTGCTTTATGGCGATGATGGAGGAAGTGAATGCTGAAGGTGGTGGAAGGAATGCCAACCAAGCGAGTTGCTTTGTCTTGGGTGGTGTCAAACCTCTTGAGTGTTGTTGGAGCTGTTCTCACCCTGGTAAGTGGCGAATATTTCACTATGCTCTTGACTTGCGCCTTCTAGATGGCATGAGAGCTCTGGGGAGTCAGGAGGTGAGTTACCCACTGCAAGATTCCCAGCCTCTGACCTGCTCATATAGCTGCAGTATTAATACGGCTTATCCAATTCAGTTTCTGGTCGATAGTAACCTCCAGGATGTTGATAGTGGGGAATCCAGCAATGGTAATGCCATTGAACATTATGGAGACATAGTTGGATTCTCTTTTGTTGGAGATGGTCATTGCTTGGCTCTTGTGTGGCATGAATATTACTTGCCACTTATTAACCCAAGCCTCAGATATTGCCCAGCTCTTACTGCATATGGGCACATGCTCTTCAATGTCTGAGTGTGAAAGGTGCTAAACATTGTGCAATCATCAACGATCATCCCCAAGTTATGATGGAGGGAAGGTCATTGATGAAACAGCTGAGCACGTTTAGGCCTCAGATATTATCTTGAGGAATTCCTGTGGTCCTGGGACTAAGATGATTGAGTTCCAACAACTCCTACTGCCTTCCTTCATGCTGAGTATGACCCCAACTGGAGATCCCCAAAGCGGAGATCTTCCCTCTGATTCTCATTGACTTTAATTTTGCTACCTCGCCTTGATGTCACACTGAGAAATGCTGCTTTGATATCAGGGGCAGTTACTCTTACCTCACTTCACCTGTGGCATTCAGCTCTTCTGATGATGTTTGAACAAAGGCTTTAATGAAGTCAGGAGCTGAGTGGCCCTGGGGAACCCAAACTGAGAGTCAATGAGTGGATTATTACTAAGCAAGTACCTGATTGCTTGATTGAACTCTTGATGATCCCTTCCATCACTTTACTTATGATCGAGAGTAGACTGATGGACAGTGTTGGGTATTTATAGTAGTTATAGTGATTTATTTTTTATCAGCAGCATCAAATCTGAACAGGACACTGTAATAGGGTGGAACGTTGGCACAATGGTTAGTACTGCTCCCTCAGAGCTCCAGGGACCTGGGTTCAATTCCCGGCTTGGGTTTCTGTCTGTGTGGAGTTTGCATGTTCTCCCAGTACCTGCGTGGGTTTACTCTGGGTGCTCCAGTTTCCCTCCACAGTCCAAAGATGTGAGGGCTAGGTTGATTGGTCATGCTAAGTTGACCCTAGTGTCCTGGGATGTGTAGGTTAGCAGAATTTGCAGGGTAAATGTGTGGAGTTGTAGGAATAAGGCCTGGGGTGGGATTGTCGTTGGTGCAGACTCAATGGGCTGAATGGCCTCCTTCTGCATTGTGGAATTTCTATGATTTCTATAATGCATGGGTGACATCCTTGACAGTTTGCATGGGTAACTGGGCAGACTAGGTTTGCAGCCTATACTGAAAGCATCGTCTTTATAAAACTCCTTAGTTTGTTGAACACCCATGGCCTCCTAACCTCAATGCTGCCAACACCACAGGCAGTAATTGGCCGGGATGTATTTGTATTGCTTTCTTTTGTGTACAGGACATACCTGAGCAATTTTCCACATTGTCAAGTAGATGCTAGTGTTGTCATTGTACTGGAACAGCTTGGCTGTGGATGCAGCTAATTCTGATTCTATTGCCAGAATATTGTCAGGGCCCATTGTCTTTGCAGTACCCAGTGCCTTCAGTTGTCTCTCGATATCACGAGGAGCGATTGGCTGAAGACTGGCATTTGTAATGCTGGGACACTCCAGTGGAGGTTGAGATGAATTATCTACTCGGCACTTCTGGCTGAAGATGGCTGCAAATCCTTCATCCTTGCTTTTTACACTGATGATGCTGGCCTCCTCCATCATTGAGGATGGGGATATTTGTGTAACCTCCCCCCCTCCAGTGAGTTGTTTATAGCCATACACTCCTGCACTCTGCACTGAACCAGCATTGATCTCCTGGTTTGATGATAATGGTGGAATGGAGGAAATGCAGACCATGAGTTTACAGATTGTGGTTGTACACAATTCTGCTGATGCTGATTACCCACAGTGCCTCTTGGATGTCCAGATTTGAGTTGCTACATCTGCTCAAAATCTATGTCTTTTAGCATAGTGATTTGACTTAATTTGATTTGATTAATTTGTGTCACATGCATTGGGATGCAGTGAAAACTATTATTTCTTGTGTGTTATACAGGCAAGGCTTACTGTTCATAGAGTACATGAGAAGAAGGAAAGGATAGGGTGCAGAATGTAGTGTTACAGTCATAGCTAAGGTGTATTAAGATCAACTTAATGTAAAGTATGTCCATTCAAAAGTCTGACAGCAGCAGGAAAGAAGCTGTTCTTGAGTCAGTTGGTATGTGACCTCTGTCTTTTGTATCTTTTTCCTGATGGAAGAAGATGGAAGAGAGTAATTTATGTGCCACAGAGCATGATGGAGGGTATCTTCAGTTTGAAGATGGAACTTTGTTGCCACAAGGACTGTGCAGTAGTCACTTAGACTGACACTGTCATGGACAGATGCATCTGTGGTAGACAGGGTAATGAGGAAGAGGTCAAGTAACCACAGTAGCTATATCCTTTAGGACCTAGCGAGCTTATTCTAATTGACATTGAAGTTGTTCCCCACAGTACATCCTGGGAGCGGTCTTACCAAAGAAACTCTAAGTGCCAAATGAGCATGGAAATGGGAGAAATTTGTACAAAAATTTTTAAAAATCCAATCCTACCACACTCTGGTAAAAAATTGACAAACTTGAAATTCACCAGTAGGGGGAGTGAGATCTAAATCACCTGAAATCTGGTTGACAGCAGCAGAGGGCGCAATTTTAAAATAAATTGAAGTATTATAATCAACCTTTTTTTGATTTGATTTATTATTATCATATGTATTGGGATACAATGAAATGTATTGGTTCTTGCTCACTATACAGGCAAAACATACCATTCATAGAGTACAAAGGTGAGAAGGAAAAGAGAGGGTGCAGAATGTAGTGTTACAGTCATAGCTAGGTTCAAGAGAAAGGTGAACTTAATATAAGAAAGGTCCATTCAGAAGTCTGATGGCAGCAGGGAAGAAGGTGTTCTTGAGTCGGTTGATATGTGACCTCAGATTTTTGTATCTTTTTCCAACAGAAGAAGGTGAAGAAAATATGTCTGGGGTGTGTGGAGTCATTGATTACACTGGCTGCTTTTCCAAGACAGCAGGAAGTGTAGACATAATCAATGGATGGAAGCTGATTTACATGATGGACTGGGCTATGTTCACAACCTTTTGTAGTTTCTTGCAGTCTTGGTCAGAGCAGGAGCCATATCAAGCTGTGATACATCCAGAAAGAAAACTTTCTATGGTGCATCTGTAAAAATTGGTGACAGTCAAAGTAGATATGCTGAATTTCCTTAGCCTCTTGAGAAAGTAGAAGCATTGATGGGCTTTCTTAACCATAGTTTGAGCATGGAGGGATCAGGACGGGTTACATAGAAACTAAAAGCAGGAGTAGGCCATTTGACCCTGCTCTGCTATTCATTTTGATCATGGCTGATCACTGAATTCTATATCCTGATCCCCTTCCCCCCATATCCATTGATTCCTTTAGCCGCAAGGGCTATATCTAATTTCTTCTTGAAACCAGACAATGTTTTGGCCTCAACTACATTCTGTGGTGGTGAATTCCACACATTCACCATCCTCTGGACGAATACATTTCTCTTCACCTCAATTCTAAAAGGTTTACTCCTTATCCTCAAACTATGACCCCTAGTTCTGGACTCCCCCACAATGGGAACATTCTTTCTAATCTACCCTATCTAATGCTGTTAGCATTTTATAATTTCTGTGAGATCCCCTCTCACTTTTCTGAGCTCCAGTGAATATAATCCTAATCAACTTAATCTCGCCTCATAGGACAGACCTGCCATCCTAGGAATCAGCCTGGGAAACCTTCACTGTACTCGGATAAGGACACCAAAACTTCACATAATATTCCAGGTGTGGCCTCACCAATGTCCTATACAATTGCAACAAAACATTCCTGTGCCTATACTCAAATCCTCTCACTGTGAAGGCCAACTTATCATTCGCCTTCCTTACTGCCCGCTACACCTGCACGCTTACTTTTAATAAGGACTCCAAGGTCTTGTTGAGCATCCACCTCTCTCGATTTACACTCATTCAATAATAATCTGTCTTCTTACAATTGCTATCAAAGTGGATAACCTCACATTTATCCACATTATGCTGCGTCTGCCATAGAGATGCCCACACACTCAGCCTGTCCAAATTATGCTGAAGCACCTCTGCATCTTCCTTACAGCCCAGTTTCTCACACAACTTTGTGTCATCTGCAAATTTGGAAATAATACATTCGGTTCCCTCTTCCAAATCATTAATATATAATGTGAACAGTTGGCCCTAGCGCAGATCCCTGCGGAACACTACTAGTCACTGACTGCCAATCAGAAAAAGACCCACTTATACCAACTCTGCTTCCTATCTGCTAATCAGCTTTCTATTCATCTCAAGACATTACCTGCAATCCCACGCACTTTAACTTTACATAGTAAGTAGTCTGTTACCTGAGACCTTGTTGAAAGCCTTCTGAAAGTCTAAATAAACCACACCCACTGGTTCTGCTTGGTCAACTCTACCAGTTACATCTTCAAAAAATTCTAATAGATTCGTCAGGCATCATTTCCCTTTTGTAAATCCATGCTGCCTTTCAAATGTCAAGTTATGAAATAATAGATACCAGCAACTTCCTCAGTACTGACGTTAGCTCACTGTTCTACAGTTGCCTGTTTTCTCTTTACCTCCCTTTTTGAGTAATGGGGTTACATTAGCCACCCTCCAATCTGTAGGAACTATTCCAGAGTCCAAAGAATTTTGGAAAATAAGCACCAATGGATCTATTATTTCCAGGGCCACTTCCTTAAATACTCTGGGTGAAGATTATCAGGATCTGGAGATTTATTCCCCTTCAATCCCATCAATTTCCCTAAAACCATTTCTCTACTAATGCTGATTTCCTTCAGCTCCTTACTAACACAGGTTTCTCGCAACCATTCTGGTACATTACTCATGTCTTCCTATGTGAAGGCTGAAGCAAAGCATAAATTTAATTCCTCAGTCATTTCTTTATTCCCCGTTATGAATTCTTCCATTTCTGCTTATAAAGGGCCTACATTTGCTTTCGTCAATTTTTCTCTTTACGTATTTATAGAAACTTTTAGTTAGTTTTTATGTTGCCTGCTAGCTTACTTTCATACTCTATTTTTCCTTTCTTAATCAATCCCTTGGTCCTCCTTTGCTGAATTTTAAACTGCTCGCAATTCTCAGGCCTATTGCTTTTTCTTGCCAATTTGTATGCATCTTCTTTGAATGTGATACTGACTCCAATTTCCCTTGTAAGCGATGGTTTGGCCACAACTCGTTTACAACTCTTGCATCAAACAGGAATTAACTTGTGGAGTTCACCTATTTGTTCTTCAAATGCCTGCCATTGTCTGTCCACTGTCTTTTTCAGTAATGTTTCCCAGTCCATCATAGCCAATCCATGCCTCATACCATCACAGATTCAGGACCCTGGTCTCAGAATCAACTATATCATTATCCACCTTGACAAAGAATTCTATCATATTATGGTCACTCGTCCCCAAGGGTTCTCTCACAGTTAGATTGCAAACTAATCCTTTATCATTGCACAACAGCCAGTTAAAGATGACCTGCTCCCTTGTTGGATCCTCAACACATTGCTTCAGAAAAACAACCCAGATGCATTCCAGAAATTCCTCCTCTGTTGTACTGTGACTAATTTGACTCTTCCAATCTATATGCAGATTAAAATCACTCATTAGAGATGTTCATTTAACACATGCTTCTCTGATTTCCTGTCCAATGCTTTTCCCAACAATAGCACTTAAGTTTGGTGGTCTTTATATCACTTCTGCCAATGTTTTTTGCACCTTGTTGTTTCTTAACTCAACCCATGCAGATTCCACATTGTCCGTGCTAATATCTTTCCTCAATATTGTGTCAATATTAACTTTAATCAACAATGCAACTTCACCACCTTTTCCTTTCCATCTATCCTTCCTAAACACTAAATAGCCTTCATATTAGTTCCCATCCTTGCTCACCTTGAAGCCATGTCTCTGTAATGCCAACTATATCCCTTTACATCTACATGTGTAACTAAGTCATCCGTTTTGTTACAAATGCACCGAGCATTCAAGCACAAAACCTTAAGGTGGACATTTGTAACATTTGTTAGCCCTTTCCTTTTTTTCACTTGATCCTTATCTGATTTCTCTGCCTATCACTTTCCTTATTCTCCTGTCTTTTCCCCTTGCTCTTAATTCCTCTTGCTCTGAATCCTTGCAAAGGTTCTCATCCCCTCCCATATCCATTTAAATCCTATCCCAATCACTCTAGCAAGTATCCCCTGCAAGGATATCAGTTCTGATCCTGCCCAGGTTGTAGGTGATCTGGACACCTAGAAACTTGAAGCTCTTGACTATTTCCACTTCATCCCCCTTGATGTAAACAGGGACATGGCCTCCACTATGCTTTCTGAAGTCGACGACTATCTCCTTCATTTTACTGACGTCGTGGGAGAAATTATCGTCGTCACATTATTTCACTAGATTCTCTATCTCTTTGCTTTGTTCCATCTTGTCATTGTTTGAGATCTGACCCACTATGATGGTGTCATTGGCAAACTTGAAAATGGAGTTGGAGGGGAATTTGGCCAGTCATAGATGCATAAATATAGTTAGCGGCTGAGGATACAGTCGTGTGAGGCCCCAGTGCTGAGGATAATTGTGAGACAGATGTTGTTGCCTATCCCTTTTCAGGGGCAAGGCTGATTGTAGCGGATATCTGGTGACAGGCACGAACCTGGTTTCTCGGTTCTCTCGCGATCTTGCCGGCTCATCCCGCCTATCTGCCAGCGAGCCGCAATGGTAAGATTGCCCTCTCTGTCTCTTGCCACTTTTAGTGCTTCTTCCCAGTGAGGTTCAGCATGGAGCAGCACTGATTCATCAGCTGAGTAGGTGCTTTCAGTGGTAATCAGTGGGAGATTTTCTTGCCCACGTTTGACATGATATCCAGGGATGGTGACAGTGATGGTGGTGTCTGGGGCATTGTAAGGTATGACTCTGTGAGTATGAAAATGACAGACTAGTGTATGATGAGTCTGTGAGACAGCTCTCCCAATTTTGGTACAACCCCCCCAGATGTTTATAAGAGGACATTGCAGGGTGGGCATGGTGGGATATGTCCATGTTGTTTCCGGGTTACCAGATCAACGTTGGGTGATCTGTCCACTTTCATTCCTTTTTTCTAGACTTTGTAGTCATTTGATACAGCTGAGAGACTTGCTGGGCCATTTCAGAGGGCACTTAAGAATCAGCCACTTTGCTGAGGGTCAGGAGTCACATGTAGGGCAGACCAGGTAAGGATAGTAGATCAAAGGCTTGATCCAGAAAGATCCAACCTTATCCAAAATTAGGCACCATTTGACAATGAGTGATCAGGTGCTCAGGGATATTGTCAGATACTGTTTCCTTTCCTAAAGGAGATTGCGAACCAGATGGGCTTTTAGGATAATTTATTACAATTACTAAGAGGAGCTTAGTCTTTTTAAATCCCAGATTTATCAGCTGAATTTAATTTCCATTCATTGTCGGGATGGGTTTCAAACCATGTCCCCAGAGCAATAGCCTGGGCCTCAGGATTCCCAGCTTGATGGTGTTACCACCAGACCACCACCTCCTCACAGCTTCCCATTAGAGATCAGAAAGGTAACCCCTGTGTGGAGCGGCATGACTCTTAATCAATACTGTCGTAGTTCAGCCACACACTGGTTTCTGTCACCAACACTCTTTATTGTGCGCCAAAGGAAAAGGTTGTTCCTCTGGTTCACAGTCAGGCAGCCTTCACCTCACAATCTACAACAACTCTGGTCTGGGTAAAGTAACAGGCGCCAAACTTCTGCCGGCTGCTTCCCATTGGGTGATCCTCTGCTCACTCAATAAGGCAGCTCATACTTCACGAAGCCCATAAGTGGATCGATCGATGATCCTCCGTGGCTATCAGTCCCGATCCTGCTCAGGTGATCTGTACACCTAGAAACTTGATGAGCTCCTGTGCTCATCATAACATCCTTCTCCCCTTGGGTACATGTCTCTCCCAGCACCTCAGCTGCGAGGATGTCCTTTTTGGGATTTGGCACTGGTGGGGCTGGGTCAGGCAGCATATACCGAAAAGGGGACCTTCTTTTTCAGAGGGAGCTTGGCAGAGTTATCTATGTGGGTTCCTCCTGGGTTCCATTCCAGCCCGAAGGCCCACTTCTTCAGCCTTCATTTCAGAGTCCATACCTTCGCTATCTGGAAGAGCCAATACAGAGTCAGCTTCAAGCTGAGGGCGAGCACTGGCAGTGGCTATCTCCCTGGCCCTGAGGAGGTCAAAGTGCTTCTTTCGGATTTTATCCTGAACTTTGATTTGTAAGATACTTGTCCTGTTTTCTCCATAATAATCCCAGGGACCAATCCAGGACCAGCCCCAGAGTTCCTTACGTGAATCAGATCACCTATTGCAGAAGTTCTTTCTGCCCTTGTGGAATCAAAGTTTCTTTTTGGTTTTCCTGCTGAGACTCAACCCTGTCCTAAGTTTGGGAATAATTGGTCTGATCTGGTACAAAGCATTATAATTCAGGTCAGAAACTCCAAAGTGTTTAAGAACTCCGCTTGGATCGTAGATTTTGCAATTTCAATTTGGCTACACTGAGCATATGAGCCAAATGATCCACTAGGGAGTTTTTGTCAAACAATGTTTATTTAAGAATACAGTTAACATGTATCAAAAGTAAATTACCGATAGCTTTTACCAATTACAAACAAGAAAAAAAGCTTTTTAACAGCTAAACACTGTTCCAACCAAACAAACCCCATCAACAAAACCCTTGCCACAGTTTTAGGACAGAAAATACAAATGCTCATATGATGCTAGAACTTTGTCCTTTCGTTAGATGTTGCAGTTCTCTTGATACAGACAGATAAGCTTCCCAAAACACCAGGGAGAGAGGCTCTAGGTACTAGCTAGCAAAAGCATCAACAGCAGAATTTTCACTCCAGGAAGGCTAGAAGGCCCGCTTCCAGCTAACCACAGAATTTCTATTACCAGGAATGAGAAAAATGCTGCTTTCAGTCTGACGTCTCCACCTCTTCTCAGCTAAAACAGCTGCTCAAAACTGACAATGAAAGAGCTCCTATTAACTGACCTGTCAATCAATCTTCCCCTAACAATGCAAAGTCATAAAAAATTTCAGAAAATACCTGAGGCCCAGAGTAAAAATAAAACAAAAACAATCTAAGCCACTGAAGTAGCAATCAAAGGACTTTTAGTAGACCGCCCGGCAACACAAAAACAAGGCTGTTTAACTGTATGTGTGTTTATGCATGAGTGTGTGTGTATACGTGTACGTGAGTGTGTGTGTTTGTATTCACGTGTGTGCGTGTCAGTGTGTGTGCTTGAGTATGTGTGTCATATGGGAGTGTATGTGAATGTTTGTGTCAGTGTGTCTGAGTGTGTTGTGTATGCATGTGTGTGTGTCTGTGTGTATGTGAGAGTGCGTGTGAGAGAGCGTGACAGTGTGTGTGAGAGAGTGTGTGTGTTTGTGTGAGTGCATGTGTGTGACAGAGTGTGTCTGAGTGTTTGTGTGAGTAGGGTTTCTATGAATGACACCGGTTGTTTCTTCCCTACCATTTTTGAAAGTTTGAACCGCCCGTTCTCCCAGTCCGTGTGACAATGTGATCAGAGTCACCGGGCCCCGGATCCCCGTGTAATCACACACACCGGGCCCCGGATCCCCGTGTAATCACACACACCGGGCCCCGGATCCCCGTGTAATCACACACACCGGGCCCCTGATCCCCGTGTAATCACACACACCGGGCCCAGGATCCCCGTGTAATCACACACACCAGGCCCCGGATCCCTGTGTAATCACACACACCGGGGGCCCCGGATCCCTGTGTGATCACACACACCAGGCCCCGGATCCCCGTGTAATCACACACACCGGGCCCCGGATCCCTGTGTGATCACACACACCGGGCCCCGGATCCCTGTGTGAACACACACACCGGGGGCCCCGGATCCCCGTGTAATCACACACACCGGGGGCCCCTGATCCCCGTGTAATCACACACACCGGGCCCCTGATCCCCGTGTAATCACACACACCGGGGGCCCCGGATCCCCGTGTAATCACACACACCGGGGGCCCGGATCCCCGTGTAATCACACACACCGGGGGCCCCGGATCCCCGTGTAATCACACACACCGGGCCCCGGATCCCCGTGTAATCACACACACCGGGCCCCGGATCCCCGTGTAATCACACACACCGGGGGCCCCGGATCCCTGAGTAATCACACACACCGGGCCCCGGATCCCTGTGTGAACACACACACCGGGGGCCCCGGATCCCCGTGTAATCACACACACCGGGGGCCCCTGATCCCCGTGTAATCACACACACCGGGGGCCCCTGATCCCCGTGTAATCACACACACCGGGGGCCCGGATCCCCGTGTAATCACACACACCGGGCCCCTGATCCCCGTGTAATCACACACACCGGGGGCCCCTGATCCCCGTGTAATCACACACACCGGGCCCCGGATCCCCGTGTAATCACACACACCGGGCCCCGGATCCCCGTGTAATCACACACACCGGGGGCCCCGGATCCCCGTGTAATCACACACACCGGGCCCCTGATCCCCGTGTAATCACACACACCGGGCCCCGGATCCCCGTGTAATCACACACACCAGGCCCCGGATCCCCGTGTAATCACACACACCGGGGGCCCCGGATCCCTGTGTAATCACACACACCGGGGGCCCCGGATCCCTGTGTAATCACACACACCGGGGCCCCGGAACCCCAAGTAATCACACACACCGGGGGCCCCGGATCCCCGTGTAATCACACACACCGGGGGCCCCGGATCCCCAAGTAATCACACACACCGGGGGCCCCGGATCCCCGTGTAATCACACACACCGGGCCCCGGATCCCCGTGTAATCACACACACCGGGCCCCTGATCCCCGTGTAATCACACACACCGGGGGCCCCGGATCCCCGTGTAATCACACACACCGGGCCCCGGATCCCCGTGTAATCACACACACCGGGGGCCCCGGATCCCCGTGTAATCACACACACCGGGGCCCCGGATCCCCGTGTAATCACACACACCGGGGCCCCGGATCCCCGTGTAATCACACACACCGGGCCCCGGATCCCCGTGTAATCACACACACCGGGGGCCCCGGATCCCCGTGTAATCACACACACCGGGGGCCCCGGATCCCCGTGTAATCACACACACCGGGCCCCTGATCCCCGTGTAATCACACACACCGGGGGCCCCTGATCCCCGTGTAATCACACACACCGGGGGCCCCGGATCCCCGTGTAATCACACACACCGGGCCCCTGATCCCCGTGTAATCACACACACCGGGCCCCGGATCCCCGTGTAATCACACACACCAGGCCCCGGATCCCCGTGTAATCACACACACCGGGGGCCCCGGATCCCTGTGTGAACACACTCACCAGGCCCCGGGTCCTCAGGTAAATACATACCTGCGCGCGCATATGGGGCCCCGGACCCTGTGTAAACACACACACACACACACACACGCACACCGGGCCCCGGACCGTGAATAATACAGTTCCAACAGTCATGCTGGTGCGTGCTGACGTATGTATGTGCGTGTTGGCGTAGTGAACGGTCCCTCAGTCGGTGCCGGAGCCGCGGAGAGGCGGTGGTGGTGGGCGGGTGTACAGTGCCTGGCGGCGGATTGGGGATTGGATCCGCTGCACGGAGCAGGTAAGAGAACCCGGGGGAGAGGAGGGCCTCGGAGAGGCGCCTCACTCACACAAAGAGATGGGTAGAGTTTGGCAGCAAGCGCACAGGGACTGCTGCGGGAGGGCGGCGAAGGAGCAACCCCCCCCTCCCCAGAATAACCCCCCCTCCCCAAAGAATAACCCCCCCTCCCCAAAGAATAACCCCCCCTCCCCAAAGAATAACTCCCCCTCCCCAAAGAATAACCCCCCCCCTCCCCAAAGAATAACCCCCCCCCTCCCCAAAGAATAACCCCCCCCCTCCCCAAAGAATAACCCCCACTCCCGTGGAATACCCCCCCTCCCCCAGAGTAACCCCCCTGCCCCCACCCCCCTTTCTGGAATAATCCTCCTGCGCACCCCCCCTCACCCCTCTGGAATAATGCCCCTGCCCCGTTCACCCCCCTGGATTTACCCGCCCCACGAAGAACCCCTTCTGCTCCCCTGGAAGAACCGTGCCCCCCCCCCCCCCCCCCCCTCAATGCTTGGGAGTAACGCCCCATCACCCTGCACCCTGGAGTAATGCCACCCCCCCCCCCCAGCACTGGAGTAATGCCCCATGCCACCCTGGATTAGTGCCCCCCCCCCCACCCTAGGGAAGAACCCACTCGGGCACCGAAATAACGCCGCCATGTGTGCACCAGAGTAACGACCGCCACGGCTCTGGAATAACACCCCCTGCCCCAGGAAATAACCCCTCCAAGCCCCTGGAATAAACACACCCCTCCCCCCAGAATACCCCCCCCCTGGAATATCCCCCACCCCCCACCGGAATAACTTTCTCCCATTACCCCCCCCCTCATTGGTATAACATCCCCCCCATCCTCCAGAAAACATTCCCCCCCTTTCCACTTTGGAATAATATCCCTCCCCCACTGGAATAACCCCTTCCCCAAGAGCTTGAGATACTCAGTTGCATCTTCTTCTGCACCGGATCTGGGATGAGTCTTGTGGTGTCTGACTTCAGTATCATTCCCCCAAGGCGGATATTTTACTTTTGAAAATGCATTGTATTGAAGCCATTCTGGATTTTTGTATTGTGTATGATCCATTTTAAACTGGTGCCTAAAGCAGTAAGAATTTGTGAGCAAGCCTGGTTGTGAGATGTTGCGAACTAAACATGTTGCTAATTAGAGTGAAGCAATGTTTGTCCCTTTTGTTTTAATGATGAGTCTCTCACCAAGTTTTCTTAAAGTCAGTGGTTCAGTATGCTATTTTGAGTTGATTGAACACAAAATAATTCATGATGTAACATTGGCTAAGAATGAGACAATTTTATTTGAAGAGTTCAAGTTTGAGCATTGTTTGCCGAGCATCTCTCTGTTTTGAGTGTGTTTAAAGTTTATTTATTGGTGCCACAAGTGGGCTTTCATTAATACTGCAATGAACTTGCTGCGAAAATCCCCTAGTTGCTGCACTCCGGTGCCTGTTTGGGTACACTGAAGGGTGCGTAATGCTTATAAGAAAGAATTCCATTTGTAATACATCTTTCACATCCACAGGACGCTCCGAAGGGAGTTCTAAAGGAGCTGCCACTTAAGCAGGAGCCCATGTAGATCATTAAGCACAGCACTGAAGGAGAGTTGGGATATAGCCTCAAGTTTACAGAAGGAGAAATATGGGAGGCCAGCCAGAACTGCAGTGGAATAGTCAGGTGCAGTAGTAATATAGGTCTGAAAGAGGGTTTTAGCTGCAGATGAGCTGAGGCAGCGTTAGAGGTGCAAATAGAGAACTCTTACCATTGCTTTCAAATCCCTTCGTGGTCTTGCCCCTTCCTGTTTCTGTAATCACTGGCCCTGTAGTGCTTTGAGATGTCTGCACTCCTCCAATTCTGGCCTCTTTAGCATTAGTGTCTGTGTTGCACCCCCCCCCCCCCCCCCCCCAAACCGTGTCTGTGTGTTCTCTCCCCCCCCCCCCCCCCCCCCAATTTTAAGCTCTAAAATTCCCATCCTAAAGCTCTCTGCCTCCCCACCCCTCATTCTTCAAGACATTTCTTAAAACCTGCCTCTTTGATCATGTGTGTTGCTATCACGTTATGTGATTTGGTGTCAAATTTTGTTTACACTGCTACGAAGTACCTTGTTCAAGGTGCTATATGGATACGAGTTGTTAAAATTGGAAGTTCTGTGGTGGACCGGGTATGCGGCACCGGAAGGGGCTACTGAGATCATGACTGTCCATGGAGAAGTTTTAAGACAAATATGAGAATTTAAAATGAGGTGTTTGGAGATCAAGTCAAAGCAACTTATTTCTTCCATTAACCTACCTTTGTCAGGCAAGTGAAAAACATCAGCGGCTTTAAGGAAAGTTCATCAAATAGTTTTACGTGCAGTTTGTGTTCTTGTTGTAGTGCCTTGTTCATATAAAATGTGTGCAATTTAATCTGAAGTTCTATCACATTATGAACTCTGCTTGAGAGGGTATCCTGCAGTTTGTGGTTTGTTTTTTCAGTGATCTCATGAGTAATAATGGTATTTTGTCTTGAGTTACACCCAAAAATACTTTATACTTCTGTGAAAGTGGCAGTTTCACTACTTAGCTACACCCTTTGTAAGAGTTCAGAGAACTTTAAATAGTCAGCCATAATTAACAGTTAGTGAAGATGTTTCATTAGCTTCCAGAACTCAGGAGTATTGTATTGAATGTTCTTGCATTGTTGTTGCTGGCCTTGAAGTAGTTCAGTTAAACCTAATGTTGTATGCCTTTAAGATCCATTCTAGGGATGTGGACCTTGCTGGCAGGACTGTCATTTTGCTGCTTAACTGGATTGAACAATATATGCTTGAGCTGGTGAACTATGTACTGAAGTGCAGTGTCCCAGAATTTTGACCCTGCTACCATAATGGAATGGTGATAAAATGCCCAAGTCAATATGCTGTATGACTCGGAAGGAATCATGGTGTTCGCCTATGCTTTGCAGCCTTTGTCCTTGTACATTTTGGATATTTGGATTTATGATGTCATAACCATTCTCAAATTTTCATGCAATATTTGAATTTTTCTAAACAGTTTGCAAAGAGGTGATATACTTAGTGGATCCTTTTCCGGCCTGCTTTAGTACAGATCAGTATTACTTTATAAACCTGACTATTATTGCAAAGAGAGACATGCTACCAAAGCTTTTCATCTTGCACTCATCAGGACAAACACAATAATGCTAACTTTCAGACTACCAACCATTTATACAACAGGAGAAAAGAATGCTGATTGGTTGGCAAGTTGACTCTGGCTGAGATGTTGCCATGGAGAAAGCAGTAGGGAATCATAGCTCCCCTATATGTTTGTAATTTCTAGCAACCATAAATGAGCCATGTTATGAACTTGACAGTTTCGTTCTTAGTGTAGCCATAGCACATTGCTAGTTGTTCAGCAAGTGCTGCCCAACTGTGGAATCACATTTTACAGTAGATGTTTTGCTGTAGATTTTGCACCATGGTAATGCCTTGCCAAAGTTGACTTGCCAAACATCATTCTTTTCTGTCATATAAATAGTTGTGATTATTGTTGGCATTTGTTCTGATGAGAGCACGATGAAAAACTTTGGCAGGATGTCTTTCGCTTCAGCACGTTCAAGTTCTATACCACCAACTCCTAATATTATCAGACATATTAGGAACAGCTGTATGCATTGCATTCCCTCAAGCTTGTTATTCTGATCTGCACCTCAATTCTGTTTGCTTGCATTTGCTATATCTTGATGCCCTTAAGCGAACAAAATTCTATCAATCTCACTTCAGGAAAATTTCAATTGACCAGACACACCCTCTCCCCCAAAAGGTGATGTATTAGATTTTCCTCATATCGGCATTGGCTCTTTTGCTAATCACTTTAAATCCATGTCCTCTGGTTCTTGATCCTTTCACCAATGGGAGGAGTTTCTCTACTTCTGTATAGAGTCCTTGTGATGTTGAACACTTATGAAATCTTCTCTCAACCTTTTCTTGAAGAAAAACAACCCCAGCCTTAACTTATCCTTGTACTTGAAGTCCCTCATCCCTGGACTCTTGAGTCTTTTCTGTGCCCTCTTTATTGCCTTCAAATCGTTCCTAAAGTTCAGTCTTCGGTTGGATATTGTACTCCAGTTGAGGCTGAACCAGTGTTTTTACAGTGTTTCACTATTCCTTTCCTGCTTTTGTACTGTATGCAGAGTACAGAATACTGTATGTTTTCTTAACTATCTCAGCATGTCCTGCCACCTTCAACAATTTGCGCATACGTAAATCCAGCTCTATTTGTCCCTGTACCACCTCAAAATTGGAGAGGGGAATGTGAGGAAGACTAGGCGACTGAGTCAAGGAGTGACTGACTAGATTGCTCTGTGGGGACTTAGCTTAAACTTAATGGATCAAGAATGATATGCATGTACTGTAAACCTAATTTAAACCCTCGTCTTATTGAATTTCCTCTAAGTTTGGCCCCTAGAGTTTTAACTTCACTTTCCTGGCTGTTGTTCATATCCCTTAGTTCCCTGAGAAACCAAAAAATTGTCCATCTCACCCATGGGTATCCACAACACTTTGGCATAAAAAAAATTCCAAAGTTTGAATAAAGAAATTTCTCCACATCTCCATCCTAAATCATCAACCCCATATCCTGAGGCTCCGTCCCCATGTTTTAGATTCCCCGACTAATGGAAACGATCTCCAGGCATCCACCCTATCAAATTTCCA
This sequence comes from Carcharhinus amblyrhynchos, assembly GCF_965287045.1. Classification (NCBI taxonomy): domain Eukaryota; kingdom Metazoa; phylum Chordata; class Chondrichthyes; order Carcharhiniformes; family Carcharhinidae; genus Carcharhinus; species Carcharhinus amblyrhynchos. Next base: position 6,971,645 of record NC_137331.1, read on the forward strand.
CCCTATTGTGTGCCTTAAAATTTTCCAATGAGAAGGTTTCTCGAAAATTTTGAAGGCACCCAATAGGGTGGAAATTTGATAGTTTCTCATTCTTCTAATCTCCAGAGAACATGGGCCCAATTACTCAGCCTCGACTGTCATCCAAGGGGACAATTTAATGAACCTTTGTTGTGCTACCTTGTTGTATCCTTTCTTAATGTGGAGATCAAAACTGTGCATCGTACTCAAGATGATCTGGCCAAAATCCTGCACACCTGTTGCAAGACCTCTTTATTGTATTCCAATCCCTTTGCAATAAAGGCGAGCATGCCATTTGCCATCCTAATTGCTTACTGCATCTGCATGCTAACTTTGTTCCTTTTGCCAGAATGTCCAAGTCTTTTGGCAAGTTCCTCACCTTTTAAAAATATTCTGCTTTTTATTCTTGTGACCAAAGTGGATAACTTCACGCTTCCCGCTTCAACTTCACGCTTCTGCCATAGATAGGTTGCATAGTAACTAACATCGTTACTCACCTAATCTGCCTCTATCTCCATGCAGCCTGTCTATCCTCCCCACAGCTTGCAATTCCACATGGTTTGGTATCACCAGCAAACTCAGAGGCATTACTCTGTCTCTTCATCTAAATCATTAATATAGATTTAAATATCTGAGATGCCAGCATGGTTCTCTGTGGCACTCATGTATTCTCTGTCTGTCAATTTGAAAAGGCCCAGCTTATGACCACGGCTTTCCATCTGTTAACCAATCCTCTGACCACAACAATGTACTACCCCTAACTCAGTGACTCGAATTTTGCATATCAACCTTTTGTGTGGTACCTTATTGAAAGCCTTTGGGAATCCATGTGTGCTACAATCCAGACTCCCCTTTATCCTACGAGTTACATCCTCAAAAATAAATTTATCAAACAGAACTTCCATTTAGTAAAATCATTTTGATTTTTTTTCTAAGTCTGGTGTTATGACTTCCTTCATAGATTCCAGCATTTTCCCAACAATTGATGTTAAGTTAACTAGTCTGTGATTCATTGCTTTTTCCCTCTCTCCTCTCTTGGAACGTACTTTAACATTTGCCAACTTCTGATCTTGGGAAATCATTCTTGAAATTAAGGGAGTTTGGAAAAATCATAGCTAGCATGTCCCTTATTTCTACAGCTATTTAATTTGTAACTGTAGAATGCAGGCTGTCAAGGTCTGGAGATTTGTCAGATTTTAATCTATTAAGTTTCTTCAATATTTTGTCTGATGTTAATTACTCTAATATTTCTCACCTTTTAGATCCTAGGTTATTGTCTGTTGCTGATATGGAACTTGTGTCTTTCACTGTGAAGACAGACACAAAATTATTGTTCCATGCCTCTGTCATTTCCTCATTCCCCATGATAATTTCTCTTGCCTCTGCTTCTAAGAGATTAATGTTTACTTTAGCTACTCTTATCCTTTTTATACACTTGTAAAAGTTTTCCAGTCTGTTTCTGTATTTCTGGCTTGTTTATCTCCATTCTAAATGTTCTGTTTTAATCAAAGTTTTGGTGGCTCTTTGGCTTCTAAGCCACTTCCAGTCCTCAGACTTGTTACTTTTTTTGTTGCAGCATTCTTTTAATCTATTACTATCCTTAATTTCCTGAGTGAACCACAGGTAAGCCCACCTTGCTAAGTTTTTGTTCTTCAATGGAATGTATTCTTTTCTCTTTAAATGTTTTCCACTGTTCATTTACTACCATACCCTTTTAGTCTGTTTACATAATTAACCATAACCAGACCTGCTCTCATATCTATGTAATTGGTTTTGCTTATGTTTAAGATTTGTGCTTGCAATTGGAATATGTCATTTCCAAACTTAAGTTAAGTGGTATTATGGTCACTATTTCCCAGTGGATCTTTTACTATGACAATTACTAATTAACCCTGCTTCACCCCTTGTTGGTTTTACTACCTATTGCTCCACGAAACTGCATGAAAACATTCTACAAACTCTCCTTCTCAACCAGTGGTTCCCACCTTTTGTAAATCGTGGCACATCTTTTATACAGTAAAATAGAGGCATAACTTCTCCTTTCTCCAACTGAACTGCCCTCAAATAAAAATCTCAAAAAAAGGGGGATTAACAGGATAAATAGGTGGGGTTATGAAGATGGGGCATGGGTGGGATTGTTGTTAGTGCAGGCTCGATGGGTCAAATGATCTCCTGTACTGTAGGGATTCTATGAACTTCTCATTCTAAAGTCAAATCACTATCTAATACAATTTTCATTTGTTTAAGCAGTTTACAATGAAACCAGTTGCATGCCAAATATAATTTGTTAATAGAAAATGTAAACAATTTAAGTGTTTCCCATTACTGTTTTCAGTTTTAAGTCTGTAGTTCTTAATATGGAGCACAACTTGAAAAAAAGTTCAGTTTCTTCTAATACTGTGAGCAGCATCTCTAGATCTGGGGAAGAACTGATAAGAGGGCAACTCGCAGGTCTTTTAATGACAGCTTTTAAGGAATTATCCAAATGGATCACATACCTGTTCAAAGTCTCCCATATTTATGGTGGGGAGAAGTGGCATTTGAATACCTCTTATAGAGTTTTAAGATGAGTGAAGATGAGGCTGAGTATCGTTTGGCCACCAGCATTTGCTGATGCCAGCTTTTTAACGTTCAGCTCTTTCAAATAATTGAATATATTGAAGAGATGCAAGCTTAGCACATCAAAAATCATGCATGGTAAATGTTTGGCAGTTTATACAGAGCAAAAAACACTCTCCTGTCTGCGTATGAGCTTCGCTTTCTTTCTCCTGAGGTTGTGTTTTTATGGCCACCTTTGAATCAGAGCAGAATTCTTCACTTCTCTACAGAAACTTATCCATGGCTGTGTATATCATGTATTGCACGTGAATCTTCATCTAGCACTGTTTCCTTTTTATCTGAGTGTGCATTTTTGCGTAAAATGAGACAATGCAAAACACAATCAGTGACCACACCGATTGTAGTACAACGACCTTGTTTCTGAAGCAGCATTGTCCAAGAGCAATTATTTTTTTAAAAAGGGAATTGAATAAAGGTACATTGTTTTTAAATGATGTCTCAGTATCATTTTGGAGCAATAAAGGCGGTGTGAAAGCTCAATGCTAGGAAAAGAGCAAGATAGAGGGGATGACAGTTTGGAGTAATAAAAGTAGCAACTGAGAGCGAGAGTTTAGGGTTCTCTCTGATTAGCTGGCACACTTGGGCAGTCTTTGACACACCAGTGTGCTGCAGCAGACTAGTTGGGAATTGCTGTTCTAGACCATTCTTGCCAATTTAATTGTCCCACTCTATATGAAGATTAGTGATCCCCATAATGATTACAGTTCCTTTGTTACAGGCTGTAATAATTTCTTGTTTAATGCTCTGCCCAATGATATGACTATTCTTAGAGGGCTATTAACTTCTCCGACCTGTGTCTTCTAAATCTTGCTATTTCTAATTTCCACCCATATGGATTCTACTTCATTGTCTTCAGAAGCCAGATCCTTTCTCTCGTATAAAAACAGAAAACGCTGGAAAAGCATCGCAGGGTTTAAAAGTTTAAAGTTTATTAGTGTCACAAGTTGGCTTACATTAACACTGCGATTCAGTTACTGTGAAAATCCCCTAGTTGCCACACTCCGGTGCCTGTTCATGTACACAGAGGGAGAACTTCACATTGCCAATGTGCCTGACCACATCTTTCGGACTGAGTGACTTAGCCGATGAAGGGGCAATCCTCTGAAAGCTCGCACTATCAAATAAGCCTGTTGGACTTTAACCTGGTGTTGTGAGACTACTTGTGTGCCTAGCCCAGTCCAACGCCGACATCGCCACATAATGTGAATTGTGTCCTTATGTCTGGTTATTGTAGTTTCATGTATCTGCGTTTACCAGATAGCGGAAAGCTAACCCTGGCCTTGCATTTCTTTTTGGAATCAAAGTTGAAAATCAAAGCCCCCCCTCCCACTCCTCTTTCAATGCACAGGAATAAAAGGAAAGTGGAAATCAGAAATTGAAATGGGATTGTAAATGTAGACCAAGATGTCATTATTAAAGCTGCCTCTTCGTTAGAAGCCTCCTTGAATGTAAGATGATTGGGAAAACTGCGTAACAGTTAAATTTGTCAAGAGAGTTGAAAAGATAAGGAGAACAAGGAAACATCCAATTAATATTTACATGACTTTGAAAATCTCCCTTCGCTGCCTTTATTTGGAGAGGTAAAATTCATCACGGGGACTATTCTCAACTATATCCAATCCCATACATTCCTTATCAGTCTGCTTCAATGAAGTATTAAACACAGCAATCCAGATTTACACTCTACTCACCGTAGAAATCATTGAATTAAATTCAACAAGAAAATGGAATTTATTCCATAACTCAAAGAAAAATTGTGCTTTGCATTGTGTTTATTTGAAATATCATTAGAAATAGTTATGCAATGGGAGGGTTGAATGACTTATTCCTATTCTTACATTCCTAGTATGACCATTGTGCCTGCTGCACAGTCTGTTTTAATCCTTAGAGTGGACGAATAACTGAGTAGATGTCTTGTTAGTATAACCAATATTTATTTAAGAGACACAATCAATAATCACCCATCCAACCAACAATAAGTTATCTTTACAGAAAATACTAGGGTTCAAGTCCAACGCAAGACCTTGACTTAACTTTCCTTGACTGGCAAGTACCCAAGCAGATATTGGCCTTTATCTGCCTTTGTTGTCCACTCTGGCTCTGGTTTTCCTTCTCGGGTACGGTGGCCCTCCTCGTGCTAGTCGTCACTGCCAATGGTCACCGGTGTGGTAGCTAGTCTGTGGGGTTAGAGAGAGAGAGAGATTCTTGGTTGTGCAGCACCCTTTATACCCTGTTGGGTTTTGCACTCCTTTTGGCCATCGCCAATCAATCAATCCTGATCAATAAAGTCCAACTGGGTGCTGTCACACCAATCTCTCGGTTTGTCCCCAACAGCCATGTCCGCAGGTGCTGGGGGCACATAGGGTTCACACTTCCCTCCCAAATAAGGGGTCATGGCAGCCCTTATGTCTGGTAAACAACCCAGTCTGACAAAGTCTCTGTTGTCCTGGAGATGACCCATATCCTGTGTATTCACCCGTCTGGATTGCAGTCTGTTTATCTCTGTCTTTTAGGCTGCAGCCTGTCGTTTTAGTTCTTGTCCAGTTGTCCCAGAGTGCTTTACACTTTGCCGTTGTAGATGGCCCGTTTGGCTACACTATAAAATAACAAAATAGCTCATTAAAGCACTTAAGATGCGTTTGAAAACATAGCTCTTTAGTCCTGATATCTTGTGTGCTTCTTGTCAAATTTGTTTGCTAACACTCCCGTGAAGCACCTTGGGATTTGCCACATTTAAAGGTCTTAGTTAACTATCGGTTGTTAATATAATTGAAGAACATTTTCTTCTTGAATGAAGACTCATTTTCTCCTGTATACAGTCTTACTTGGGATTCCCTGAAATTGACTGTGATTTTGCCGTCCAAACGTGACGATAGTATTCTGCCACTGTAGTGGAGCAGTGCATCAAATGACACACAGCATTGCATAGCTGACAGATGCTGAAAGGCAAACCTCACATTTTTAACCCTGGGGCAGGAGTCTCCTTCCCCTTCACTACGCTAGGATCTTTTTTGTCAATGGGATTTCCTGTTGAGTGCACCCCTCACCATCAGGAAATCTGCAGTAGGGATATTCTGTTGGCGAAACCATAAGATCTCACTGGAGAAACGGTATCAAGGTTTCGGTGTATATATCTAACATTTTACAAAATTTGACTTAAGATGTAAATAACTTTAAAAAGATTAGAAGTTTATAGTGCAGATGAAGACAGCCAAGCTCATCATCCTGTACTACCAATCCAAAACAACACATTATCTTCCCATAGCTCTGTCTTCCTGTGTATTATTAACTAGTATTATTAAATTATTGACTAATACTTATTAACTAGACCAATGGTCTCTATTCAAATGATTTTCTTCTTTTAAAACTTTCCGTTATCGGTTGGCTATTTTTGCTCTGAGTTCAATAGTAAATTTGCAATATTTCCTGAAGATGAAAGCATTTATTTCTTTATCTTCTATCTTTCCCTGTTATTTACCAACTTTTTATTTCTTCTCACATAAATTTTATAATTCTTGCTGAAGCTGTTGTCAGATGTGGCAATATCCAGGGAGGCTTTTTGAGTCTCCAGTGGTCACCGTGGAAAAAGCTGTTCATCACAATTATCCAGATCTGGTTTTCTCACCATTTTCAATTGCAGTGCCTGAGATCAATATCCATTGTCCCTCATCAGCATCCCCACCTGACCTGAGCACAAACATTAGTTCCTCTCAATAGTATAAAAAAGATGCTGTGAGCCCCAATAATGCAAAAAAACTATCAGCCCCAGACACATCTTCAATTCAATTAAAAATCTTGAATTGTTTGGACTTTCTAAATGCTGAAATTGGAATTTTGTAAAACTATGTTTGCTATGTGCTTTTCATTTGTTTAATTTTCTACCTGAAGCATGGTATATGAAGTATTGTAGTTCCACATGGTGGAACGTGGTGAAGTTGTATTTTCTCTGATGCATCTTTCATTCCTTTACTATCCCAGGTGAAAATTCTCAACGAAGCATATAAGGGAAGGCCTATGTAGACTTCTGAAGACAAGCCACAAGCCAATTTAATGGGTAAGTTTATAGTGTTTTTTTTGGAATGATTTTTGAAATTTCTGATGACTTATGCGTTAGCTATTCACATTGTCCTGGGTGGGAAAGGGCATTTGGTAGCTTGAAACTGTGAAGAAATTATTTGGTTAAATTTGAATGCTAGTTCAGGAAAGATAGAAATTTGATTGCTTGAAATTTGGCCGCTTATTCATCACTCCTTGCGCTTCTTTGTTTTGACCATTTTTAGTTAATCAGATGTTCATGAGTAACTGTTTCTTTTGAAATATTTGTGTTGCACTTTCAATTAGGCTAACAAATTAAATTTCTATAGCAATCCACAAGTACAAACAGTTCTTCCTGGTGGGAAAAGGAACTCTGGTCAGAAGGGCAGTAGAAAATGTGTGTTCAGGACCAAGGTATTTTTTTTGAAGACAAAGATTAGGGTGACGGTGACTGATGAGTGGTTTGTAAGAGAGCATCCCAATTGATGGACACAGACACCAGTGGTCACAAAGTACGGGTCAAGATGTGTAAAGTGAGTGGAAGAAGACACATTGTAGAATCCCTACAGTGCAGAAGGAGGCCATTCAGCCCTTCGAGTCTGCACCATCTCTCCAACAGAGCACCTTATTCAAGCTGTATCCCCTAATCCAATGTAATTATCCCAGTAATTCCCCTAACCTACACATCTTGGGACATTAAGGGGCAACTTAGCATGGTCAATCAACTTAAACTGCACATCTTTGAACTATGGGAGGAAACGGGACCATCTGGGGAAGCCTATGAAGACACTGGGAGAATGTGTGGTGTTTGCACAATCACCCAAGGCTGGAATTGAACCCAGGCCATTTGGTGCTGCGAGGCAGCAGTGCTAGCCACCTGTGCCATTGTGCTTATTGAGGCTGTAGAGGATGACTGAATTAGGATCAGATGAGAACATAAGGAAGCTGAAGGCATGGTTGTGAAGCTTAGTCCATTTGCTGAGTCATGAGGTTACAGTGAAGCTTGGTGAGGGAAGGTGAGTGGAATATAGACCCAGCTTGGGTACAATCTGTGGCTGTGCTATTTGGAAGGGTTCAGATTTTACATACAAGGTAGTAGATGACATCAGCAACGTTGTTACAGAGCAGGAATTGAACCTACATATCTTATTACAGACAAGATGCATTTTTGTTAGTGAACTATCGAGAATTTCCAGTAACCTTTTTAAAAAGGTAAGTTATTTGATGATGCTTCAAGTCCTCACATCCAGGCTGACACTCCAGTGCAGTACTGAGGGAGTGTCTCACCATACCATCTTTCAATGAGACATTGAACTGAGGCCCTGTCTGCTGTTTCAGGTGAATGTAAAAGAGCCTGCGACACTGCTTCGAAGAAGATTGGAGAATTATTTCTCAATCAATGTCACAGAGCAACAGATGCTCATCATTATGACATTGCCTTCTATACGAGCTTGCTGTACACAAATAAGTTGCTCCATTTGCGATGAACTTCTTTCACTGTGCAATGCTTTGGGATATCCTGAGGTGATGAAAAGCATGATGAAAGGCATGTTTCCTTACTAGCTAGGGAAATTGGAAAATGACGAATGGCTGCGCAATGAAAGAATACCTTCTCCAATGTTTTAGATCACATAGGTGAGAAGACCAAAACTGCAAACTTTTCACTCAACTCAAACTCGTTTAGTTCCTTTTTGTTGCCTGTGTATTTGAAATGCTCCCCTACCCTGGCTCCTGCCTCTTCCCTCCCTATCACCTGCGCTGCTATGCACTATCCCAGTTAGTGTTGTGGGACAAACAGTTTCTGGAATCCTGAGTGCTTTGAAAGGATGCAGGCTGGCGTTGACACTGAGTAAAACAAAGAAATCCCACAACACCAGTTTAGACTCTAGACTGGTGTTGTGGGATTTCTTTCTGTTTTACCCTAGTTCAACGCCGGCTTCTCCACAGATTGACACTGAGCACCAGCATTGTATTGCTTCCCCCATCACTTGGGTATCAATTGGGTTAAAAATGAAGAGGAACATGGTAAATGCTGGATAACATCAGCAAAACCTTGAGGAGAGCATAGAATGACTCCATTCACTGGCCATCTTTGCTTTCACCATGCGATGATTTTTCTTGCTGTTTGCCAAATGTTTCATCTCTCAGCGAATTGAGGAATATGGAAAGGCAGATTTGAGGGGCTGTATGGTCTTCCTCCTATTTCTGAAGTTCATGTAACATTATTATGGTTGCTATGGATAAAATGTTTGCATGCTTTTAAATTCTCTTACTCCAACAATGTCAACAAATTGTCTGATTTCAGTCCATTAAGATATCCTTCATGATTCTTGTGAATTTCAAGAGATCACAGTTGTACCCAGTACAAGACTTCACTTTCAAAGGACCAGGCAGCATTACTTAAGATTGTTATCCTCACTTGTAATTAAACCTAGTCGGCAAGATTTCCAGTGGTGCTGTCTAATTTGAGTCTGATGGCAATAGCTGTTTTTATTCTACTGGACTGAAGTTTAGAATAGCCCAAGTTCTGTTTCTGTACTCCAGACTGGTTGTTAAAGATACAGTTAAAGAAAATAAAAGTAAAGAAGAAAAGATTTGCATTTGTAACATTCCTCATCACATACCTGAAGCATGCCTTTAAAAATGTTCTATGCAAATTGATTTGAAGTGTAGTTGCTATGTAGGTTAATATATGCATTTGTGGAACAGAGATTCCCAATTACAGTGAAACACAACCAGTTAAGCTTTTTTAATGCAGTTGTAGTGACTGAGGGGAGGAATGCTGTTGAGGGCACCATGAGATCTCCCTGCTTCAATTTGAAAAGGGTCGTGAGTAAGCCTTTGCATTTGGTTCTGGAGTTAAAAATGGATATGTGCTGGTTTGAAGTCAGTAGTCTCGTTGTGAGCTGCATTGAACTTTCAAACTGTGATCACTGACTATTCCCTGCACCTGTGTGCATACCTGTGTTAATAGATAAACCTAAAACTCACTGGAAATGGCAATTTAATAGTCCTTTTGCCCAGATGTGCACCAGTTGTTTTGAAGCATTGCTTCATGATTAATTACATTCAATTTCATTCACATGAATTCAAGTGCTTCATATGGAAACAGTGATGATAGTCGCCTTGATCTTGGCCAGGTGTGTCAGGAGCTAGTGAATCCAACCATCATTTGTAATTGGCCCATTCTTATTTGGTAACCTAATCCTGAGCTTTCACCAAAAACTGATGTTGAATTTTTCTTTTAACTCAAAATTATTATATTTTGACTGACTTCAGGAATACTATTGTTGCATATTGGGCTGGCTTGTGCATCTTATTTTCGTGTAGCATTTTGGTACACACGATCACAACTCAGCCATCCAGTTTGCCCCCAAAATCTTTTTCTTAATGTATCATTGAATTATAGGATAATATAACACAGGAGGCCATTCAGTCCTATGATTCTATGTTGCTGGCTCTTTTGATGAGTAATCCAGCCAATCCCACTCTCAGGCCCTTTTCCCCTGTGTCACTGTGTTATTTTAGCCTTCAAATATTTATCTAGTTCCCTTTCGAAAGCGGCTATTGAACCCGTCATCTTATTAAGCAATGCATTTCAAATTGTTTTTTATCCAAAGAAAGATATTGCTGGAACAAAATATGATCACGCAGTTAGAATATGCTATAGCTGGATTCCTGCAATTAGTAAAACCTTTGACCAAGTTAAAACATGTGGCTTTGATATTACTTTAAGAGGGAGTTCACAGAGACAAAGTGGCTGCTCAAATATATTACTTAATTACATTTATTTTTAAGTGCATAGGAACAAGATCAGTCTATTCGGTTCCTCAAATTTGTATCAAAATTTTATTCTAATAGTTGATCTATGTCTCAACTCCATTTACCTGCTTTTGTTTCATCTACTTTCACCTCTGAATAGAAATCTATACACCACAGTGTGAAAAATTTCAGTGCACCCAATATTTCTACTGCCTTGTGGGAAAGAGTTTTCCATATTTTTTCAACTATTTGGAAGAAAAATCTTTCCTGATTTTGTTTCTAAATAACCTTGCCCTAAAATTAATCTAACTCCTTTGGTAAAAGCTAATGTTTCATATTTTTACAAATGTTCCAAATGTTGGCATCCACTCTTTATAAAAAGGAAATATATATGAATCCTTATGATAGCTTAAAAATGTTTTCTATGAACTGTCAAAAAAAACTTTGTGTAATGCAACCGTGTAGTTAATCATCTTGACAGATTAGTTGATCTAGTCTCATTCAATTAAATTTGATTGGAAGGAACTTGGATGATTGTAGGAAACTCCTTTTACTGGAGAAATGAAGGTAATTGAAATGGATAAAATAAATATATATGCACACCACTGTTCTGTGTCCATTCTTCTTTTGCACTTTTGCTGCTCATTAGGTTTCTGTTCCAGGAAAGGTTATTGAGAAAGTACATTTGCAAAATGAGAAAATGGATACCAGTGAGTTTTGAGCCTCTCTTGGGAATAGTATAGGAATCTGATTTCCATTTTGGGGAATGTTATAGGGTATTTCAGAGCAGTGTAATGAGAGCAAAAGATTTTAAAACAGAAGAAAACAACAATATAAAAAGCAAAATGGTGGAGAGGTGAAGTGGTCAAAGGGAAGCAAGCAAATATGAAGGAAGAAGAAATGTAATTTACAGATATTTTATTTCTGCGTTACAGAGCAAGAAGGTAAATGGGACCCGCAGAGACAAACTGCCTTGTAATTTCTTCTTTGGCGAATGTAGAGGACACTTGTGCACATTGGCTATAGATTGGAACAATTGGGCCACGTCAGGTTTGTAACAGCTTATTTAACAAGTTTGATTCATATCAACCACCTTTATCATAAAAAAATCAACACGAACCATTACTTCCTGATGATCTGTTAATTAGTACATATGTTGTTTCATGGAACCAAAGTCACAGACAATTGGGATTCCATGGGTTTTTCTCTCAGTTGCAAAAATAACTAGCTTAAATCTCACTTGTGATATTAGAAAACTAATGGTAAAATTGTAAGCAATATTAGTCACAAATCATTGATTGAGCAGTCTTTAACCTTTTCACCCTTAATACTAAAGAGCAAGCTGAAAATTTATTGCCCTGTAAGGCTTATGAGGTGCCTAAAATTTAGCTTTAAATCGAACTGATCCAAATTATATTAACTTGTCAACCAACCATCTTGCAGAAGAGACAGTGTACTATTGCACGAATAAATATGTTGCAGAATGGAATTGTGGAACTCACTTTGTCCCAGAAACAAAATGGAACAAACTCATGAGCCAACATTTTATAATTAACACATTTCTGGTGACACAATTAACATAACCTTAGGATTGTCAAAAGTATGCTCCAGATACTTGAGTGTATTTTACTAACCATACAGAATTACTTGCCCAATGAAAATAGGGGAAGTTCAAGTGTACTTTAATAGCTTCAGCTGAACTTCACTTTGTTCAAATTAACATTATGTTCAATGTGCAAGAACAACACAAGTTGGCAGGGTTAATATACAGTTGGATTTGTTGCATAGCTGACAAGTTAATAGCTTTACTTAATTAATCTGGCATGTTTAAAGTCTACTATGGTGTATTGCTGATTAGCTCGTAGCTGTAACAAAATAAATGATTGATCCTATACAATGCTGTTCTTTTCAATCAGCCTGGCCTCCCTCAGAACTGTAGCTTCTTGCTCAATCTGGAGCTCTCATTATCTGCCTAAATTTTTATATCATAAGGATAATATTTGAGGCATTTAATTTTACAAGATGAATTTATCTTTCCACCCTACTCAACTAATAAACCAGTCTGAGTAATGCCTTCAATAAAGGATTCACCTTCTAGTATCCATCACCTTAAATAAACACCGCAAAGAGGCAAAATGGATTCCAAGCAATATTTAAAAGAAGATAACAGAAAACCTCAAATTTGAGGTTTTGTTCACTCATGTTCAACAATGGGATGTTATAGTGATAAATTTCTTTCTGTAGACGTGATACAAGTTCCCTCCTGTGTCGTTTGACTCTCATCTTTCCTCTCATACACATCTATTATATCTGGACTGGAGCTGGTTCTAATTGATGTTTCCATTTTCTCTGGGAAGCTGAACTCTTGCATGCAAGTGATACATATAAATATTTTCCCATGTTTTTGGCTCAATTTCTGAAAGTTAAGGTCTTGCTGTTAATGCTTTCTCAGCTTAGAAGTCTTGTTTTATAAGCTATCTCTTTTCTTTAACCTTCTGAACCCATCTTCAGATACATCTAAGTAACTCTGAACTGTTCTCATGCTCCCGCTCTTGTAACTGTTTTAGTTTTGGCGTCAAGCACACAATCATTTATATACGTAATTCTGTAAGGTTCTTTAATTTCCAACTCATCAGATGGGATCAGTTTGAGTGATATGTTTTATTGCAGTGTTTCGTCTTTACCTTAAAACAGATCAGCAAAGCCTGTTGAGCTAATTATCATTAGGCAAAGAAAACAGGTGGCAGCTGCTGTTTCCTCCTTTTACTTAACCATTTTAAAAGAATAACAGATATGAAGTAGATTCTTAGTGCGTTCCTCCCAGTCTTGCTTATTTTGTATAGGCAGCACGTTCTTTGTTATCTCTGTGTGAGTGGCCTTGACAGCTGTGGTCACAGGCTGTGGTTGAGCTCTACTAGCTGTGGTTTTGAAAGCGGCTTTGCAGTCAGACTGTTGTGTGAACTGCTCACGAGTTACTTTGATTTTTTTCTCTGTTTTCTTGAGTTTGATAGAATTGTTGGAAATCCCACTTAGTAAGCTATTTCTCAGTGTCGATCCAGTCATAGTAATTGCCTGCAAAGAAGAACACGAAAAATATTTGTTTTTCCTGATCTTTGTTTTCAAAGCTAGGCGTGTACTCGTGACATATGACTGATCGGATTACTATTACTTCATTTTATCTAGCTTTGAAAATATCTGAAGAAGAGAAATAGATTCCAAACTGTGGTTGAAAAATTCTTGGGCGTTCATTTAAAACATAGACTTTTACAGGCCAAGAGAGATGAAACATTAGTCTGTAGTTTAGGGAGGGAGCTGCAGAGAACAGGACTGAGACTGTTGAAGTTCCAAGTCTTGAAGTCTTTGGGCGGCACAATAGCAGAGTGGTTAGCGCTGCTGCCTTGCAGCACCAGGTTCAGTTCTAGCCTTTGATGACAGTGTGGAGTTTGTATGTTCTCCCCCTGTCTGCGTAGGTTTCCTCCAGGTCCCCCAGTTTTTTCCCACAGTCCCAAGATGTGCAGGTTTGGTGAATTAGTCATTCACCCTGTAAATGTGTGGGGTTACAGGGATGGGGGTGGGTGGGTGAGTGAGATGGGCCTGGGTTAAATGCTGTTTTGGAGAATTGGTGCAAACTCAATGAGCGGAATGTCCTGTTGCACTGTAGGGATTCTGGGGAAGTCTTTGTCAAGAATGATGGTGTACTGTGGGTTTCCTTCATGTCCCTTTCTGAGGTTTGCACTCCCTCTGTGCACCACGTGCTCTAGAGTTCAAACTCCTACAAATCTCTACTCTGCTTCTGTGTTTAACTGTCTTGCGATGTCCAATCATTGATTCTTTTGTTCTCTCTTTTCCGCTTTTCGTATCGACACCTCTTGCCTTTGCTCGTTCTCATGCTGTGGTATCGATTGCTTCAGATTTACTCTCAGCTGAAAACTCAATCAGTGAGGAGGAGGCTATTTTAGCCCATCATGTATGTACTGACTCTGAGAAAGAACGCTGTACTTCGTTCCATTCCTCTGTTCTGGATTTTTCAAATATATATCCCTTTCTCTTTTTAAGAGCTATTTAGGTTTTCGTTTCTCCACTTGTTTTGGTTGCTACATCTTTCCAAAAAGAATTCTCCTTGAATCTCCTTGCTTTTCTGGTGATAATCTTAAATACATGCTCTTCTCTTACCAATTTACAAACCAGTAAGAATAGCTTATTCCTGATTAAAACCTAATTTTGAATCCCTCAGCATACTAAATTAGTAGTCTGTGGTTGAAGCTGTCATTTAAAATGTTGTTTCTGTTCCTTTAGTTGAAAATAATTTTGAAAGAGTATGAAGTTCCTTGCAAAATTTTTTTTCATCTTATTCAGTTATGTGCAAGAGGTTCTGTGGAGTAGTACCTTGGTTGTATTTTTTCAAATGTAATAGGTTATGACAAAGAAACATTGTCTACTTTCTACTGTTGCGTAGAACACGGAGTATTGGATTCTCATTATATATCATATAAAAATAATTCCACCCGTTGGAGCCATTCCAATGTTCCACTGCCTCACCTGATACTGATTTATTGCCGAGAATTAGTCCATGAACTGTTGCTGTGCCCCCTTGCACACTTTCAGGTTAAAATTTTGCCAGAAATCAGGCCTTGGACCCATTTCTGTGTTATTACGTTCTTTAACTTGAAATGTGCCGTCTTTCTTCTTCCTTTTGCCACTGCTCCTTTTCTCAAACTATTTTTTTCATTAACTAAACTTCATAGTTTGTGGTTTGCTCTCAGTCTCTCCCTGTTAAATATCCAGAGCTTGTTGCTTGCTTCATAATTATTGTACCAGTTCTTTTCAGTTTCATATTAAGTACATTTTGGGTCACCTCTATAACATTTCCTACTATTTAGTGCATTTTAGAAAACTGTTTAGCATCCACTTTAATAATACGTTTTAACGTAGCCCTGTTTTCATTTCCTCTTCGGCAATGGAGGCTGCCTGAAACCTTTTCTATTTCTTTCCTTTATTTACTGAATGCATCCTGGCAAAAGCACATTTTATTAAAAAGCTGCTTCCTTTTATTTAATAAACTCCCATAAGCCCATTCAATTACTTCAGAGCTTGGGGTAATTTTTGCCAGAACCGAGGAAATGAAAGGCTGATTTGATTTGATAGGTGTTTACAATTATGATGGAATGAGACAGAACATAGATTAAGAACAAAGAGGCTTGTTTTAAAATGGCATATCAGAGCCAGGACATTAGCCTGGTCTTTGACTTTTATTTTTGTCCAGAGCTGTTGAGAGTCCTACAGTGTGATTTATGTGTAGTGACATTTAAAACAAGTTGTTTTCCTTCAACTTGCTATTTTATCTGTTTAGTCACTTTGAAAGCTTGTATCAAAGACTGCAAAGATTTTTCAAATAAAGCCTGTTTGAGATTTTATTTAAATGTTGAGAGAGTTTAAAAAATTCTTCCTCAAGATGTTGACGCTGGCAAATAGGTCAGGCTTAAGCGCTCTTGAGAAGATGCTGGTGAGCTGTTTCCTTGAACTGCTGCTGTCTGTTTGATGTGGGTACACCCACAGTGCAGTTAGGAAGGAAGTTCCAGGACTTTGACCCAACCACAGTGAAGGAGCTGTGATGTAGTTTCAAGTCAGGATGATGAGTGACTTGGAGGGGAACTGGATGGTAGAAGTCGAGTGCTTTGAAAATGTTGTTGAGCAAGCCTTGGTGAGTTACTGCAGTGCATCATATGGATGATGCACACCACTTCCACTGTCAGTGGTGGAGGGCAAGAATGTTTAAGGTGGTGGATGCCAATCAAGCAGGATGCTTTATCCTGGATGGTATCGAGCTTCTTGACTTTTGTTGTAGTTGCACTCATCCTGGTGAATGGGATGTATTCCACCCTCATTTCTGACTCGTGCTGCTAGTCAGGCTTTTGGGTGTTGGGATGTGAGTTACTCACCATGGAATTCCAAGCTTGTCAACTGCTCTTGTAACCACAGTATTTATGTGAATGGTCTAGTTTGGTTTATGGTCAATGGTGGTCTCATCATGGTGATAGTAGGGAATTCAACGATGGTAATATCATTGAATGTCAAAGAGAAATGATTAGATTCATTCTTTTTGGAGATGGTCATTGCCTGGCATTTGTCTGGCATGAATGTAACTTGTAACTTACCAACACAAACCTGAATCTTATTCTGGTATTGCTGCAAATGGGCACTGACTTTTTCAGTATCTGAGGATTTGTAAATCATGTTGAAAATTGGGCAATCATCAATGAACATTTGCACTTCTGGTCTGATTGGTGGAGGGAAGGCCATTGATGAAGCAGCGTAGAACACTATCCTGAGGATCTCCTGCAGCAATGTCCTGGGACTGCGATATTTAACTTCCAACAGCTACAGCCATCTTCATTTGTGTCAGGTATGATTCTCACCAGTGAATAATTTTCCCTTCCAGTTCCCATTGACTACAGTTTTGCTAGGGCTCTTTGATGCCACACTCGGTCAAATGCTACCTTAATGTCAAGGGTAGTCACTCTCGCTTCATGTGTTGAGTTCAGCTCTTTTGTTTTTGTTTGAGTCAAGGCTGTTAAGAGGTCAGGAGCTGAGTGACTTGGGTGGAATCAAAACCAATTGTCAGTGAGCAGATTACTGCTGGGTAAGTGCCACTTGATGGCAGTGTCAGCAACACCTTCCATCACTTAGCTGATGATCTGAGAGTAGACTAATGGGATAGTAATTGGCGGGGTTGGATTTGAGTGCTGTTTTTATGAACAGGACAATTTTCTAAATTCTTACCCAGGTGCCAGTGTTATAGCTGTGCTGGAACAGCTTGGAGCACAAATCTTCAGTGCTATTGTCACAGTTTTGTCAGACCCCATAGCTGTTGCAGTATCCAGTGTTTTCAACTGTTTCTTGATGCGTGGAATGAATTGAATTGGCTGAAAACTGGTATCTGTGATGTTATGGACCTCAGGAAGAGGCCAAGTTGGATCATCCACTTGACACTTCTGGCTGAAAATGGTTGCAGTGCTTCAGCCTTGCCTTTTGCATTGATGTTCTGGGCTCTCCCATCATTGGGCATAGGGATATTTGAAGAGTGCCGCCTCCTCCTGTTAGCTGTTTTATTGTCCAGCTCACAACTGCATGAAGTAGGGCTGCAGAATTTACATCTGATGCATTGGTTGCAGTTTTGTTTAGCTTGGTCTGTTGCATGCTGCTTATGCCATTAGGCAAACATGTAGTCTTGTGTTGTAGCTTCACCAGGTTGATACCTCATTTTTAGGTGTGCCTGATGTCATCCCTGGTATGCCCTCCTGCGGTGTCCTTGGAATCAGGAATGACTCTAATGATAGTATGGTAGGGAATAAGTTGGGCCAGGAGGTTACAGATTGTGGTTGAACACAGTTCTGCTGATGATCCACAGTGCCTCATGGTTACCCAATCCAAGATCTATTCGGAATCTGTCACATTTAGAACGGTGCCACACAACGTGATTGAGAATAACCTCATTGTGAAGACAGGACTTTGTCTCCACAAGGAGAGTGCAGTGTCACTCCCACCAATACTGTCATGGACAAATCTATCTGCAACAGGTAGACGGGTGAGGATGATGGCTGCAAATGCAGCTTTATTTTGTTGGCTCCCTCACCACTGCTGCACACCCAGTCAAGCAGCTATGTCCTTGTGGGACTTGGTTTCGTCAGTACCAAGCCACTTTTGCTGAGTACATCCGAGTACATTCTGTGCCCTTACCATCTTCGCTGCTGCTTCCAAGTGGTGCTCAACATTGAAGAATATCGATTTATTATCTGGACAAGGGGGACAAGGTAGGGGGAGGCTGCAGGGTGGACTTCATGAGCCCTGAAGTCATTGTTATGGAATCCCAGAGTAACTGTCTCCTGATTATATACCACTGTGCCACCATCTATCAGTGGGATAGGACATATCCAGGAATGGAGATAGTGGTAACGGCAAAATACTGTGGATGCTGGAATCTGAAACAAAAGCAGTAAATGCTGGAGAAACTCAGGTCTGATAGCCTCTGTGGAGAGAGAATACAGCTAATGTTTCAAGTCTGGGTGGCCTTTTGTCAGAGCTGGCGTTATACCTAATTTTCTGTTAGGTATGATTCCATGAGTTGCTTGACTGCTCTGTGGGACAGCTCTCCCAGTTTTGGCACAGAATGTTGGTAAGGAAGACTTTTCAGAGTCGATAGGGCAGGGAATGCCATTGTTGTTTTTGGTGCATGGGCTGATGACAGTGATACATCCAGTTTCAGTCCCGGAGTCAAGCAGCTGTGGGGTCTGCAGGGCAGCTAAGGACAGTAAATTTCCTTCTCTAAAGGGCCAAATGGGGTTTTCATGATGCTGGGCAATGGTATCATGGTCACCATTACTGAGACAAGATCCCCTTCAGTTATCACAGACTTTAATAATTGTGCTAACTTTTTTTCAATTTGAATTCGAAATCATTGATTCATTTCCATAAAAAGTTTTGCCTCTTAATCCAGGAAATATGTCAAATGAACTCAGAGTTTTAAAGTCATTGAATGAAGTTGTGAAAATCTAAAAATTGAATCAAGATAGGAGGTTTTGAAGGGTTGTTTTACTTCAGGTGCATAAATTTTCTTTAAACTTGATAAACTGCAAGTAATTTGAAAGATAGACTTTGCTTGCCAACAACTGTTCATTATTTTAGTTCGCTTGTACAGGCAATAGCTTTCACAGTGACTAAATGGAGCTCACAGCTCTTTGCTGTATTTTGCAAGAGGGCAGTCTTCAATGATGAGTCATTTATCGGGGTGCACCACATCTGCAGCCCGAGTTCCCTGCAAGGCCCAGCTTATGCTGATTTGCTGCACAAAGGCCATGGCCAATGCGGAAACATTTGAGGACTACCCAGTGTAGCCACGGCAGATTGAAGCTGGGTGGACAGGCTGTGGGATCTGCAATGAGGAGGTGGTTTTTAATAGCGGTGTGTTCATTCTATTCCTGCTGCCGTTGGATCTCTTGCTTCCGGAGGACTTCTGTTATTATTCCTTTGCATGGTGGACTTAGCCATATAAGCTAGCCTGATGAGAGGCAAGCAGCAGGTAGACTGGTTAGATCCTTGTGCAACAACAGGCTTGGGTTGATGTAAACCTTCTCCAGGAGCTTTCTTCTTGTAATCTCCCTCCTTTTGTGTGATGGTGGGATGTTACTCAGGACTGGGAGCCAGGAGAGTTGAGTAGATAAGGTACCTGAGATAAAATGCATTGTTGTGTTGAACTGGATTTCTGCAAGACTGTTGTAAGATGAATTGTACCATACTGGTGCGCAATACTCTGCAGTGGAGTAGACAATGTTAAGACCCTTAAGGTTTCAAAATCTGCATCCCATGAGGAGTCAGAAAGTTTGCTGAGAAGGTGATTTTGTGTTTTGATCTTTGCTATTATCTTGCTCAGATGTTTTTTGTATGTCATTGTTTGGTCAAGGGATATTATTTATGATTCAATCCCTTGCCATTCAGCCAGCAGCAACAAAACAGTCTCAATTATATTCCATCCTCCACAATGCTAGCATCAAGAGGGAACTCAACATCTCTGGTTAATTTGATTTGATTTATTGTCGTATGTATTAACATAGAATGAAAAGTATTGTTTCCTGCGCGCTAGACAGACTGAGTATACTGCGAGAAGGAAACGAGAGAGTGCATAATTTAGTGTTACAGTCATAACTAGGATGTTGGCAAAGATCATCTTAATGCAAGGTAGGTCCATTTTAAAATCTGATAATATGGTAAACAATCTCATTAGTGCTAACTGATGAGGTGAGGCATGTCCAGGAACACTGAGTTTGCTGGTGCATTTTTCTCTTGGAAACATTCAAACTCATGTTGTTATATCTGTTCTCGCAATTGGCAAACTGAGAAATCCATGACATCCTTCCCACATTCCGTGAAGCTCTAGCTTCCCCTCCACAGAGACACCTGACCACAAATTTCACAGTTAATGCCAAATTTTGGGACTTATCCCGGGACAATTTTCCCAACACTACAAATGCCCAACATTGCTCTCTGTACTGCAAAATACCACTCTCCTGTACTGTTAAAGACATGTTGCTTGTCCCAAGTTACATACTTCTTAACTGTAGATTTTCAACTTTAAAGTAAAAGATAAAAAATCAAATTCATAGACCACATATATTTAAGAAAAGGCAATTTATTTATAGTTTTCATTGAATATTGGGTCATGAATGTAGTCCAATCCATCACGCAAACTAGCCTCCTATCCATTGACTGACTCTGACTCTGATTCTGTCTGCGCTTCCTGTTGCCTCAGCATAATCAAGGACCCCTCGCACACTGAACATTCTCTCTTGCACCTTCTTCCATTGGGAAAATCTGAAGTCACATACCAATTGTCAAGAACAGCTTCTTCCCTACTGCCATCAGACTTTTGAATGGACCTATTTGGCATTAAGTTGATCTTTCTCTACATCCTAGCAATGACTGCAACATTACATTCTGCACTCTTGTTACCTTCTCTATGAAGGTTTGTTTGTATAACATGCAACAAACAATACTTTTCACTGTATACTAATACATGTGACAATAATAAATCAAATCAAATTATAGAATTGAGTCTTCAAACTTTTTAAGAATGTCAAAATATCATGTTGTAAGAACAGAATTTTTGTCATGTCACCATTAGTTAGCCTTGGTGTAATGTGCTGCATGGTCTAACACCAGCATTATTATAAAGCAGCATCACCTCTGATTCCACTTTCTGTAAATAGCGTCAGATTTTATATTTTAAATTTTGTGTGTGTACTTTTTCTACCTGTCACATTATAGACATCTATGACATACACTGTGTAATGAGAATTTCTGTGTTGCATTCAATAAGAAATTTTCACTTGTATTCTCTAGCATAACTTACTGCATCCATCAGCTGGATTTTATCTTGCAACGTATTTGAGTGAGGGATGGGGTCAGAAACATCCTGACAGCTTGCTGGAAATCTGGAAATAAGAGCAATGTCAGCCGCTGCATTTCTGTATCATTGCTGGGTTTCCTGACCAGTGCGTGTTATTGGGCATTATTACTATTCATGAGGTTTTTAAAGGGATACTGCAAGCATGCAACTTAATGAACTTTGGAACTGAGAGCACAGCAGAAGGAATAGGCACAATAAAGCCCATATGCTCAAAACCTGCACCTCATTTTAATGACATCTCCTTAGATGTGCTGCTCATGGCTGAAAGGCCCATGGGTAGATATTCTTCATGATGAGAGGAAGACGTCTGCAGGTAAAGCATAATCAGATTGGCTGGAGGCTTTCCATGAAGTCAGCAGCCGGAATTTGATGCCACGCTCAAGAATTCAATACTGAAAGTAGTTTAATGACATAAACAGATCAGGAAAGGTGATCATAGGAACATATTCAGTACATCCTGATATCTCGGTGTGCATCACTCCAACCCCCTTATTCAGGCTTCTCAAGGATACTTCAGCATATCACTGTTCAGACATATGTCCCTTACAGATACACCTACTCTTCTCTGTCTGTGCATTTCTTCAAGTCCCCATCTATCCATCCACAATTGACACTTGCCCTTAGCTTTATACAATGTCTTATCTCTCACTTGTAGTCTTCATCAGCAAGTGTTTTCCATCCATTCAACACATGCTATTCCTGTCACTCATAGGCTTCTATCAGAACGATGTTGGGGGGAGACAGAGAACCAGAGGTCGTTTTCCAGCCATCTCAGAGGAGATGACGCTGGGCCACAGCCTAACTATCAGAAATGGGGAAATGGCTCCTTTCCAGCTACTGGCTGACAGAAGCAAATATCAGATAGTCACGCAACGTGCAATGCTCTCTCACGTTGACGTGATGTCACAATGAATGAAATATGATTATTCTTATAAGACAAACAATTAAAAATATTCTTATGATAATAGTTCTATTTTAATTCATTCATATGAAGTGAGTATTGCTGTCCATCCCTGAATGCCCCAAGAAATTTGTGAGCTACCTTCTTGACCTGCTGTAGGTACACCCACAGTGTTGTTAGGGAGGGAGTCCCAGGATTTTGATCCATTGACAATGGAGAAAAAGTAATTGAGTTCCAAATAAGCTTGGTGTGCATCTTGGAGGGAAACCTGCAGGTAGTGGTACTTCCACACATCTATTGCCCTTGACTTTCTAGTTGGCAGAGTTGCAGGTTTGGAAAGTGCTGTCAAAAGAGCTCGTTCCTGCAATGCATTTTGTAGCTGATGCACACACTACTGTGTTTGAGGGAGTGAATATCAGAGTTGCAGGATGGAGTGCCGATCAAACAGACTGCTTTGCTTTGTCTTGGATGTGTTGAACTCATTTAAGTCTCCCTTCACCAGAGCTGCTTTCTGGTAAAAGGAAAGTATTCCGTCATATTCTTGGCTTGTGCCATGTAGATGGGAACAGGATTTGAGGTGTCAGGAAGTGAGTTACGCAAAGCATTCCTCAGTCTTTCACCTATTGCTAAAGCTGCATATTTATACGGATGGTCAAAGTGGCCTTTGACTAGAGTTAGGTCTCTAGTCAAAGGCCACACCCATGATATTAACGTTGGGCAAGTTAGCACTGGTAATGTAATGGATTATTCTGGGGGAATTGTTACATTCTATTCTCTTGGAAATGGTCATTGTGCTTGTATGAATCAAGTGTCACTGAACAGCAGATCAGCCCAAGTCTGAATGTTGTCTTGCTGCATTCAAGCATGGAATGCTTCCGTATCTGAGGAGTTGTGAATTGTACCATTTACCCTGCAATCAGTAGTGAACATCCATACTCCTGACCTCATGTTGGGGGGGAAGTCCTTGAAGGTGATGGGCCACGGGTATTACTTTAAGAGCCTGTCTTTAAGAAGTGTAGTGATGTCCTAGAGCTGAGATGATTGGCTTCCAACAACCACGGCTATATTCCTTTGTGTCATGTATGATACAATCTGGTGAAGATTTTTTTACTCTGATTCCCATTCATTTTGATTTTTCTTGAGGTTGCACTTGGTCAAATGCTGCCTTGATATTCAGGACAATCACACTTAGTTCTTGAATTCATCTTTTTTGTCCATTTTTGTTCTATGCCTGTGATGAGGTGTAGCGGTTAGTGGCCCCATCAGAACCCAAACTGAGTATTGGTGAACAGGTTGTTGCTGAGTAAGAGCCACTTGACGGTGGCATACAGAGTTGGCAGGAAAAACACTCAAAATTTGGAGATATGGCCTCTCCAGCAACAAAAAGATTTAGACTGCAATGTTTGCAGCCTCAGGGAGCTATGTGTGAACTCATCCAGTGCTAACCACATAAGACTTTTTTGCCTTAGAACAGAAACTGCATTTTAGTAGGGGATAATCCTTCTTTGTATAATCTTATCTTTTTGCAGACCAATGATTACACTTGAAAATAAATGCACTTCACTGTAAAGTGGTTTGAGATGTCCTGAAATTATGAAGGGCACTATGTGGGGTAGGGCCTGGGTGGGATTGTGTTCGGTGCAGACTCAGTGGACCAAAGGGCCTCTTTCTGCACTGTAGGGTTCTATGACTCTATATACATGTACGTCTGTTCTTAATGAATAGCATATCTTCTAACCTACTCTACACAATGTCACAAGAGATGCCAAAGTATTTGATTTATGGTGACCGCATGACGATGGCAAGTTAACAATTTTCCACCTTGGGTTGCATTTGCAGCTTGTCAGTATATATCTTCCAAGATGGCTTCACTTCAAAGTAAAAGCAAGTCATAATACTTTCTGAATTATATAGAATGATCATATTCACAATGAGTCCTGCAATTAGTGTGCAGCACATGAACTCTGCAATCAGTATATAGTGCTGTTAACATAATGAAACACCCCAAAGTGTTTTGCAGGGGCACCATCAAACAAGGCACAACGCCAAACCACAGAATATGTTAGGTCAGATAACCAGAAGCTTTGTCAAAGAAGTAGGTTTTGAGGACGGTCTAAAAGGAGGAAAGTGGGGTAAAGAGATGGGGTGTACTAGGGAGGTATTTGAGAGTATAGGGACTAGACAGTTGAAGGCACAGCCACTAATGGTGGAGCAATTAAAATTGTTGATGCACAAGAGGTCAGAACTAGAGGAGTCAGTCACCTTGGAGGGTTATGGAACTGGAGATGTCAGAGATAGGGAGGGGACAGGCCATGGAAGTATTTGAAAACAAGGATGAGAATTTAAAAATCTAACTTTTGCTTCATTGAGACCCACTGTAGGTCAGTGAGCACAGGGGTGATAGGCAAACTGGTCTTGCTGTGCTGTAAGATACAGGCAGCAGATTGGATTGTCTCAAGTGTAATGAAGGCAGAACGTGTGAACAAAATAGGAGTGCATTGGAATAATTGAATCCAGAGGTAGTGAAAGCATGAATGATGGTTTCAGTGGCAAATGGTATTGAGCTGTGGCAAAGTCAGCTGATACAGAAGTGGAATAAGCATTCTTAGTGATAGCAGGAATGAGATTGGAAGCTAATCTTGGTCAAATGTACCACCAAAAACAATGGCATCAGTCTTCTCGATATTTAATTGGAGGAAATTTCTGCTTATCCGGTATTGGGCATCAACTAATTAGTTTTGATAAATTAGCAACAGAGGAGGTATCATTAGAGATGGTGGTGAGGTCGAGTTGGGCATCATCAGTGAACACAGATAAACTAAATCAGTGACTTGTATTCTGTCGCTGAGGGTCAGCAAGTGGATGAGAAATAGGGACCGAGGATACATCCTTGGGTGACACCAGAAATAATGGTGCAATAATAAGAGAAGCTATTGTAAGTGAGTCTCTGGCTATGATTAGATAGATGATAATGGAACCTGGTGGGACCACATTGAGATTGCTGTGTATAGTATGGGAGGAGTAAAATGTGACCTGGTCCAATTTGACAGAAAGATTAGAAAAATAGCTATTATTCAAATGGAACGCAATTGCAGAACTGAGGCACAGAGGGATTTGGGCATCCTGATACGTGAATCACAAAATTTTAGTGTGTAGGTACAGCAAATGATGAGGAAGGCAAATGGAATTGATATCATTTATTGCAAGTGGAATGGAATCTTAAAGTAGGGGTGTTTTGCTACAGTTGCAGTACTTGGTGAGACCACATCTGGAGTACTGTGTAAGGTTTTGGTCTCGTTTAAGACAGGATATAATTGCAGTAGAAACAGTTAAGAGAAGATTCATTTGACTGATTCTTGGGGTGGGAGTTGTTACTATTGAGGAAACGTTGGGACGGGTTGGGTACAAGTCCGTTGGAGTTCAGAAGAATGAGAAGTTTTCTTAATGAAACTTCATGGGACTTGACAGGGTGGAGCTGAGAGGGTGCTTCTCCTTGTGGGAGGGACCAAAGCCAGGTTAAAACTAAGGGGTCTCCTATTTAAGATGGCAATCAGGAGAATGAGGCAAATTGGGTCGGGGATGCAAGATAGTTGAGTTGGGTCACAATCAGATAAGTTTTAATGTTATCAAATGGTGCAGCAAACCCAAGAGGCCAAATGGCCTACGTCTGCTAATTTAGATGTCAAGAGTAGCACCACCCATGTTCCCACCCCCTTCTGAAGCTAGGTGCAATATCTGTTTTGTAATGCAACTGTCTTCCCTTTGCTCTTTCTTCATTCTTGGCTCAATGATATTGTGTCCTGGAAACCAAGTCCACCATTCCATTGCTCTTTGGACTCCTTGTTTTCATTACACATGCCAGATCATCTGAGTGCTGGGTGTGCCTTAGCTGCAGCCTAGAACGAACTATGTTTCAACCTGGAAATGGTGCTGGAAGGCAAAATCTAATGCTAACCGATCTGGGGCTGTATTCAGAAAAGCAATTTGAATATTTTCCCTTAATAGGTTAGGCTAGATTAATCTCAGATATACTTTCTCAGCAGTTTCCTACATTGAACTGCAAATATTACTTTTCTGTCATTACATATAGCATATGGCCTCCTTCTGTACTGTAAGGATTCTGTGACTTGATATTCTTCAGCTTACTGTGAATTTTGCCATGGGCAGGTTGTACATGAGTGAGGTACGCCGTGGCCTAATCCAATATTATTGTATTTTAAAACGAACTATGTAATATATTTATGACAAAATATTGTAAAATGGCTAGTTACTAATTAAAGTATATCCTGTTTTGCAGTGACACTTTCCTCATGGCCCACAGCAACACCCTAGCAGTTCCATTACTATTTTTGATATTGAAGATCTTCAGATGTGGAGCTGAAGGTATGTGGTGCACTTGTGTAGAGTGGTTCAACATTGGCCTTATTCCTCACTATTCATACCTTCCATACATACATTGGATCTAAAATCAGGTTACAGATGAGCAGAATTGGATAAGTCACACCTTGTGTGTATACATGGGCTTGATATGGGTAATATTATAATATTGATTTTGTAACTCCTGTACTGCACATCTTGACATTAGTTTTGATGGTCTGAACTCTGGCTTGTATTTTCACATTAAGACTTTCACTGTAACAAGAAGACTAAAAACATTGACTAATGTAGGAAGAAGCTATAAATTTAAGTTTCAACTTTCTTTGTGTGTTGTGAAAGATGAATCTTGTGTTAGGTATCATTTTTGAGATTCCGCAAAATAGAGCTGAGAAGTCTAAGCCCTGTTTTGTATATATGCATTTTACAACTTTGAAGTGAAAGACTGTTACCAGTAATTTAGGGAAATTTTTTAAAAAGTGGGATAAATAGTGCTTAGCAACAAGGAATCAGAGAATGACCTAAAGATGTAAAAGGTGATCCAGAAGGCCAAAGCAGTTTTACAAAAAGTGCTAGAACAGGCAGGATGAGAAAGGAACATAGAGCAAGTTCCAGGAAAGTCCCAAAATCAGGCAATGTGCAGGAAGGTCTCAAGATGATAGCTTAATCAAGGAACGAGGACGGGGATCGTTCAGTGAAGTTGCAGTAAGGAGCAGAGAAAAAGCTATGGGGAGCAGAGTCAAAACGTACGGGGTTATTGAGGAGCCAGAAGATGCAAAGAAACAACCAAAGATTGGTGACTGCTTAATATGGGTCTATGAGTCAGCAGTGTTCTATTGGTGTGGCTGAGTATCTGAGAGTGTGTGGAAGATGAAGCTTGAAGCATGTGGCAGTCTAGGGGAGAGGAACTTCAGAAGAGATTGGAACCCTGGGTTTGGATCCTTGTTGAAGACATCTGAGTAAGAGCATCATTTGGGAGAAGATTCCAAATCATTGTTATTCAAGAGTGGAGATTGGAAATCTGTTGATGAGAGATCCATAGAACTTTCTTTGGTGGTATATGTCACTTGGTTTTGGGGTGTACCTATTAGTACATGTTCTGTAAATTTACTGCAGATATCAGCGTGCAAGATGGAAGCTATAACTTAGGTTGCCTGATGATGAATCTGTATATATATTGGAAGGTATAGATGGGGTGAAGGAGTAGCATCATATAGATGATCTTTTCTAGTTTAATATTTTACATTGTTAAAGGTCACTCCTGTGATTCATGTTTCTAAACAAAAAGTAAAAGGTAGGATCTATCAAGCAAAGTTCCATCCCAGGATCTGACTTCTCTAGTCGTGATATCAACTGGGATCGTAAAGTGGGGGCTCGTCCAGGATTTATCGTAATAAGGTAGCAGAGAGACCATGGTCTCCAGGGGATGAATCAATTGATGTAATTGTAGGAGTTCATCAGGGTATTGTCCTAGGCCCAACTCTCCAACTGCTTCATTAATATCCTTCGTTCTGTCGTAAGGTCGGAAGTGGGGACATTTGCTGATTGGTCAATGTTCAACACTGTTCATGACTCCTCAGACTCTGTCCAAATACAGCAAGCCCTGGACAATATCTAGGCTTGGGCTGACAAGCGGCAAGTAACATTTTCTTCTCTCATGTGCCAGGCAATGACCATCTCCAACAAGAGAGAATCTAACTTTCATCCCTGGACATTCAGTGGCATTACCATCACTGAATTCTCCACTATCAAAATCCTGGGATTACTATTGACTAGAAACCGAACTAGACTATCCATATAAATGCTGTGGCTACAAGAGCTGGTTAGAGGCTGGGAATCCTGTGCTGAGTAATTCACTTTGTGATTCCCCAAAGCCTGTCTATTATCTACAAGACAGCCAGGAGTGTGATGAAATGCAGTCCATTTGCTGGATGAATGGAGCACCCAATAATCAAGAAGTTTGACACTATCTCGGACAAAGCAGCCTGTTTGAATGGCACTTCTTTTACAAACGTTCTGTCCCTCCATCACAGACAAACAGAGGTAGTCATGTATAACATCTATAAAATGTGCTGCAGAAATTCACCAAGTTTCTTTGCGCAACACACTCCAAACCCATGACTACTACCATTTAGAAGCACAAGGGCAGTAGATACATGGGAATGTCCCATTTGGAGGTTCCCCTGCAAGCCACTTACTATCCCGACTTGGAAATATATCACTCTTCCTTTACCGTCACTGGGTCAAAATCCTGGAATTCCTTCCCTGACAGCACTGTAGGTGTAACTGCAACAGTTCAAGAAAGTTGCTCACCAACACCTTCATGAGGGCAATCAGGAGTGGGTGATAAATGTTGGCCTAGCCGCAAATGCCTTTAAAACTTTTTTTATAAAAAATGAATTGGGTAAGGTTCAGTTGCAAAAGATGAAGCTTGAATTGGAAGCAAAGGAAAGAGAAGGGAACTTTAAATGAGAAAGCCTAACCTCTAGAAAAAGAAGTTAGCATGGGAAGAAAGAGAGCAGGAACAAGGGGCAAGAGAGAAGGGACAAGAAATACTGGCTTAAAAAGTTGGAATTTAAAAAGGCGGCCTTAGATGTAGAAGAAGGTTTTGATGATTAAAAAAGAACCTCCAACCCAAAACCCAGTTGGGAGTTGTTTGACTTTGTGCCAGCAGTCCCACAGTTTAAGGAATAGAATGTAGGGGCATTGCTAATTTCGTAGGTACCTTTTCAAATGAAATAGTGGCCAAAAGAAGTCTGAACGTTGCTGCTACCGAGTAGGTTGGTTCGTAGAGCTCATGAGGTATATGCGTTTCTTACGGAAGGGCTGTTTATAAATTATAGTGCAGTGAAAAAGGCCACCCTTGTAGCATATGTCCCTGAGGTTTAGAGGTGGAAATTTTGAAACGTGTGGAAACAGTCTAGGCAGATCTATAATCTTTTAGAGGGTAAAGCAAAGTCATTTTGACTATTGGATGTGGGCATTAAAAGTAGAAACAACATAAAAAGCTCAGGGAAATATATCTGCTGGGAGACTAAAGATTCACTTCCTCCTGTAGCTAGAACATATTCAAAACCAGAAGGTTAAAACAGCTAACCAGGCATTGGAAGTGGTTGATAATTATGAACTGGTCCATAGATTCAAACTCTTTTCACCCCTACAAACCCAAAAAGTTTAGATGCCTGGGAAGATGAAAGAAAAAACAGTTAGAATCCTACAGTTCAGGATGCCATTCAGCCCATTGAATCTGCATCAACCACAATCCCATCCAGGTCCTATCCCCACAACCCTATGCATTTACCCAAGCTAGCCTCTCTGACACTAAGAGGCAATTTAGCATGGCCAACTCACCTAACCCACACATCTTTGGACTAGCCAGTTAGCCAGGGAGAAGCTGGGATAGCTGCAAGTTCCCAGTATGTTCCTGCTCAGTCCAGAAAGGATGGTGTTGTGGATAGAAGTGACATTCAAAGTTTAAATGTTTCCGTTGTAACAAGCTGGGGCATATTCAAGCGAATTGCTAGAAACTAAAAAGGAGACCTGTTGCAGCAGTGGGAACCATAAAGGAATCCTCTGGAAAAGTTGCACAAGAAAAGGAAATGGTTAAAACTGTAACAGTATTACAGGTAAAACATGTTCTGTTTCAACCTACAGGAAAAAGAGGTAGATTCAAAATAGTCAAGAGAATTCTTCGATGACTTTTTCTAAAGGGAGTCAGTTGTTTAGAAGTGCCGTACGTTCTCTTTCAAAGGGAAGAGTGTATCCTTACTCCTCCAACAAAATAAGTAAACAGACCAAAGTGTTGAGAGATACTGGGGCAGCTCAGTCCTCGAATGGTGGCTGATTGTCCAATTTGTGTTTGGACAGTTTTATGAAAGAAAAAGCATTGAATAGGGATATTAATGGAATTTACAAATGTGTTTCTTTGTCACTTAGTTCAGGTGGGAATTACTCTTAGATGACCTATGGGAAGGCTAGATTTTATTCTGGGTAATGATTTGGCAGGTAGCAGAGACAAAAATGTGGTGACTACTGTATTGCAGTAGGCAGTTTATTAGACTGATCTTAACCAACTTTTAAAAATTACTATGGCTAACAATGAAACACTTCCTGCCGATAGCAAGTAATTGAAATAAAACTTTAATATAGAACTTTCGCGGATAAAAGAGGAGTTTGTGAATGAACAACAAGAATTGGTGAGAACAATTGAAAATCAGTCATGGTACAACATTTGACTGAGGGTTTGAAATGTCTAAATAATTAAACTTGTGGAAGCAAACCACACAAAGATCAGTTTTCACTTAAAACATGATGAAATTCAAGCATCAGAAGCCACTATGAATTATTGGGGAAAATGGCTTCTGCCGGAAAAGGAATTGTTGGTAAATAGAATAATTGGGTTGAAGGCATAATTTAAAAAACAAAACTGAACTATTATAATTTTGTTGTGAAGCGTAAAGGGGTTCTCGAATCTCAATGCAATTGGGAGGAAATTAAAGAGATTCACAGTTCTGAGGTTCTTGTGTTTAAAAATCATTGCCGCATTGTGATCTTGAGCAAAGAGCTGATCCAAGTAACATTACAGATGTCGCAACCTCTGTTATGGGCAAAAGGAAGTGTTTGCCGAATTGGAAATTAGTAAGTATAAATGAAAAGGACTGAAATTGCAAAATGATCCTTCCAGATCAATGACCAGAGACACTGACTTACAGATGCTTGCCAATGTCAATACACAAGGGACAGCAGCTGGAATCTAGGCAAGTGGGCAGTTTGCAAAAGACCATTTAAGATTTGCAGAGGGGTGGAATAATTCTTTTAATTATGTAAAAAATGTTGCAGGGTTAGAATGTATTATGGAACTCCAGATGGCGAAAGTAATTGACATGGCTCAAAGACCAGTGGAAAAGACCTGTCTAAAAATGGGATTGAGAGATACAACAAGACCATATAGGCGGCAGGCCGGTATGGTGGTTAGCACTGCTGCCTCACAGTGCCTTAGTTCAATTCTGGCCCCTGGTCACTGTATGTATGGAGTTTGCATGTTCTCCCCATTGTCTGAATGAGTTTCCTCCAGGCGCTCAACCACCCAGCAAAGATGTGCGCATTAGGTTGATGGGTTGTGGTAAGTTGCTCCTTGGCATCAGGGGTTAATTTTATAGGGTAAGGGTAAATTTATAGGGTACGGGGCTAGGCCCTGGGTGGGATTCTTGGTGCAGACTTGATGGGCCGAATGGCTCCCTCTGCACTTAGGGATTCTATGATTCTGTGGTAAGTTCAAAGCTCAGACCAAGCAAGAGTATGAAAACCTTTTGTGTGAACATAAGCTTCTTAACAACACCCTTGAGGTGCTAAAAGAGATTTTGATCAGAGGAAATCTGCTGAGAGAATGCTACCTTTTGGATAGATACTAAAATGTTTTTAAGAAAATGTAAAAGCTTTCATAGCACAATTTGGAGAACAGAAGGGAGTTCATGTGTCCCTCCACGTTTTTATGGGGATAGTGCCATGCTGTGCTGCTGGTAGGGATAATTTTTAAATTAAATTGTTCTCCACTTAATGTATATCCTAAGTCCTTCTGCAGGGATGAAAAGAACAGTATTTAGAACATAAGAACTAGGAGCAGGAGTAGGCTATCTGGCCCCTCGAAACTGCTCGTTGTTCAATAGTATCATGGCTGATCTTTTTATGGACTCAGGTCCACTTACCTGCCTGCTCACCATAATTTTTAATTCCTTTACTGTTCAAAAATTTATCTATCCTTGTCTTAAAAACATTCAATGAGGTAGCCTCAACTGTTTCACTGGGCAGGGAATTCCACAGATTCACAATCCTTTGTGTGAAGAAGTTCCTCCTCAACTTGGTCTGAAATCTGCTTCCTCTTACTTTGAGTCTATGCCTCCTAGTTCTAGTTTCACCTGCCAGTGGAAACAACTTCCCTGCTTCTATCTTATCTATTTCCTTCATAATCTTTTATGTTTCTATAAGATCTCCCCTCATTCTTCTGAATTCCAATGAGTATAGCCCCAGTCTACTCTGTCTTTCCTCATAACTGGGATCAGCCTAGTGAATCTCCTCTGCACCCCCTCCAATGCCAGTATATCCTTTCTCAAATAAGGAGACCAAAACTTTACATGGTACTCCAGGTGTGGCCTTACCAGCACCTTTGTGCAGCTGCAATATGACCTTGCTGTTTTTCAACTCCATCCCTCTGGCAATAAAGGACAAAATTCCATTTGCCTTCTTAATTACCTGCTGCACCTGCAAACCAACTCCTTGAGATTCCTGCACAAGGACCCCCAGTCCCTCTGCACAACAGTATGCTGCAATTTTTTATCATTTAAATAAGTCCATTTTGCTGTTATTCCTACCAAAATGGATGACCTCACATTTACCAATATTGTACTCCATCTGTCAGACCCTTGCCCACTCACTTAGACTGTCTATATGCTTTTGCAGACTTTCAATGTCATCTGCACACTTTGCTGTGCCACCCATCTTAGTGTCATCTGCGAATTTTAACACACTATACTTGATCCCCAACTCCAAATCATCAATTTAAATTGTAAACCATTGCAGTCCCAACACTGATCCCTGAGGCATATCGCTAGTCATTGATCGCCAATCAGAAAAACACCCATTTACCCCCACTCTTTGCTTTCTGTTAGTTAACTAACCCTTTATCTATGCTAATACATTACCCGTAACACTGTGCATTGTTATCTTATGAAGCAGTCTTTGGTGCAGCACCTTGTCAAATGCCTTCTAGAAGTCCAGATACATTACATCCACAGGTTCCCCACTGTCCACTGCATATGTAATGTTCTCAAAGAATTCCCCCAAATTAGACAAACATGACATTCCCTTCATGAACCCATGCTGCGTCTCACCAAGGAGACAATTTATGTCCAGATGTCTCGCTATTTCTTCCTTGATGATAGATTCAAACGTTTTCCCTACTATAGAAGTTAAGCTAGCCTGCCAATAGCTACCTGCCTTTTGTCTACCTTCTTTTTTAAACAGTGGCGTCACATTTGCTGTTTTCCAATCTGCGGGAACCACCCCAGAGTCTGGCGAATTTTGGTAAATTACCACTAATGCATTTGCCATTTCTTCTGCCATCTCTTTTAGTACCCTGGGATGCATTCCATCAGCACTTGTCTACCTTTAGCCCCATTAACTTGCCCAACACGACCTCTTTCGTGATAATTGTTTCTAGGTCCTCACCTGCCATAGTCTTCCTGTCATCAATGTTTTGTTATTTGTGTTTTCCACTGTGAAGACTGACACAAAATACCTGTTCAATGCCTCAGCCATTTTCTCACTTCCAGTTATTACATCCCCTTTCTCATCCTCTAAAGGACCAGTGTTTACTTCAGCCACTCTTTTTCGTTTTACATATTTGTAGAAACTATTTCCGTTCAACTTTGTAAATTTTGTCTAGTCCTCTTCTTTGCCTGTTGAATTGCCTATTCCAAATGTAGGTGACTTGGTAGGGCACAGGAAATACACATGATGCCTGGGTATTTGATGCCGTTTTCACACAGTTCTCCCTTGGCTTTGTCTGACATACGGAGCTCCTTCACAATCTCTTTCAAGTTCTGAGTTCAGCCAACTCAGCATTGTTTTCAATTTTTCTGGGAAGCTGGAACTGATTTTATTCCTCCGCAAAGGAAAAATGCTAGGAATCAAAAATGCATTAGGTATAATAATCTAATATTTCAGTTCACTAGACTCCCCTTTTCATTATTTCAAACTAATTTAAACTGTCTTGATCTTCTGAAGGAATTTATTCTTTTAGGTCAACAACAAATTTCCTTACAGAAAAAATTGAACTGTAAATGCAAGGCCTAAGTTAAGAAAAACATAGACTACACATTAAGTAGAAGGAATTTATCTTTCTCATAATGAGCCAGTTGTTGATATTTTAAGCAAATTAGCCAACTCATTGTGGCAAACTTGAAAATAATGTTCCATGCAGAATATTATAAAAAGTGATTTAGATATGAGACTAACACCCATGTTAAAATATTTATGAATCATTGCCACCCCATGTATATACTAAAGCATTTTTGTCACTTGCATAACCCTTCTTAATCATAAATATTGTGTACACTATTCACACGATGTGCACAATATCCGTAGATTGAAAG
This sequence comes from Carcharhinus amblyrhynchos, assembly GCF_965287045.1. Classification (NCBI taxonomy): domain Eukaryota; kingdom Metazoa; phylum Chordata; class Chondrichthyes; order Carcharhiniformes; family Carcharhinidae; genus Carcharhinus; species Carcharhinus amblyrhynchos. Next base: position 7,006,464 of record NC_137331.1, read on the forward strand.
GAAGAAGACTGAACTAATTTTGAATTTGACATGGGGTGCAGTCATGCAAAGTTCATGATCGTTAGCAGTTTCTTTTGTATATTGACCAATAGCAGAGTAGGACCAATGTGTCATAGAATCTCTACAATGCAGAAGGAGGCCATTTGGCCCAAAGAGTCTGCACCCAGACCCTAGCGCCGTAATCCCACTTACCTACCCTGACACTAAGGAGAAATTTTTCATGGCCAATCAACCTAATCCACACACCTTTGGCCTGTGGGAGGAAACTGGAGCACCCAGAGGAAAGCCTTGCAGACACAGGGAGAACATGCAAATTCCATACAAACAATCACCTGAAGCTGGAATTCAACCTGGGCCCCTGGTGCTGTGAGGCCACAGTGCTGCTTCAAGCTGTGTCCATTCGTGAAACTTCATTGAGGACCTAATTTTTAATATTACATCTTTTCTTGAATTTTGCAGAAGCATCATGTTGTTACCAAGCACGAGAGTATCCGACTTGCAGAGACGCCTGTGATCAGGTATAACTTTGATAATTTTTAAGTAATCTTGATAAACTGGCTTCAGACACTCCTCTTCAACTGAGGTTAAGATGATATAGTGATAGTTATTAATTGATTTTCTTTTCTGTGCCTCTGATTTCCACCTGGCCTCTGCTGGCTACCCCTTCAATCCATATATCTTATCTTCCTGACGTGCATAATACTTGTAACTTTGTACTCATTGCTCTCAAGTTAGCAGCTGAACTCACCAGATCCTGTTGGGATCTTTGCAACCTCTCTTAATACCCTAAACCTGTGCCTCCTTCAACCTTGCAATGTTATAGAATGTCCTTTGCTTCTTTGACTCCGGCCTTTTACATCCTCTCTCAACTTCAGAGATAAATTCTCCATGGCCCCACAATCTCTAAGACTCACTAAATTGCTGTCATTTGCTACATCCCTTTCCGTGTTCAAAAATACCATTTTTATTTAACTGATACCTCTAATTCTCTACAATTGCTCAACATCTGTTTTTGTCCTTGTGAAGTGTCTTATGAAGTCTACCAAGTCGAAAGTTGCTATATGTCAAGTACAGTCACCTTGTGATTCTGACATGGCTTAACTACCTGTTGTGGCAAAGTGTAATTTATGGGCTAGAACCAGAAAAATCACCCTGCTGGCTGTGATTGTAACAAAAGCTAAAATGGTTCACTAATGCCCTTCAAGAAAGGACAATATCTGGTTGACTCTTGATGTTCTTGGAATATCCTAGCAAGCCTCTCGGTAATACCAGGGCAGTGCTTCCTGCAAATGTTAGAACGTATGTCAAAGCAGGGCATTAATAAGGTCACCCTTACCTTTATGGAAGTAAATATAATAATTGCTTTTTAAAGGATAATTTTCCCTGTGTTTAGGGAAGTGCAATCTGGTTAATCAGATTGACAATTTGGAATTTCTTTTCTCTCTTTTCCTTTCTTCAAATTCTGTATTCTAACAGCGCTTTGTGAGGGGGTGGTGGGGAATTCAAACTTTCCAATCATCTTATAATAATATTTCCCAATCAATAGAAACAATCTTCCATAATTTGGGAAAACCTCTATTGATTTCTCTTAAACCTCAGAGTCCCACCTTGGTGAAAGCAGTGTTTTGTTAGGTTTCTCTAAAGTCCCGGTATCACCTGAAAATCTTTCCCATAACTTTTCCATGATATTGATATCCTGCTTATAAATGTGCCCAGAAGTAGGTTATTCGGTCCTGCAAACCTGCTCTGCTGTTCGATAAGATTATGACTGATCTGTTTATACGTTTCAAGTTCTATATTCCTGATAAGGTTTGGTTCTTGTTAGGCAAGGGAATCAATCTAGCGCTGCCTTAAAAATGTTCCACACCTCCACCATCTGAGGCAGAGTTCCAAAGTTGCACAGCCTCAGATTAAACATGCTATCTAAAAGGAGTGACCCCTGATTTTAAAACCCCTAGTTCTGGACCCACTCACAAGAAGAAACATTCTTTCCACGTGCACCCTGTCAAGACCATTCAGGATCTTACACACATAAGAACATAAGAACATAAGAAATAGGAGCAGGAGTAGGCCATCCAGCCCTTCGAGCCTGCCCCGCCATTCAATAAGATCATGGCTGATCTGTTGTGGCTCAGTTCCACTTTCCCGCCCTCTCCCCATAACCCTTAATCCCCTCTCTTATCAAGAACCCATCAACCCACTTCTTAAAAATATTTAGCGAGGCAGCCTCCACCACTTCAACGGGCAGAGAATTCCAGAGATTCACCACCCTTTGAGTGAAGAAGTTCCTCCTCAACTCCGTTCTAAACTGCCTCCCCTTTATCTTGAGGCTGTGCCCCCTAGTCCTACTGTCTTTTTTGAGCGGGAAGAGTCTCTCCACCTCTATCCTATCCATCCCATTCATCATCTTATACGTCTCAATGAGATCTCCCCTCATTCTTCTAAACTCTAACGAGTACAAGCCTAGTTTATTCAGCCTCTCCTCATAGCTCAATCCCCTCAACTCCGGTATCAGCCTAGTAAACCTCCTCTGCACTCCCTCCAGGGCCAAAATATCCTTGCGCAGGTGCGGCGCCCAAAACTGCACACAGTACTCCAGCTGCGGCCTCACCAATGCCCTATACAGCTGCAGCAAGACCTCCCCACTTTTATATTCAATCCCCCTCGCTATGAAGGCCAGCATCCCATTCGCCTTCCTGACCACCTGCTGCACCTGCAAACTGGGTTTTTGCGACTCATGCACAAGGACCCCGAGGTCCCTCTGCACCGTCGCCTGCTGCAGTTTTTCGCCACGTAAGTAATAGTCCTTCCTACCATTCTTCCTACCAAAGTGGACCACCTCACACTTGCCAACATTAAATTCCATTTGCCATTTCCCGGCCCATTCGCCCAGCCTATCTAGATCCTTCTGCAGACTCTCCACACCCTCCGCACAATTTGCCTTTCCCCCAATCTTGACTTCAATCAAGTCACCCATCACTCTTCTAAACTCCAGTGAAAATGGTCCTTCGTAAGACAGCCCAATCTAGTAAACCTTGTCTGAACCACTTCCAATGCATTCATATCCTCCCTTAAACAAGGGGACCAAAACTGCCCACAGTATTCAAATGTGGTCTCATCAGGACCCTGTATAGCTGAAGCATTGCATCTTTGCTTTTAACTACATGCAAAGATCTCGGCTTCATTGTAAACAATGTGTTACACCAATTTAACATTAATTTCCTTTAGATTAAGCAGTCATATAGATTATAGATTCATAGAGGTACATAGCACAGAAAAGGCCTTTTGGCCCATTGTGTCTGTGCTGGTCAAAGACAAACCACCTAACTATTCTAATTCCATTTTCCAACACTTAGTCCATTGCCTTGTATGCTTTGGCATCTTAAATGTTATGAGGGTCTTTGCTTCCACCACCCTTTCAGGCAGTGAGCTCCAGACTCCTCCACCTTTGGATGAAAAAGTCTTTCCTCACATCCCCTCTAACTGTCCTGCTCTTTACTTTACTTTAAATTTACACTCCCTATCACGATCTATTACTTGCCTATTTATGGCCACTTCAACCTGTATTCTCACATTTAGTGATCTTTGGGCCTATATTCCTAGAGCACCTTGTTCTTCTGCTGGGTCTAATTATTTAAGGATCATTGTCCATTAAAAATGTTTTCCAGAACATAGTTTACATTGCTATGCCTTGACCCCCTCTGATCACTGCACTAATCTGTCTGTATTCTTCCATATGGTTCTTCTTAGTTTGATGTGTCCTGTAGTTTGTTGCCACCTATAAACTTCGACATTGGCCTTTGAAACCATTAGAAAACAAAAGATGTCTTTATAGAGAATATTGAGTGTTAAGTATAGTTAAAGAACCTTCTTGTTGCCTTTGGGGCAAAATGTCATGCAAATATACTGTGATTCTGTCTTATCTGTGAACAATTTAAGAACAAAAGCACATAAGAAATAGATCAAATGGCTCTTCCATTCCAAACAATCGTGGCTGATCTTGTGCCTCAACTCTGCTTCCCTGTCTCTTCCCCAGTTTCTTTGAAACCTTCGATCAAACATCTATCTATTTTAGCCTTGAATATGTTCGACAATGGTGCATTCTCAATTCTCTGGGGTAGAGAATCCCAAAGATTAGAACTCTTTCTTTCTATTCCTGCTTGAAACTTGTTACATATCTTACCTTTTCTGTTTATAACGAAAGATCATCAACCTGTAATGTTTCTCCTGGCCTGAGCATTTCTAATATTTTCTGTTTTTATTTCAGATTTCCAGCATCTTCAGTATTTTACTCGTTGCATCCAAGTTCCCTCATCTTTGTCAGATTATATTTAATTTGTCATTGCCATACTGACGGCAGTATCAGACACACAGGTTATTTTCAATTAACTTCAGAGTTCAGCTGGGCAATAAAGTCTGCTCCAGAGATCTTTTATTTCCTGTAGGTTCTGTTGTACGATTTTAGAGCGCTTACATTTTGTTTACCACTGTGATGCTCATCGTGCAGTCCTTTTTACTCAGCGCTATTGCATATGATCCCATGGGACATTTGATGTGGGTCAGTTTTACAGATTACTGTCTGTACAAGTTCTTTTGGGCCAAAGGTTATAGGCACATTCATGACTCATTTTCTAAACGCTACATTTGTTAGTATTTAAATATTTTCCAAAATACATTCTACTTCAAAGGATGATATTTAGAAGCAAAATGAAGTCCAGATGCTTTGTGAAAGCCATGCAAATTGTTGCACTATTTGATTGGAAAATAAAGAGATTGGGGGCTTTGTCCAGTGACAGAGTGAATTTTTAATCCCAAGTCTTTCTGTTTTAAATCATAAACATAAAAATTGCCAAGATATAACGTCTGTGCTCTTCATGTTCATTTTTCCATGAGGTTTCAGATTATTCTGAATTCATCTTGAGCTTTACTTAACCCTAACAGTTGCTTATGTCTGTACTGGCACCTGGCGTCCGGTTTCAGTGTTTGATAACTGGGTCTGGTGTCAGACCCAAAATCAAAGTAGGTCTCTTTGCTGATTTGAGTGAAGCAATTATCACAATAGTGTAGGTAGTAAATTAAGATCTAATTTTTAGAATAATCAAATTTCCATTCATTTTATAAATGTCAACATTTTCATAAAATTGGAACTTTTCTTGTAAATTTTTAGCTACCTTCCCTTTACTACTCCCTCACATTGATGCTTAGCATTTGTGCCAGCATGAATAAGCAATGATCTTCCATCATAGAGCTGTAAGCCTAATGCTCAAAGTGGAATGTGTGATGCATTTGTTACAAAAATTATTAAAGAAACAACAAGATAAACTTAGCTCACGAATTACTGGGTTTCAATCTGGAAAAGAATTTGTAGTATTTTCTACAGGACCATCTTGTGAGCGTATTAATAAAACTTCATGGAGTGTGGGAATGCATGTTCTGTTTTCTACATTCTGCTGTGAACCAGAGAATGAATGATCATTTCTCTTTTGTTCACTCACATTTTTTGTGGCAAACTAAAAATGATGGTTGCAGAAACTTAGGCCTTCCACTTTGACCACAGCTAAAGTGTCTCAAGAGGTGAGGGTTTTGTTTCACCCTTAAAAGTCTTTGAGATGAAAGAGCGAGTCCATGCATTATTTGTGCAACCTTTTTTTTACTATTTATTTATTGGAACAAGCGATGGATCTTGCAAGCTGTGTTCTGTTGATGTTTCAGGCTGAATATCTGTTTTGAAACTCTCATCCTGCACTTGACCTTGTTTTCTTTGGATACAATTTCCATTCCCTATCAACTGCCAGTATGGGTTTTCCACTTGCCAAACATTTCTAAGCCCTAATAAGTCAGCGTTTGAAGATTATAACATCTGCGTGTTTCTTTTGAAATGTTCATTGGTCTTGTAAATTGTTATTCTCCAACAAATAACTTATTCTCTTTGAACAGTAAAGTTGGCATATATTTTTCTTAACCCCTCGCTCATCAAAATTTTGAGGGGTTATATTTTCATGTCAGATGATATGTCATGCATGGAGGCAGATTCAGTGGAGGCATTCAAGAGGGTATTAGGTGTTTCTGTTCAAGTAATCAATGTGCAAGGTTCGGGGAAAGATAGGAGAATGGCATAATGCTCATTTGGAGAACCAGTGCAGACAAGTTGGAACGAATGGCCTACTTCTTGTCATAATGATTCTGTAATGCCTACAGAAAGTAATCGCCTTATTACATCTCAAACAACTTCAGCTTCTCAGGTTCTTTGTGCAGTCAGCTGTTGAGATATAGGAGAAAGTGTTTTGAAATTTTTTCGGGATATTTCCAGTCTGCGGTTCATGGGGACTGGTCTCTGGTGGCAGGAGGGCTTTGCAGCACTCTATTAGATTATTTCCTATGTTCCTTTCGATTGGGCTTTGCCCAATCTTTGTAAGATTGTCACTATATTTTTAGAAATAATGGATGAATACAACTGGAAATTTAAGGGAGGAAAGGGATCAAGTGTCAGATGTGTGATAGTGTTTTGGAAACTAAATTTTAATAATTTTAAAGAGCTCTTCCACTAGCATCTCCTTGTAACTATCAAGCAGTTGCTGATAGATCTTTGTTCATGAAAATTGCTAATCATTTTCCATGGACCAGCCTGTGGCAGTCATCTAGTCTCTGAAGTACAGGGCTTTTCATGGAACTTGCTTACAAACTTTCTGGTAACTTGATTATCATGCTCTTGCTGTTGACTCTGATTTTTGTATCAGCGTGATAATCAAATGACCAGATAAAATTTGTAAGCATATAGTCCTGCCATTTTGTAGTCCTGTAGCCCTCTGAGAACCCTTTGTTCTTCAACTCTGACCTCTCGTACAACATCAACTTGTCTCCTCACAAGGGAACCCAGATTACCCTGCAAACTTTATCTTCTATTTGATAAAGCCTTTCCTCTAAAGCCCATCTCTATTTTATCTGCTGTTGTGCTTGCTGAGAGAATTTTAAAGAGAGTGTTATACTTCCAGAGCACTGTTGTGTGTTAACAAGATCTTGCAACTTGCTTAAAACAAAACTTTTTTGTTTTATAATAAACAATCTTACTGAGTTTATTAAAAGAGGCCTGTGTTTCTTCCTCTGGGTACCAGTAGAGAAGACAACAACTGGCAATTTTGGTGAGTACATTGAATCACAGAGTAGTGGGGCCAGATGATGCGTGCACTCCTTCTGCCCTGGTCGTAAAATGCATAAAACATGCAAACTGTTTTGCTGCTGCATCGTGCTTTTGCCATGCTTGATGCCATTGCGCTGAACTTGCTTGGGAAATTGTCATCATTGGTAAGAACAATATGATCCACCATAAACTGAACCCACTCAAAACTTGTTCTTTCTATATACAACACAACTTTAAAGAAGTTGACATGATCTCAGAAATAGTGCCTGAAGAAGTCATTTGCTCCTTCAAGTCTACTTTGCCATTCTTTCATGAGGTAATAGCATTGCTGGAAACATCAGCATCTGTTGCCTATCCCTAATTGTCCTCAAAGATGACACAATGGTTTGCACTGCTGCCTCACAGTGCCAGGAACCCGGGTTGAATTCTGGCGTTGGGTGACTGTCTTTGTGTGGAATTTGTTTTAGGATTTTGTGATGGTGAAAGAGCAGTAATCTGGTACCATGACAGGCTGGTACGTGGCTTGGAGGGATCTTGCAGTTGTTGGTGTCTCCATATGTCTGCTGCACTGGAAGGTGTTGTTATTGGAGGGTTGCTAAGTTGCTGCAGTGTTATCTTGTAGATGGTATGCATTGTGCACCAGGGGGCAGCTTTGTCCTTGATATGCTTTTTTGGAACTGCACCCATTTAGGCAAATGAGAGTATTCTATCACATGCCTGACTTGTGCCTTGTAGATTGGATGGGTAGACTTTGGGGAGTCAGTGAATCGCTCAGCACAGAATTCCCAGTCTCTGAGCTGCTATTGTTCTCACAATACTGACTGGGTTAGTTTTGGTTAATTTGATGATGATGATGAGGGATTGGATTCTGTCTTGTTGGAGATGGTCATTGCCTGGCACTTACGTTGTGTTCAAGTTACTTGCTGCTTGAGCCTGAATGTTGTTCCAGGTCTTGCTGCATGTTGACACAGACTTCAGTATCTGAGGAGTCACAATGTTACTGAGCACAGCAGCCATGAGTGAACATCCCACTGCTCGTCTATTGATGGAAAGAAAGTCATTGATGAAGCAGCTAAAGATAGCTGGGTCTAGTACCTGAGGAACTTCTGCAGTCCTAGGCGTGAGATGATTAGGCTTCGACAACCACAACCATCTTCCTTTGTGCTCTCCAATCTGTGGCAAACTTTCCCTTATTCCCATTGACTTAAATTTTGCTGCAGCTCTTTGATGCCACGCTTAATCAAATGCTGTTTTGATGTCGGTGTTGTCACTCTTGACTCACCTCTTGAATTCAACTCTTTTTTGTCCTATTTGGGTTGAGGCTATAGTGAGGTTTGAGTGGCTCTGGTACTGAGCCTCAGTGAGCTGGTTATTGTTGTGTAACAACTGCTCGATAGCAATGTCAATGACACTTCCGTGGTAATTGAAGACTGATGGAGTGATAATTAATGGGATTGGATTTGTTTTGCTTTTTATGGGCAGGACAGATCTGGCTAATTTCTCTGGTTAATTGTTGGGTAAATGCCCATGTTATAGTTGTGCAAGAACTGCTTAGCCGAAGGTCAGGCTAATTCTGGAATACAGATCTTCTACAGCCATGGTATTGTTGGTGCCCATACCCTTTGCTGTACCCAGTGCCTTTTGCCATTTGTTATTACATGAATGAATTAAATTGATTCAATTAAACTGGCATTTGTGATGCTGGAGACCACATGAGGAAGCCAATATGGATCATCCGGTTGCACTTTTGATTGAAGATGGTTGCAGATGCTTCAACCACATCTTTTGCACTGACCATTGAATCATAGTATCCCTACAGTGCAGAAGAAGGCCTTTCGGCCCATCGAGTCTGCGTCAACTCTCAGACAGAGCATATCACCCAGAGCCAGTCCCCCACCCAATCCCCATAACCACCTGCATTTACCATGCCTAATCCACACAATCTACATATCTTTAGTCAGTAAGGAGCAATTTAGTATGGCCAATCCACTTAAGCTGTGCACCTTTGCACTGTGGGGGGGGAAAAAAATCAGAGCACCAGAGGACACACGCAGACACGGGGCAAATGTGCAAACTCCACATAGTCACTCAAGGCTGGAATTTAACCTGAGTCCCTGGAGCTGTGAGGCAGCGCTGCTAGCCACTGTGCTACCGTGCCTCCCTGGTCAACGCCATCTGCAGTGGTGATATACTGCCACTCTTCATGATGGGTATTGAAGTTCCCCAACCCAGAATACATTGTGTCCTTGTTACCCTCAGTGCTTCAACATGGAGGGGTACTGATTCATCAGCTGTGGAGGGAGCTCTCATGAGGTAATTCTTGGGACCTGGACTCAATTTTGGGGACTGCCAGGACAAATTCCTCCCGCCCCTATACAACTGTGTTGTAACTTCTGTCAGTGGAACAGCACATAACCAGGGATTGGCTGTAAGGTATGCTGCAATGCGTATGAATGTTTCGAGCTTGACTAGCCTGTGGGTCAGCTCTCAAATTTTAACACAAGCCCCAAATAAGGAGGACGTTGCAGAGGTTGCAATGGCAAGGTGTGCCATTGCCAAAACTGATGCCAGGTGGTTTGTCCAATTTTATTCCTTTTCAGTTTTTCTGTTGCAGTGTGGTACAAATGTATAGCTTTCTGGACCATTACAGAAAACAATTAAGAGTCAACTAAATTGTTGTGGGTGTGGAGTTATGCCAGACTGTAGATTTCATTCCTGAAAGAATATTAGTGAACTAAATAGGTTTTTGTAATAATCTGGTAGTTTCATGGTCACCGTTACTGAGACTAGCTTTTAATTCTAGATTTATTAATTAACTGAGTTTAGATGCTGCCAGCAGCTGGGGATCAAAATTTCTGATGAAAGGTCAATCTAAAGCATTGTCTATCTTTCTTCTAAAGTATTTTCAGCATTTTCTGTTTATTTCAGATTCCAAGCATTAGTAGAATCACTCGCTTTGTAAAGTTCCTTCAAAAACTTGACTTCTGCATGTGTTGGTTAGCAAACAAATACAGCTATCCTGCTCCATTAATGTTGAATTTTGTTTTTATTTCAAATTTTCACCTTCCACAGTATTTGTTTTTGTAAGCTATCCTGCTATTAGTGTTTAATCTGTCATTTTAAGGACTAGACTAGTAAATTGTTCCTCTGTAGGTTGTCCTATATTTCAAAGAATAGACTGGAGTATTTCAAATAGAGCAACAGTCTTAAAAATGGTTTGTACAGATTGAGAAGGGGAAGTTCCTGCCTAATAAACTGGAGCAGGAGTATGGCATTTGGCCCCTCAAGTCTGCTCTGCCATTCAATGTGATGGTGGCTGATCCTCTACTTGAACACCGTAGTCCCACTTTCTCCTGTACCCCACTCTTTCCCTATATCCTTGATGCCTTTAGTGTCTAGGAATCTAAATTTCCTTCTTAAATATATTCAGTGACTCGGTCTCCACGGCCTCCTTTTGTAGAGAATACCAAAGATTCACCTCCCTCTGCCGAAATGAGTCCTCATCTCAGCCGTAAATGGTCTACCCCACATCCTGATTTATAACCTCTTCTATCGCAGTAAATAGTGGAAGTCTTCGTAAAATTCAATCAGGTAGTGCACCAGAAGCTATTACGCAAGATTTGGACTCAGATTGGAGTAATATGTTAGCATGAATTGAGAACTGATGAACAAAACGTAAGTGGGAATAAATGGATCATTTTTGTGATGGAGGGGTGTGGCGGAGTGCTTGAGACACATAAGAACATAAGAGCTAGGAGCAGAAGGAGGCCATCTGGCCCCTCAAGCCTGCTCCGCCATTCAATAAAATCATGGCTGATCTTTTTGTGGACTCAGCTCCACTTACTTGCCAGCTCACCATAACCCTTAATTCCTTGACTGTTCCAAAATTTATCTATCCTTGCTTTAAAAATATTCAATGAGGTAGCCCAAATGCTTCACTGGGCAGGGAATTCCACAGATTTACAATCCTTTGTGTGAAGAAGTTCCTCCTCAACTCCGTTCTAAATCTGCTTCCTCTTATTTTGAGCTTATGTCCCCTAGTTTCACCCACCAGTGGAAACAACTTTCCTGCTTCAATCTTATCTATTCCCATCATAATCTTATGTTTCGATAAGATCTCCTCTCATTCTTCGAATTCCAATGAGTTTAGCCCCAGTCTACTCAGTCTCTCCTCATAAGCCAACCCTCTCAACTCTGGAATCAACCTAGTGAATCTCCTCTGCCTCCTCTCTAGTGCCAATATATCCTTTTCTCAAATAAGGAGACCAAAACTATACCACTTCTCCAGGTGTGGCCTCACCAGCATGTTATATAACTGCAACATAACCTCGCTGTTTTTCAACTCCATCCCTCCAGCAATGAAGGACAAAATTCCATTTGCTGCCTTAATTACCTGCTGCACCTGCAAACCAACTTTTTGAGATTCCTGCACAAGGACCCCCAGGACATCTGGGTGACTTCACATTTACCAACATTGTACTCCATCTGCCAGACCCTTGTCCACTCACTTAGACTATCTATATGCCTTTGCAGACTTTTGGTGTCCTCTGCACATTTTGCTCTGCCACCCGTCTTAGTATCATCTGCGAATTCTGACAACTCCAATTCATCTATGTAAATCGTAAACAATTGTGGTCCCAACACTGATCTCTGTGGCACACCACTAGTCACTGATCGCCAACCAGAAAAACACCCGTTTATCCCCATTCTTTACTTTCTGTTAGTCAACCAATCCTCTATCCATGCTAGTACATTACCCATAACACTGTGCAGCTTTATCTTATGTAGCAGTCTTTGGTGTGGCACCTTGTCAGATGCCTTCTGGAAATCCCAATGCACCACATCCACAGGTTCCCCATTGTCCATTGCACGTGCAATGTTCTCAAAGAATTCCACCAAATTAGTCAAACATGACCTTCTCTTCATGAACCCGTGCTGCGTCTTACCAATGGGACAATTTATATCCAGATGTCTCGCTATTTCTTCCTTGATGATAGATTCTAGCATTTTCCCTACTACAGAAGTTAAGCTAATTGGCCTGTAGTTATCTGTACAACTTGTAAAAACTCTTTACAAGTTGTATCAGTGACTTGGGGAGTTATATATAATAAAGTAGACGATCAACCACGTTCACACTAAGTGGTAGAACAGACTCAAAAAGCAGGATGACCTATTTGTCCTTTTTATGTTCAACTAGGAAATTTGAGAAAACATTTCAAGATCAATCCAACAAGAATGTTTTCTATGTTTGATTATGGGTCTGTAAATCCGTGAATCTGATTAGTCACTGCTTGTAACGTTGGTGCCAGAGGTTAACTATGCTCTGTGTGGATAATTTGGACTTCATCATAGGGAGCATAATGAAATTCACAGGTTAAACTAAAAGAAGGGATTTCAGCTGGTGTGGGGAGGAATGATGAGTTAAGTGCAGATGGAATATAATGTGGTCTAATATGTTTTGGAAGGAATATTAGTACGTGCTTGGTGGAAGGATGCAGAGCTGTGAAATTGAAATACTTCTCAAATTCTTTGTAAGTGTCATGCGGGTAGACAAAGCCAGAAAGGAGTATTGGCTTTGGGTTCTCATGATTGAAAGGATTAAAACCATAGAGAAAGGAGATTGTGTAGATTTGTGAGGATTATAGGATCCCAGGATATTGAGACTGAAGTTATGTGGAGACTAAGCATAGAGAATGAAATTACCAAGTGGGAGCAAAACAGATAATGGGCTACAGAAAAGTCACAATTTTTTAGATCCATGAGCTTTGTCAGAAAATCAGCTGTTTGTACATAATTAAAAATGTTGCATAGGGTATGCTCTTGTCCATAAACCATTCTTCCCTCTTGTCACTTGTGGATGTTTTGACACCATGTTAACTATTAGAAATTGCTGTGTTAACTTTTCGCATTTGCTTTGCAAACTTCTTCAGTGATTGCACTTTTGCTGCCTTCTTTGTACATCTTTGCTCATGGGCAGTGCTATATATAGGCAGTTTACTGGTATTATAAATTTGTGTTATAAGACAGCCTACCCACCTTCCCACCATTGATGAAGGAGTAAGTTGTTTACTCCATTGTGCAATACTGCAATAATTTTAGGATCTTTGCGTTAAGTTTCCATGGGATAACTGTCACTGGCCATTCCTGTAAATGGGTCTCATATCTTCTTCTACCTTATCCTGCCCAATATCTAGGTAACTCATGGTAAGACGCAGGAATTTCAACAGAGAACCCTTAATATGTACACCACCGATTTGGAACGTATCGAATAATGCTCCCTCAGAACAAATACACATTTTTATTAGGTTGTGACTATCAGGACCAACAAGAATTTATATCAAACGAGGTTTGTACGGTATTCAGATTAAAACTGTCCATATCATTCTCTCCTTGATAAAATAATAAAGATGCGTTTACTTTATCCTGTACTTATATGACTTTAACCTGCCCATTTTCTTTTTTTGTACCAAGCAAATTTGTAAAACGGATGAAAAGTTCAAACATAGGCAGAAGTTCCACTCTACTTTCCTGGGCGAGCTTATCCACAGAGATATGATTCTGATTCCTGTGGGCAGGTGGTGTTTTTCTGCCTGTCAACTTTGAATGTTTGACGAGGTTGAATTTTCATAGAAGCAAAAAGTGACTGATGACTGCATCCTTCTTAATAACATTAGATCATTAGCTGTCCATTAATATTCAATGGATAACCAACAGTTGAAAATAACAACAATATCTGATATCCATCACAATATCTGTGATGGCCCAGATCAGTTAAAGCCTGAGAGAGCCCATATGCACCTTGTGGTTATTTTGACCAATCTAGGATCATAGCTTTTCCATAGTGAAATGGGCTTCAGTGCATACCCAATGCAATCTTAGATATAAGGAGTCCAAATTAAAAATATTATTCCACTACAACAGCTTGCATTGATTGATATGCCATCTTTGCTGGAATATAATATCGCAAGGCATTTTGCAGCATAATTAGACAAAATTTAACACTGAACTACATAAAGAAACATTAGGAAATGTGACTAAAAGTATGGTTTAAAAGAAGTCCGTTTTTAAAGAGCATCTCATCGAGGAGGGAGCTGGCGAGGCAGAAATGTTTAGCAACACTAGGCAGGGGAAATGTACTATCTTGTTGTGTGCATAATATCAACATAACCATAAAGCAATTTATTTTCCTGGTCAGTAGGGGCCAGTACTATGTATGTTGAGTAGCTCTCAAAAATGTGCTTGATAAAGGAAAACTGGTCTTCCTATCATTTAAAAGCTCAACTTGAATAAAGGAGAACTGCTGTTACTATCATGAAAAGCTCCATTTAAGTGAAGACAATTGCTTCTTAAATACTGACAGAATTGTAAACTTCTAAAAACTAATTTTTCTTGACACCAAGGGCATGTTGGACTGACATATGCCCTGCATACTAAAAAAACATGCTTCCTTTATCAGGTTGTCTTCAGCTGCACCACTTTTGTTGGGCTTCATTTGAAAAGGCACGTTTGCAGAAAATAAACTCCAATTTAAATCATAGATATGTAAATCCTTGTATATTAAGTAAATGTACAATTTGCTTAATTCATTTCACAATATTATTTTGCCTTCAGCTTACATCCACAAAAAGTGAGTCTCGGCTGAAACATCTCCTGCAACGGTTGCCCGGCTACTGTCCGGAGTCCATGGTAAGAGGAATGTGATGTATTATTCTTAATTTAAAACTATTAATTTACTTGCTACAGGTTGTTGCCAGTGCAGGAATGTTGCACTGGTTTGAGACATCTTTTAGTTAAGATTAATGTGGAATGCAAGAATTTTGTTACACTGACCACATTGATTGTTGACCGCCAAGAGAAATTTTAAATTGATTATCTAAGTTACGTGAAGTCATTTGCAGCTGCAAACGCTTGATAAGTAACCAAAACACATTTTTTAAAGGCCTCAAAGATTTTTAATTTTTTTTCAGCTTGAATTCTGGGTTTGCATTAACTCTTCTTTGCCTGGTAAGTGATGTTGCTGAGTCACTTGAAATGAATGAATGAATGATCACATAACAATTTTTATTTATATGACACTTTTAACATAGTCCCAAGCTACTCCACAGGAGTATTATCAAGCAAAGTTTGACACCAACTTGGGTAGGAAAATATTCAGGCAGATGGTTTAAGAAATTTCCTAATGATAAACAGAATCTTAGGAAGGGAAATGCAGAATTTAAGGCACTGCTGGCTGAAGATGTGACCACCAATGATGGAGTGATTAAAATTAGGGCTGCTTTGAGATGCCAGAATTGGAGGAGTACAAATATCTTGGAGGGTGTGGGGCTAGAGAAGGTTAAAGAAATGGGGAGGAGAGAGGCAGTGGAGAGATTTGAAAACCTTGAACTTTTAAATCACAGCTTTGCCCAAGTGGGAGCTGAAGCAGGCTAGCAAGTAAAGAAATGATGCGTGAATAGGACTTGGTGCGAGTTCATACACGGGTAGCAAAGGTTTGAAGGATCTTCAGCTTATGGAAGATGGGAAGGCAGCCAGGAGTACATTTGCAATTGTTACATCTAAGAGTTACAATTGTTACATCTAAGAGTAACAATTGTAGAGATGAGCTGAGTTAGGAGTGAAGTGGAGTGACAGTATGGAAGGTGAAATAGGCAGACTTTTGGTGATAGCTCGTGGTCAGAAACTCATTTTGGGGACACTAAGATTCCAAATGCTTGATTCAACCTCAGATAATTGCCAGAGAAAGAGACAAAGTCAGTGGTGAGGAAACAAAGATTGTGACATCTAATATTTAGTTGGAGGAACTTTCAGTTCATTCAGTGCTGGATGGTGAACAGGGAGTGTGGCAATTTAGAAGCAGAGTTGAGAAATGGTAATACTGTAGAGCAAGGTATCGTTTCTATACTTTTACTGTTTTATTGGATGGTACCTCTGAGGGGCAGCATGGAAACAAGAATTGTGAGTGAAAGGACAAGGATGAATTCTGGTGGACACCAAAAGTAACAGTGCTGGACCAGGAAGAGACATCATTGCGGTGATATTCCGGGTGTGATTGGGTAAGAATGGAACCAAGCAAGTACAATAGCTCCCAGCTGGGATGCAGAAGAGCGAGTCAATGGAGAATGGTGTAATCAACAATGTCAAATATTGTCCAATGGTCCAGAAGAATGAAGGATAGTTTACTGTTGCTACAGTTTCATAGGGTGCCATTTGTCACTTTGATAAGAGCTATGGCAGAGGCAGAAATACATTTGAGGGGGAAAATGAGTCTTGGAAAAAATAGGTGATGACAGCACTTACAATGCATTTAAAGATGAAAGAAAGTAGTGTGCAATATCAGCTAAGATGGAAGTCTGGTGGAAAGCTGAATGGTCAGCAGTTTAGTGGGAATAGGATTCCGGGGGAGGGCGTGGATTGACAGGACAAAATGAATTCTGAGAGAACATGGATGGAGATAAATGTGAGATCAGACAGAAGGAAGAGGGAATTATTATAGGAAGCTTGGCCTGTTGGGCTGGGGAATAAAGCCAAGTGTCAATGAGAGCTCAATAGATAGTCTCAATCTTGGTGACAAAGAAGTCCAGGAGCACCTTGCACTTTTTGGAGGTAAGAGAAGGAGATATCTGCATGGAAAGGTAAAGTGAAAGGACCTTGATTTTTAATGAGCAATTGGGAGTTGTATCTGGTATGATGAATTCCAATCTTACTATTTATTAAGTTGAAACATTCAGCTTTAGAGCTTTCTGTTCTGCTGAAAGCTATGAGAACAAACTGTTCAACTTGTTTCATTACATGCTTCTTAAAATTAAATTATTACTCCTTTGAGTGGGTTTGCACTTGTTTCGCATCTTCATCCTTATGTGTAGATGGGACTTCACTTTGGTACTGTACAGAGTTGCAACTTTGGATCATTGTGAGATGAAATGTTGCACTAAAAGGCAGTGACCTGTGTGGTAATAAACACCTGTGATAATAATGCCTTGTCAAGGGGGATGAAGTAGAAAAGATCGGGAGCTTCATGTTTTTAGGTGTCCAGATCACCAACAACCTGTCCTGGTCCCTCCATGACAACACTATAGTTAAGAAAGCCCACCAACTTTCTCTGAAGACTAAGGAAATTTGGCATGTCACCTATGACTGTCACCAACTTTTACAGATGCACCATAGAAAGTATTCTTTTTGATTGTGGCTCAGCGTGATGTGGCTCCTGCTCTGCTCAAGACCACAAGAAACTACAAAAGGTCGTGAACGTAGCCTAATCCATCACGCAAACCAGCCTCCCATTCATTGACTCTGTCTACACTTCCTATTGCCTCAGCAAAGCAGCCAGCATAATTAAGGACCCCACGTACCCAAGACATTCCTGCTTCCATCTTCCTTCAGGAGAAAGATACCAAAGTCTGAGGTCACATACCACCCAACTCGAGAACAGTTTCTTCCCTGCTGCTAGACTTTTGAATAGACTTACCTTGCATTAAGTTGATCTTTCTCTACACTCTAGCTATGACTATAACACTACATTCTGCACTTTCTTCTTTCCTTTTCTATGAACAGTATGTTTTGTCTGTATATCGTGCAAGAAGCAATACTTTTCACTATGTTAATACATGTGACAATAATAAATCAAATCAAACCATATTAATTTAAAGTCCTAGGATTTCTTGGTGCAGTTGTCAGTCAAGTTGTGCAAGTTGGGTAGCACAGTGGTTAGCACTGCTGCTTCACAGCTCCAGGGTCCTGGGTTCGATTCCTGGCTCGGGTCACTGTCTGTGTGGAGTCTGCACATTCTCCTTGTGTCTGCGTGGGTTTCCTCCCACAGCCCAAAGATGTGTGGGTTAGGTTGATTGGCCATGCTAAGAAATTGCCCCTTAGTGTCCAGGGATGCGTAGGTTAGAGGGATTAGTGGGTATAATATGTAGGAATGTTAGGGGTAAGGCCTGGGTGGGATTGTGTTCAGTGCAGACTCGATGGGCCAAAGGGCCTCTTTCTGCACTGTAGGGTTCCATGATCAATGATCTACTTCAGTAATAGGGAAGGCAAGTTGTGCCTGGACAGAGCTTAGAGAAACACAGGAGCAGGCTGTTCATCTGCTTTAGCTTGTTCTGCCGTTCAGTGGGATCATGACTAATCTATTTCCTCTATTTTCTCTGTGATGTTTTGGAAACTTCAATCAGATCATCACTGAACACCTAAATTCCAGAGAATACAGCCCTAATTAGTATATTCACATCTCATAATTTAATGCTTGGATTCTAAGTACTGTTCTGCTAAACGTGTGCTGCACTTTGTCCAAGGCCAGTGTATCCTTCCAAAGATATAATGCTGACAACAACTTGATAGTATTCGAGATGTAATCGAACCAGGATTTTGTATCAGTAGTCGGAGCATTGTTTCCATCCCCTGGTATTCTAGTACTCTGCCTAATAAGATCAGAATACTGCAAGCCTTCTTTGTTTTTTGTTTTTTTATAACTCATGCACCTGAATTCCCAAGTGACTCTGGACTTCCTATTTGCTGATTGATGTCAGATCACCAATTTGGAGGGCAACTGACTTGGAAAGAACTAGGTATCCTCTTTTGCTGAGACAGCATCTTTTGGGATGTTCCTCTCCTATTTTTTCACTAAGCAATTCTGTGCTCAAAAAAAAGTGAAGGCACCATTGCATTTTGTCTATAAGATGATCCAGTGACATAAAGAATATATAAAAATTCCAGTGGTGAATTTTATTTTTGCAAACATGTTTCCCCTAGATTGCCAAAATAGTAACAACCTAAAAAGTAGGAACAGAATCAGAAATTGCTGTTAATACTCAACAAGTCATTTGATATTTGTGGAGAGAAAAAAAGCTTGTTTTGAATAGTTTACCTTTTGCCAGTTCATCCATTAACATTGATTTTCTTTCCACAGATATTGACTGACCTGAGTATTTCCTGCCCTTTCTGTTTGGTTTGTTTTCAGCATCTGGGCTACTTGCCTTTTATAAACAATGGAAATGTCCTTTTTTGGGTTTGAAGGTGTATTTGATGCATTGTAGGATGACATTTAAGTTCTCAGTTTGTAACTGTATAGTTCGTATTTTCTCATAATTATATAGAATTTTACAGCGCAGAAATAGGCTATTCAGCTCAGCAGGTCTATTCTGGTGTTTGTGCTCCATACAAGTTTTTTCCTACTTTACTTTATCTCTTTCCGTTTTTCTATTCCCTTCTCTCATATGCATATCTTTCTTCCAGGCACCAATGTCAATCCCTTCAACCACTGCACTTCACAGTGAATTTCACATTCTTGCCACTCTCCTCGGAACATATGAATTGCTAGACCAAAATAGACAACATCCAATCTAGTTCACCTACTATTATGCTATTTATACAATATTATGATAATGGCATTGTTGACTATTTATGATCATTGGTCTGTCTATCAATTCGTCTACAACAGATCAAGAAACAAGATGTGAAAACCAGTTGTGGAAGCTTTGCTCTCGATAGGGTTCAATGCCATATGTTTCTCCCACATATGCATTAAGTATATGCCATAACTCAAGTTATTGATGCACTAGAGCCTGTGACTCAGTTGGTAGCATTGCCGGCCTCTGAATCAGTGGCCCCAGATTCAAGTCCCATTCCAGGAATTGTTTGCCATGGAAGGAGCATTCACACAAGTGCAAAATCCTTTCAGTGCTCCTTGCTGTTTTTCAGGGGAGATAAGAGGGTGGTACGGTAGCACAGTAGTTAGCACTGCTGTCTCAAAGCGCTAGAGACCCAGGTTCAATTCTAATTTTGGATCACTATCTATGGGTTATCTCTGGGTGCTCTGGTTTCCTGTCACACACCAAAGATATGGGTTAGGTTGATTGGCCATGCTAAATTGCCGATAAGTGTCAGGGGGACAAGCAAGGTAAGTATGTGAGGTTACAGGGATGGGGCCTGGGTGGTGCAGGCTCAAAGGGCCGAATGGCCTCCCTTTTCATTGTACGGATTCTGTGAAAATGGTGTAAGATATGCAAAATAAACAAATACTTTATCCCAAAGGACTCTGCAGATATTTATCCAGAATCTTTTGTGGTTGCCTTCCTCATTGGCCTTTGTATCATTGTCCTTGATGCTGCTTCTCTGTTTTGCAATTCAGTTCTCAACCCATCCTAACCTCCTGAACAGACACAAGCTCCTGGCATCACGTGAGCTGAAGAAAGCTGCGTGCAATTCAATTTTCTAGTTTTATTTTGAGGCTTCCTGCTGGCTTTTCCAACCCTCTTGGATAATTGTTAATTTCCCCACTTCATGAACTCATTCTGTCTGCCTGGATGCTGATCCAGACAAGAGGATAACATAGCAGGGGTAGATTAAAGCTTTGTTAAATAGTAGCAGAAAGGAATAGTCATTTAAAACATTCAAAATAGAATCTAGCCAGAGTAACTGATAATCTAACTCGACCTAAATACAGGACAGTAGGATTAAAAATGCAATTTGACCCTGTTAACCATACATCCCTTGTGATCTGTTTTAATATTGCTGCTCCCTTTCCGCCTGTGCTGTGGTGTGTTGCTGCTCCTTATCTAGAAATCAATACATCCTGTGAAAACAATTATCAGTGTGTCAGCTCTTCAGTTATTCATGACACATCATATGGAGCACCACCCTTATGTTCCAGGGATCTGAACATTGTTTCAGAATCCTGAAATGTTTGTTTAATCAGGTTGCTATCTCTTCAGCGTGCCTCTTCTTAGCCTGGTCATTGGGGAAAATGGGATTTATGTATTAACATTCCAACCACAATTTGAGAAATAGCCTATATCCAAGGAACCAGCTATGAAATTGCTAGCAGTGAGGAGCTTAAATTCCATTAAAGGGCCTCTGTTTGAGACAAGTGTTCTCAGTTCTAAGAAAATTGACTTCAACAGAAGTATTCACATTAATATTCCTGAATAGATGCATTGGCTGAATCTAGGTTCTCTGGCTGGCATGAAGGAATTTGAGATCGCTGTTAACTAGCTTGATATATTTTTGAGCGTTCAATCAGGGACTGTAAGACTCTTCAGCAAAGTTTCATTTATTCAAAATTTCATCCTCCTGATAAGCTAAGGTTACAAACCAAACAAACTTAAATCAGGAAAATTATATCTAGTGATTACACTTCCTGAGTTTAATCTTCCAAGGTGAATCCAAATTCCCATTACAATTTGTTAATTTATAACTTTCCTGACCGCAGAGGAAGTGACTCCTATTTCAAGAATTTCCTCAGGCTTCTCTGCTAATCTGGGTATAGTACTGAGCAAGTAGATATTTCAGTTGAGTGCTTGTATGGTGCCTTGGCTGCATATTAACTACAAGCACAACCATGAATAATGAATAAGAGCTCTAATTATTCACCCTGATAGTTGTGTCTCTGATGCACAAATTATTAAGTTTGTTGTTTGAGATGTGTTTTGCACTAAAATATCTAACCAGACTGAGGTGGCATTACTAGATGTCCAAAGTTGAAATTTAAGAAAAGAAAAACCTGGTATACAGGAACTGCAGCCAACCTACAATCATATAAAACATAAATTACACGAGTTCGGATGTGGCAAAACCAACAGAATTGGGCTTGCAGTTCATTCAACTGCTGGACGGTTTGTGGTTACTACTTTCCTAGTGTAAGTATATTGATGGGTATACATGATGGACACACTTTTTAATAACTTGAGGTTGAAAGAAATTTTTGCTCGGAGCGTATACTCATCCAAACCAAAAGCTTTGTTTGTAGTTGGGCCGTAACATTAATTTACAGTATTAGGGAGGTCTACTTGTGTGTTCCAAGTAGGCTCAGTAAGTCAAATCACTGTGATTGGGCATTAACCAGATATCGTGCCATGCAACTAGATGATGTGCCACCAGACCCCAAATTTTGGAAACACAGGCCTGGGCAACACCAGTGTCGTTTAGCAATGAGAAAAGAAACATGAAATACTAAATTGGGTCCCACAATAGTGTTCCTGTGTTTGTCATTGTGTTGCTGCATTCTCAAAGGGATGGCAGAGGAGCACCTGTGCACACACAGGATGCAGGAGGTACTGGGACAATGGTGCCTATGCGTCTGGGTATGCAGCATGATCAGGAGATGGAGCAGAGGCTGCAGCGAGAACATGTTCTGTGTTATCTCTTCTAAATTCGACCCGGAATCCTACATGTGAGACCATTAGATCTCCTGAGGCTATGCTGCCAGGTCCTCAAGCCCAGATTCTAAGAACTAATCTTTGCGGCCACCTCCTGCCATTTCTTTCTGAAGGTGGACCTCAAGATACCATGGTGTCTCTCCTCCAACTCACCTACACCACTAATTCTTGCAGTGTTGTCTCTATCACACTGGATCTATCTGGCCAACAAAATTACAACTCCTGCATGTCCTCAGTTATAGAAAGTCTTTGTTATAATCAAACATGAGCTCATGTTCCTTTTGGCATAAAACTACAGAACTTGCCACAATGTTATGATACTTTATTTCAACTGTGACGTAAATTGAAACTAACTACTTACACTAATTTCTACCATTACAAAACCCTATCCCTGCAAGGTCTGGTAGTGAATGTCGGAGGTTTGTTTCCCCTTGAGAGGCAAAGGCTGAGAGATTTGATTTATTATTGTCACATTTATTAGTATATAGTAAAATATTATTTTTTGCATGCTTACAGACAAAGCATACTGTACATCGAGAATGAAAGGAGAGAGTGCAGAATGTAGTGTTACAGTCATAAGGTGTGTGGAAAAATGAACTTAATGTGAAGTAGCTCCTTTCAAAAGTCTGATGACTTCAAAAGTCTGATGACAGCAGGGAAGAAGCTGTTTTTGAGTTGGTTGGTGCATGTTCTCAGACTTCTGTATCTTTTTCGGGACGGAAGAAGGTGGAAGAGAGTTTGTCTCGGGCCCTTGATTACGTTGGCTACTTTTCCGAGGCAGTGGGAAGTATAGACAGTGTCAGTGGATGGGAGGCTAGTTTGAGTGATGGACTTAGCTTTGTTCATGACCCTTTGTAGTTACTTGCGGTCTTGGACAGAGCAGGAACCATACCAAGTGGTGATACAACCAGAAAGAACGCTTTCTATGCTGCATCTGTAAATGTTGGTGAGAGTTGTAGCAGACATGCCGAATTTCCTTAGTCTTCTGAGAAAGTGGAGACATTGGTGGGTTTTCTTAATTATAGCACCAAAATGAAGGGACCAGGACAGGTTATTGTTGATCTGGACAGTGAAAAACTTGAAGCTCTCGACCATTTCTATTTTGTCCCTATTGATATAGACAGGGGCATGTCCTCCACTCAGCTTCCGGAAGTCAATGACTATCACCTTTGTTTTGTTAACATTGAGGGAAAGATTATTGTCATCACACTAGTTCACCAGATTATCTGTCTCTTTCCTATACACCTTCTCGTCATTGTTTGAGATCCAATCCACTACGGTGCTGAGGACACAGCCTTGTGGGGCACCAATGTTGAGGATGATCACGGAGGAGGTGTTGTTGCTGATCCTTAACGATTGCTTTGGTTTAGGGAATTCAGGATCCAGTCGCAGAGGGAAGAGCCAAGCCCCAGGCCATGAAGGTTGGAGATGAGTTTTGTAGGAATAATGGTGTTGAAAGCTGAACTGTAGTTGACATATGGGAGTCTGGCATAGGTGTCTTTATCATCTAGGTTTTCCAGACTTGAGTGCAGAACTAGGGAGATGACATTTGCTGTGGACCTGTTGCAGCGGTAGGCGAACTGTTGTGGATCCAGGCAATCTGGGAGTCTGGAATTGATTTACGCCATGACAAACCTTTCTAAGCACTTCATAATGATGGATGTTAAAGTCACCAATGATCGTCATTAAGGCACACTGCCTGGCTTTTCATTGGTATGGGATGATGGTCATCCTCTTGGAGCAGATAGGAACCTCAGATTGTTGTAAGAGAGGTTCAAGATGTCTGCAAATACCCCTGTCAGCTGGTCCACACAGCATCTGGGTGCTTGTCTGAATACCCCATCTGGGCCTGTTACTTTTCAGGGGTTGATGTTCGAGAAGGCTGATTTGACGTCTGTGGTGATCTCTGATATAGGTTTGTCTGAGGCTTCTGGGGTGGAGGGCATGCTCTCGCTGATCTCTTGCTCAAAACGGGCATAGAGTGCATTAAGCTCATTGGGAAGGGGTGCACTGGTGCCAGCGATTTTACATGCCTTCTGCTGATAGAAGTCTATAAAATTATGAGGGACAAAGGTAAGGTTGACAGTTAAAATCTTTTTTCCTAGAGTTGAGATATCTACTACTAGGGGGCATGCACTCAAGGTGAAATGGGGGAAGTTCAAAGGAAACGTGAGGGACAAGTTTTTCTTTGCATAGTGGGAAGTGTCTGGAATGCACACTGCCAGGGGTAGTGGTGGAGGCAGATATGACGGGAGTTTAAGGGGCTTTTAGATAAGCACGTGAATATCGAAGGAATAGAGAGAAATGGATCTCGGTGAAACAGGATTAGTTTAATTTAATGTCATGTTTGGCACAGCATCATGGGCTAAGAGGCCTGTCCCTGTGCAGTATTGTTCTATGTTCTATGTCGGTATGTCAAAAGATATTAGTGCCTGTATGAATCAAAAATTTGCAGTGTTGTATGTACATATCTATTGCAGTTGATCTTCCATTTTAAAAAAAATTTCGACCAACAGCCTGAAGTGGCACCTGGCCCATGCAGTTCATAGGATTGCTTAATAGCCTTTGTTGGTGTTTTTGTTGCATGCATTATTGACATGATTGAAATTTGATTGGACTTTTTTCCCTCCTGTTTGAGAACTGGTTTCGTTTTTGTCTTGCCATCTAACATTCCCTCATCCACCATGCACCACTGGATGGTGATCTGGAGACCCCCTGGTGCATGGGCACTCCTGCCAATTGTTGTGGCCTCAGTAACTCAGCATAAAGTTGGACCTTACTTAATTTGTACACTTCAACACCACATTATTTGCATCTTTGTCGAGCCATTGGTTGATGCAACTTTTGAATATTGCAAAATGCATTGTTCTTAGCTATACTGTATTGCACAACTGTGCCACCTGCATTCTCGGAACATTCGCATCTTTTATTTTCATCTGATGTTTTACATCAAATATTTCAATTCTTTGTCATTTCAGAAGTTATCAGGCGAGAATTTCCAGTCTCGCTCATGGGGCATGGTTTTACAGCCTTGCTCAAACAAAACCAGAAATTCCCACCCGAGGTCAATGGTGATTTCTGTTGTCCACCCTTTGCTCTCTCGAATTCCGTGGTGGGTGGGGTGGTAAATTCCAGCGATTGAGTCAACTGCTAATGCTGAAAAACAAGCACTGGAGTTAAAGTACCAAGAACACCATTGTTTATCTTATTGTGTTTCCAAAACACACGCGTCAGTTGTTTTTAATCCTTTAAGTTACTTTGATTCTTTAAAATATGAACAGCAGTCATCAAATTTAAATGTTTTTTGGATTCAAATTATAGGAGCACCAAAGAAAACTGAAGGTTGGGTTGGCCTGGGGTGTTGTGAGCTGGCCATTGCTGGAGAATGTCGACGTGCATGTAAGCAGGTAATTTGTTTCAGCTGTTTATGGATTTAGCATTGTAATTCAGGGAAGAACAAAAATACTCTCTCTCGATTTAGGGAGGAAGTATTTGTATTTATGTACAACAAGACAACAGTTTATCATGTCCTCACAACATCCAAAAGTGCTTCACAACCAGTGAATTACTTTTGAAGTTAGTCACTCTTGTTACGTAGACAAGCGTAATTTGCCATAAAAAGCAGATGTGATAGATGGTCAGTTTAGAAGATTTTGCGCTTGTTTGTTGAAGGACGATTGTTGATAAGTACGCTGAAGTTGCGGGTGGTGATCCACCTTGATGTCAGCTGACAACATACGTATTTGACTTGTGCTTTGGTCAACACACACCAGTCATACAGACACACCCAAGTTGGTTAAGGCCATTGAAGGGTACAGTAGTGTGGTGTCCAGAAAAAGCTGCCTCAAATACCGCTCTAGAACTTTAACAATTTGAATTCAGTTTAATAAAACTAGAAATTAGGATTTTCTATCAGCAAGCAATGACCATGCAACAACGAGAGTTTTCGAAATGCATTTGGTTTACTAATCTTCTTCAGGAAAGTAAACCGCCCATCCTGCAAGGTTTGATGCCAGTCCTGCATTAATGGCTGACTCTTAACAATCTTCGGAAATGACATAACAAACCATTCATTTAGGTCATCATGTGGTTGGGGAAACTAAGGATGGAACAATGAATGCAATTTATCCACCTTCCAAGTATTAGAAAATAATAGATATACTCAGCAGATTCAGCAGCATCCTGTGGAAAGAGAAACAGTTAATGTTTCAGGTCTTTGAGCTTTCATCGGAAGTCCTGCCCTGTTTCCCCATTCTCCTGGAGCACATCATCAGGTGATTAACTTGCACCAATCAACACCATTACTTCTGGTAGGAGAAGACTCCATTTTCACCAAAATAAACCCCACCCCCCAGGATATCTTCTGGAACTTTGAGACCATTGCACTTTGTTTTGTCATCCTAGATGGCACAAAAGTGAGCTCAAAATTCTGGTCCCCTTTGTTGGCAATTCCCTCAGAGCTTAGGTACCTAGTCTGGGGATTCATAATATGGAGATGACTGCTATTGATGTGAATGGTTCCATGATGTTGTTTACCAGGTCCTGGATCTCCTCTGAGCTCCCCAGATCTGCACTCTAGTCCTACTCATGAATTTATAAAAGATGTATGGTTGTGAGGAAATAGATATAGTTTTAAGAAATTTGTATTTGTTTTGTGGCTATTAGAAATAAGGTATAGCTTTATGTAAGTTTAATTTTGTGTTTCTGTATTTGTGTGTTAAGATTCAGATGCCTGCATTGTAATGAGGGCTTTATGACATTAAAACAGAGTTTTAAAAAAACTAGGTTGTTACTGAACAACTAGAGACCACATTGAGATAGCAAGAGCACTTGAGTGAGTTTGGAACAAGTTAACTCAAAGGCAAGGAGATTTCCACAGCTATTGCCAGTACAGGCACAGTACATTGTACTGTATAATACAGCGGAATGGAAAGAAAATCCCAGAAATTAAAGTCTCCGAAATTTGGGAATGGGACAGAGCAAGGTCACAGGAAGACAGTGAAGTTGAAAAAACAAAGAACAAGAATCTGAACAGTGAAGTCGAAGTTAGGTGCAGAGAAAGGGCTCTGAAATAGAGACAGTTGCAGGAAGCAGATTTAAAGTCTGCTTGCGAGAAGCCAGACATCCAAGGTAATCAGAAGGTTAGTGGCTCCTTATTGTGGACCTGTGAAGTAGTGGTGTTCTGTTGGCATGAGTATCTGAGGGAGTCTGTGGAAGGTGAGGCTTGAATACACATTGTAATCAGGGCAGAGGAATACAGAAAGGAGAGGTGGAAAACCTGGAGGTGGATACTTGGCAATCGAGAAATTTTGTTTGGGAGAAAAATAGAAGGCATGTTCGTCAAGAGCAGAGATCAGAAATCTTTGCGTGAAAGACAGAGTTCCAGTCAGACCAGTTGGCTCACAGTGTGACAGATGTCCAGGGAGGAATTGATGAGAAATCCACAGAGATTGCGTTCAGTGACATCTGTCTTAGTTTCAAAGTAAAGGGTGTCTGACCACATTTCACCTATTTGTATACATGGATTGTGTATTTATCAGAACATTAGCGTATAAGATAAATTTTGTAATTTGTGTCATCCTTAAAAACCTGTATATATCTGTAACGGTATAGTTGTGATGAAGGAGCAGTGCATTATAGTGAGTCTTGCATAATAAATGTTTTATTCCTTTGTTAGAAGTTCACCAGCAGTCCTGCGATTCCATGTATTTAAACAAAAATCAAAGCTAGGAACTAGCAAGCCAGGTTCCATCCTGGGATCTGACTTGCCCAGTGGTAACATGAGCTTTTTTAAAGTGAAGTATTGAATGCACAGAATTCAAGTTCTGCCAGCTGAATCCTCTCCACCCTTGCTGTAATAAGTCACAAAATTTGCCATCCTAATCAAGAAGCCCTGGCAAATCAGTACTACCCCTCTCCTCTTGTTCTGCTTGGTCAGTAACAGGACCATTTCTATGGTACAGTCAACAAAGCAAACGTATATGAAGTTTTAATGGTACAGAAAATAAGTCTACACGGAGGCCTTTGCAAGCTCTCGACTAGCAAATTCCAGTGCCTGAAAACATCCTATCCTGCCACCTTAGAATTTATCCTACCTCCCATTTGGGTTGCTGGCATGGGAATGTGAACTGATATGTTCAATTAAAAAGGATTAGCTTGTGTTCTTTAGTGATATGTGCTGATCATCATGTAGTTGTTTTTCCACTGCTGTTGGGACGTGAAAATAATGCTCTGGAGATTAAATGTGAATGTTCTGATGTATTGTTCATACTGGTTATGAATATCTCCCAGAAGAGGTCAGTGTAATTCTGTGCTGTTTGATACCAAATGCACTGGTTTGATGTTTAATCAAAGACTTCGCAACTGTTTGCTATTGAATATTCAACATAAGTTGTTCTGTTGATCCAAGCTGGACTCCAACGCATTTTATAGCAGCAGCGGTGTGCATTCCGGACATAGTGCAGTGCCTTACAAAGCCTTCCTTTGCCAAATTGGCATTGTTTGTGGAACTGCCACAAGAAGCATTAGCTTTTTTGCATAACTTCTGGTAAAACATAGTTGAAGAAGTAGGGAAGACCTTGAAGCTTCACATTTGAGTAAGTTCTTGTAAAGTTTGAACCTTTTGTCTGGATGACATCCTGGCTAGTTAGCAACAATTCTTCTGTTCCGACTGGAGCTTCAGCCTTCAATTCCAGGCTAGGACTAACTGCGTGGAATTCTCACTGTAAAATCCTGTGGACCAGACTTCAACCATCCAGCATTGTCTTTGCCTCCCAGACACCGGAATAACTGGGTGGCCATGCTGTTAAAATGGTTTGGAGCAAGCAATGTTTCAGAACAGGAGATCCAGGCCATCAGCGAGGAATATCCTTCATGTTTAGAGGATGAGCAACGGTGACTTTGATTTGTGGTCATTAATGGGTCACAGCTGTTCACCTACCTGTTCACTGCGGCCCTCCTTAAACTCGCCTATGAACAAGCTTTTAAATGCTGTTGCACTGGCAAATTTGGACAAGAATTGGTTGAAATGAAATGTTTAAGTCCATTTTGATTAATTGCACATTACAGTGGGATTTTGTTTTGGGTGCATGTAAATGTGATTGATTAGATCCCAGATAGTAAGCTGTGGCAGTCATTAATTGTCATATTTAAACAAACTAAAACTGTGTGCATGCCAGAATATGAAGCAAATGAGTTGTTGTTTTAAACATGATGTTATAATCTCTGAAGCCTGTTTAGACTACAGACATTTTAGCTTTAGACAAACATTTAAAAATCAATTATATAACATATGCAGTAGCATCTGTCATGACCTTGGGCCATCTTAATGCACCCAATATGCTCGTGGCGTTATGTTCGAATATTTTTCATGCAAATTATTGATTTGTTTTATCTGCAATGTATATTATTTGTTATCATGTACTATTTTTGTTTTATTTTAGGCTTCTTCAAAGAATGACCTTAAGAGCTGCAGGAAGGAATTTGAGGTCTGTATAACAAAATACAGGATAAATAATGCATTTCCTTTTAAATTTAGCAGTGAACGTGTAGCTTTCCCAAAGCTTAGCAGCCCTGACAGAAATGGGGATAGCAACTGCCAGCACAAGAAGTGTCTTTTATAGTATTCTTGGTGGACCAAATGGGAATGGAGTGGTCTCTGCACCCTCTCAGGGATGTTTGAATTCTCATCTGCTCTCTCTATCTTGCCCTAAGAGTGTCTCACCCCATGCTTCCCTCCACCTCTTGCCCCATGCCTGCCCCACCCCCTCTTCATACACCACTGCACCCTGTCCTAATCTTTCTCTCAATCTCTTCTGGTTTCCTGGGATTGCTCCAAATACTTTTGTAGCTTGGAAATTGGCTAGCCTGTCAGAGTGACTGGGTGTCAGGTAGGAAATGTTGGTCCTATGTTAATTCAGCAGGAATTTGTGACCTTGCTGTGCTTTTTCACACCACCATGTTTCCCCACATCTTCCCTATCTGCAGATCAATCCTGTAATTTTGCATTGGACCACTTTTTTGATCTATAGATAATACTTAACATTTATATGGTACAAATGGCATCTGTTATTTGTCTGCCCAATTGCAAAACCAGTCTAAATTATTTGAAAAATATTTCTCTGCATCTTGTGTCTCCCCACTGCTTTCTCTCTGTTACAGTAAGTCTAAATAACTACAATTTGGTTGTGGCTCCCAAGTTATTTATGTAGAATGCAAACCACTGAACCCAAGTAGTGATCTTTTACTGTGCTGCTCAACTCTTCTCTTGCCCTCCCATTTGTCCTCATTGTTACTGGAATACTTAGCTCTTTTTAATCCATTTCCTTCCCGATTTAGTTTTATACCTTGTATTCCTGCAACTTCTAGTGCTTTGCAGTCATTAATGTGGAACTTTGTCAGAAACTTTCTGGAAGCCCAAATGCACTTTGGCTTGAGGAATGACATTTCCTATTTTCAAAATAATAAGGAAGTTGATTAGACAATTCCATGCCTCCTAACTCCATACTGGCTACACTATTCCATTTTATTGCTTGTTACCGATGATCAGCTAATGGGTAACTAGCTATTTGTCAGTTTTGTGACCTTTTAGAAGTATAGGTGTATGAAGCCCACTGCAGGTAATCACTTTGAATTTCTTACTCAGAAGTTCTGTTACACATATAATAAATGCAGTCTACCACAGCATGCAGATTTGAAGGGCAGTTCACAGAGGCTACAAATGTACATTCACTAAACAGAAAAGTGCGGAGAAGTAAATTATAATGTGATTGAATTGTTTAACAAATAAAGTGCAACAGTTGCCCAATTATCATCTTGTGGACCTTTGTTACAACTTTCCAGAAGATGGAGGTTGGTATGTATGCATTTCTTCATGTAATTCCTTAAGGGTGGCACTGCTGCCTCAGTGCCTGGGACCCAGGTTCAATTCTGACCTTGGGTGACTGTGTGGGGTTTGTACATTCTCCCCATGTTTGTGTGGGTTTCCTCTGAGTGCTCCCGTTTCCTCCCACACTCCAAAGATGTCCAGGCTGGGTGGATTGGCCATGCTGAATTACCCCTTAGTGTCCCAAGCTATCTAGGTTAGAGGTTTAATGGGTAAATACATGAGATTACAGGAAAGGGCCTGGGTGAGATGTTCTTTTGGGAAATTCGATGCGGACCTGAAGAGCCAAATGGCAGCCTCCTGCACTAGGATTTCTATGATTCCATTGAAATAAACGAGATCTGCAATACCATGGCAACAGAATCATCTGCCTCACTGCCCACTGAGCTTTCTATTGTGAATTTGTTTCACCTAAGCTTTGCATAATGTCAGATAACTCCTGTGTTTCTACATGTAAATATTAAGTGTGTGCCAACAGTGTGCATTCATTCAATAACCTATTAATTGCCCTTTTTACTCCAGATGCTTAAGCAATATGAAACAGCAACTAGGCCACAGAATTGCTCAGTTCCGGGATCACACTTTATGAAGGATGAGGAAGTAGAAAAGATTTATCAAAATGTTACCAAGAGATGAGGGACTTCAGTTATGTGGAGAAACTGGGAAAGCTTGGCTTGCTCTCCTAAGGAGCGGGTTCAGTAGTAATATTCAAAAAAGAATTGGATATGTACTTGAAGATAAAATGTTTACAGGACTCTGGAAAGAGCAAAGGAGTAGGATTAAGTGGATAATTGAATAGTTCCGCAAAGGAACAGGCAAAGACACGATGGATCAAATAGCTTCCTTCTGTGATGAATGAAAACATATGTGAGGACAGTGAGCAATGTGCTTTTTTTGAGTATTTTTAATTTGACTGTTTCTCTGAAACAGAAATAAACTACAGCCTGATAGAATGAATTATATTTTGTTTCTATTCTGATAATGCAGAATCTGCACAGTACCCAGTTGTTTTGTAGTCTTGGAAAAAACCTTACTGAGGCTCGTTAGTCAGGGTTTGACTACCTGTACATTCAAATCAATGTTCTCTTTCATTCCTTTCAGTATATCCCTGGATTTAGAGAGTTTGTCCCAAGAGAATTATTAGTTTGAGTTAACTCTCTCCGCCAATCTTGAGTTCAGAATCAAAGAACATACTGGTGATATATTGAAAATAGGAAGAAAAAAGTACATGGGAACTCTCTTGTGAGATGACTTGGATCCTCAACAAATCATCTAAATCAGATGTAACTCTCCCAACAATATTTCAAAACAAGGATGATGAGTTAATAGTTAATCCATAATACTATTTGGCCTATCAATCTTTAGGCGAGGGGAATGTTTCTTTCCCCATTCCTATTATTCACTGGATCAAAGAAGGAAATATACCATTATTTTTAGCCATTGGTTCACCAAGAGATGATATTGGTTGATACTTGCGGTGTCTACAATCCTGGGAAACTGACAGTTCTGCAGTATATTGTTTAATCTGTCTGAAAGAAGTGCTGGTTAGGTGCATTGGCCATGCTAAATTCTCCCTCCGTGTACCCGAAAAGGTGTCAGAGTGTGGCAACTTGGGGATTTTCGCAGTAACTTCATTGCAGTGTTAATGTAAATCTACTTGTGACAATAATCAATCAGCAATGGCTCCACAACCAGATTAAGGTTTAATTGCCTGAACAGATTTCACTGCTTTGTTTCAGGCTCTCTCAATAAATTCCATGGCATTTTTTATGCTCTTCTGTTTGACTTTAGAATATCTGTTTCTTATTAAAATTGTACTTTTTTGTGCAAAATTTGTAATTTGTTAACTGGTCTTGTTTGACATTCAACAACTGCAGTGGTGAATGCATCTCTAAATACTGATTTCCAAGAAGTCTCAGTTGGCACTATTCCAGGAAGTAGTTTTAGTATAGAGCAGCAGCTCTACACTGTACAACAAACAGCGAACACCTCCATTTTATGATGCAGGGAAGGTCATTGAAGTTTCAGTTTGAACAAATGCTCTATGGTACATAACTTCCAGTTAGATTTCAAAAAACAAGAGGTACTCTCCTAACAACCCTTTTGCAAAAAGTTATGGACGACAAAGTGCCATGAGATGAACATGGATGGAGCAGAGTTTAAGATATTTCAGGTTATCAAAAACAGAAGGAAGGTTTACAACAGCTTTATTGAATGAACTGATTTCACTTCACATTGTACGTCCAGCTCACAAATGCCTTCTACAAATCAAACAAGGTGTCCAACAATTAATTCTTCCTCTAGTCATAATTCTCTTGACTGACGTGTGGAATCCAACCTTAACTAATGTAGGTTTTCCTTGGGGGATAGTAAAATCAGACAAACAGTATTTAACACAGGATATGTAGAAACAAGTTTGTGAATTCAGTAGTGGATACTAGAGTCAAATTCAGTCCTATGTTCTAATTTTCCAAGAATCAGAGGAAATGCCAGAAAGAAAATATTCATCTTAAAGGTATATTAGTTAACCTCCATTTTGATTTGTTCTCTATAGTTGTGTTGAAAAGGTAGAAATATACGTCCGATCTCAATGGTGTTCATGAGGATGAACCATTTAAATGGGAGATTGCAGATGAACTCTTTGCAGGGGTAGTCACAAGCAAAAGAAAGTTGAAAGAACACCATCCAAGACAAAACAGCCAACTTGATTTACACACTAACCGCCACCTTAAACATTCACTCCCTCCACCACTGGCGCACAATGACAACAATGTGCACGACAGCAACTCATCTTGCCCTCGGCAGTACATACGTGTGACCTCTGTCACCTAGAAGGACAAGGGTGGCAAGCATATAGGAATACTACCATTTGCAAGTTCTCCAGGCTACACACCATCCTGAGTAGGAACTCTAGTGCTGTTCCTTCACTAGGTTTGAAATCTGGAACCCCCTTCCTAACAACATTATTGTATACCAACAGATGGACTGCAGCAGTTCAAAAAGGCAGCTCACCAACGTCTTCTCAAGGACTTTTAGGAATGAACTATCTTATTAGCAATTCTTGCAGCCTATGAAAGAAAAAAAAACTTCAATAGTTGGTGTGCATTTGTTGCTGATGTTTTAGCACTTCGAAACTTTCGTCATGGATAGCTACCATTTTGTTCAGGTCATACATGCAAGAATTATCTATACTTAATTAGTTCTCCAGTACATGAGAAATACTAATTTCCACTATAAGCTTATATCCTATTTTTGATTGGGTTTAATTTTATTCAGCTTATTAAGATTTCGACTGGAATGCGATTTGCACTGGGAGCATTTTGATTTTGTGTAACATTTCAAATCTGTCTGTTGGATCCAATTTTTTTTGATGGGGGCGCGGGGAGGAATGTGTTTAATGTCTTGCCAGTTTACTCCCATCTCTGACTCCCTTGAAGGTGTCAGTTCCCTTTGGGATATGTTTCCAGTGGTAATTCTACATTGCTATGTGGAAAGGGCTCTGATTGCAGCATCGCCACTGAGTCAGAAGATTAAGAGTTTAAGGCCCATTTCACAGACTTCACTGTGTGTTCTATATTTGCACTTCAATACAGTATTGAAGACAGCTACACTGTTGGAATTGTCCTTCACTTTAGACATTAAACCAAGGCCCTCAGTCAGATGTAAAAGATCCCATCATGCCTTTTGAAGACGAGCAGGGAGATTCTCCCTGATTTCCTGCCGACCATTTATCCTTCCGCTAACGTCTAGAATAACAAAGTCTGACCATTTAATTCATTGCTGTGTGTAGTTGGCTGTGACGTTTCCTACATTATAGCAGTGACTTTTTTCCAATAAACACTTAATTGGCTGTGAAGCACTTGAGGATGTACTGAGGTTACTGAATAGCCCAATATAAATGCAATACTTTTTTTCAAATGGCTACTGTTGACGTGAGTCTTTGTTATGTTGACAGGATTATTCTACTGTGAGGAATCACAGCTGAGTTGAGATCAATGTGGATCAGGAACTGGCCAATTTCCTCTTGTTTTTTCTAACTGAGGACTGCTGAGTCCAATTTTGGCACATATGGCTAGCTGAATGCATCAAGAATTAAGCCAGGGATCTTTGTGATTGATATGACTCTCTGGATAAACCTTTGAGTCATTGGAAGAACCTGCTAGACCAGTTATGGTCTCTAATCTTTTAACAACTGCTCTAAGCCAGACGTAGTCAGTTGGCTACTTGAATGCATTCTGCAGTGGAAGGTGCTGCTTTGTTTCTGGAAAAGGTAATTTTGCCTGTTCCAAGGATACCACATTGAATTAATATTGATAATGTGGCTTCTTGAAGCTGTCATTCACCTTGGCTAAGCATTACCATTGGTCCATCATAGCTACAGATGGTACTATCTTTGCTCCGTGTTTTAGGAATTAATGTCTTTGTCTGAAGCTTAGTTCCCATGAAAGGGCATTATTTTGAATAATATTGCGGAAGTCTCCGGTTGGAGAGAGTGATAGCCATTTTTCTTCATTTGGCATACTCGTATTGTGGATTCCTCTTCACTCTGGACATCCTTCACCCATTGTGCTTTCACTCGTCTGTGCTCCCAGGCAGGGACTACATGCATTCATGTCTTTTTCTCTTTGTCGATATATAATATGACTGAGAAAATTGGTCCAAAATTGGTTTTCTACCCAGCATAAGCATGAGATATCACATGAAGGGATGCGGCGAATGTCAACTGACATTGAAACATGCTGATAGCCAAATTTTTCAGTGTGGTTACCTGTTTACATAAAAAGCAAACTATGTGGCTGCTGGAAATCTGAAATAAAAACTGAAGATGCTGGAAACATCAGCTGTTCAGTAGGAAGAGGGAAAAAGGATTAATGTTTCCAGTTGATGACCTCTTAGCAGAAATGCAGTTTTCCAAAAACACGGGGTGGAATTTTCCCAAAAGATGGCTCTCATTTTGGGCAAGGAAACTGGTGTGATTCGCGCCAGACATGTCGGTGCAAATCAGATTGTAATTTTCCCACCCAGGCATTTTCGGGGGGGTGGTGAGTTTTGCACTGGTTGAGAGGGGCAGGGCCTAAACACACTGGTGAGCCCACCTTCACAGATCAGTGCTGTAATCTCAAATTAAAATTGAGGAACCCCTCCCCAACAAAGGTTGCCAGCATCATGGCCTTCCCAGTGGGTCTCCCTTCATGACGTTCTTCATGAACCCACTACTCCCTCCCCCCCAGTTTCATGGCCGCCCCCATCACTTCATAACCCTGCTTCCTTCATGGCTCCCCTACTTTGTGCCCCCTTTCATGACTGCCTCCACTTCATCTCCCCCCCCCCCCGCCCGCCCCAAATACTGCTGCTGGCACCCTGCTAGTTGCTCAGCACTGCCAGGCTAGGACAACCAGTGGGCTAACGCAGCCATGTCCCCAATCACCGGGGGCTTCAGTGGCCTCTGATCTCGCTGCACCCAGGGTCAGAAAATCCCAGGAGCAGGGAAGATATGGCCTTGAACGAACTGTACGTATTTAAATTCTCATTTAAGGGCGGGAACCAGATTATGTCTGGGAGTGGTAATTAGGAAGATACTGACTATGTTTGGCACTGGCGCAGAATGCACTAAACGATCTGCAGTTTTCCAGCCCCATTCGAACGCATTCTGTTTCGGGCATGACACGGCTGGAAGATCACAGCCATAGTCTGGTCCTAGCTCAACTCCAGCCATGCATTGGGAATGTTCACTTCATAAAATAAAATGAAATAACTTCTTAAAACTATACTGGCAACTCCTATTTGTGATCAATTTGAACATGCAGCTTCTTGCAGTGCTCTTTTAACCTCTTAACTTAATCATGTTTATTTTTATTTTGGCTTGCATGGTTACTAGATTTCCTGATAGGGTGACACATTGTTGGTTTCACATTTTGAACAGATATTTATAGGATCACCATAACAACAGCTATGGAAAAATTTGATTTTTTGATTAACTTCTTGTAGCTGATATCTTTCCCACCTTCCCCTCATGCAATGGTACTGAAGTTATATACCTACCTTTTGTGAACTTCATCAATCTTTGTGTTCAGATATATCTAAAGGTGCTCACTAACCTGGGAAATTGTTCATCCTTTTTATCAGTCTTTGTTACCTTGATCTGTTAGTTCAAGATTGGAACTATTTTTACAAAGTAATGCTTGAACTGACCTTGATGTCCCTAAATTGCTTACTTTGCTAGTCATATAGAAGTTACAACTAAGGAAGGGTATTAATTCATAACCATTGGTATAGTTTTCATACAAGTTTTGTAGGTGGAGGTTGAATTGCATTCAAAGTTCTCTTGTTCTTTGTTCTCTTTCTGATCTAACACATCTTGGGCTTTGTCACTGTTCCTGTCTACAGTCATGTACTTGTTCCAACATGATTGCTCCGTGGCCAGTTCCAGTCTGGAGCTGAGGTCACAACAAGCCTCTTGTATACATGCTGGGAAGTAAAGTCTACGTGACAAAACTGGTTACTTAATGCTAAATTTGCACAAGAGATTACTCACCTCTGTGTGGAGATTGAACTCTGTTCAAGATAGTAAAAAGTCTCACAACACCAGATCTATTCAAGATGATTAGGAAGACCATACCTGCAGCAGCTCTATCTATTTGGTTATGTTTTAATGCAGTGTTTTCCTCCTCTTGATCTTGTTCTGGGGCTTGCTGGTACCTCAGTTTGTATTTTATTATCTTGCATTTAACATAAGGAAGATTTGAGGGTAAGGAAAAGACCATGTGGCCCACCAAAGTGCACACTTCTGGAATCCAAATTCTCCCACCTCAATATCCAAGTTCATTTGATCTATCCTAATCCTGCAGAGATTTAGTAATTCTTCATCAAGCATTTCTGATTTCATGCGTGCTTTGGATAAATGTGTAATAAATTCATCTCAATGTTTAAATTCTTTTTTAAAAATTAGCTTGTCATCCTGCAGTCTTGTTTTAATCAGTAAATAATTGAGGATCACTTCCTCGATGTACTGTTTTATGGGGAGGAAAAAGGGAACTGATTCTAGTAAGATTTGAAGTGCAATGATTGTCGTCTTCTTGGTTATGTGCAGGATAACGTAAGTTAATGAGCGAAGAGACTGCAAATAGTAAAGCATCTTTTTCAACATAAATTTAGTTCAGTTAAAGGTAAAAAAAAACTAGGTCAGAAACTCCAAGGTGTTTTATGAAGTCAGCCGAGATCATAAGTTTTGCACCTTGAATTTTGGCATGGGTAAGTATAAGATGTTCCACTCCAGATTTGATTCAAGTGACCCATTAGAGAGCTTTCTAACAAAGTTTATTTATGAGTATAGTTAACATAAAGTAAGACAATTAGCAATAATTTCTACTAATTACAAACGAAAAAAAAAACCCATGATATTGTATAAACCTTAACAGCTACGAATACTGTTCCAACACAATATTCTTACCAACATACAGCCCAGGTTTCAGTCTAGCACAGAAAATATGTATTCTCATGTGAATTTTGCAGCTCTGCAACACCTGAGAATTAGTCCTTTGGATGGAGAATTAAAACTCTGACTTCCCTGTCCTGCAACTCCCAGTACTCCTCACAGCAGAGATAGAGCCACTGCTGGCCTCTAGCTCGCAAACCATCAACAGCAAAATTTTCACTCCAGAAAGGCAAGAAAGACTGCATTTAACTAGCTAGTAGAATTTGTTACCAAGGACAGACAATGAAATACTGCTTTTCAGTCTGGAGTCCAACAGCTTCTAACTAAAACTGAAAGTGAATCTTTGGATTTCTCTCTGAAGAAACCATTTGACCTTGACTTGCCAAACAATCTTGCCACAACAATTTAAAAGGATTGTAAACTCGTAACACTCCAGGATATTGCATTAGGCCCAAATTAAAAATAAATACAAAAGCCCATTATACATCTTCAACAGACATCATGGCAACGATGCAATAAAAAACAGCAGTGAAACAGAATTAAAATATATTTCTTAATGCCACAGTAGTGTCACACTATACTTTTAAAGACCTACTTTGCTTTCCTCCTGGCTATTTCTTTTTAAGCAGTGATTGGGAATGAATGATGATGCAAGCGAATTTCAGAAGCAGTAATGAAACCAAATTAGCATCAGTGAAAAGATGATAACAGACACCTTGTAATTCAAATTGTTAGTTCAGCTCCCTCAAGAGTGGGCCTAGTATTTACCACTGCCCAGCACAGAGAAATTCAAAACAATGTGTAGAAACATTTATTTCTGTCATTGTCCCATGTGAATTAGAAACTTCAGTCTCATAGTCAATCCTCTTCAACTGTAAAAGGAATTAAAGAATTATTTAAACAATATAAATTTGTTTTGTTGAGGCTAACATGGAAGCTATTTTGTATATTTTTGAATTATGTGTTAAATGTGGTGAAATAGTTCCATAATATTCTCTTTTTCTGAAGTAATCACTTTTAAACTGTTAATGGTCAAGGCAAATGTGAATGTTTACACTGATTTAAACTGGTTATATTTTTTATAGGTGTTGGCTGTGACTGCTTCAAGATCTCCCCTCTCTCTCTGAGGTCTTTTATCACTACTTTCTCCTCTAGTGCAGTCCTGTCTTTTTATCAAATAGTTACTGTCCTTACTATAATTTCTGCTTCTCTTTGTTCTTACAACCCAGGCATCTGTTGACACATTCCTATGTTCTGCTCAAGCTGCATTTGATATTTTGGTTCTCACATAGCTGTGATCATTGTTTGTTTTGTAATTATGTTTAACTTTGCATATATTACATTGACATTCACTTCTAATGTTTTCATTTGAAATAACGGAGTTTTAGTTAATGTCTGTAAAATGTAGTTTAATATACCAAATATTTATTTTGTTGGGGAGGTGGACTTTATATAGTTCTTAAAAGAATGGCTCATCATTTTAAAGTTTCATATGTAATGTTTATATACGTGGCACAGTGTTAGCACTGCTGCCTCATAGTAACAGTGTCTGAGGTTCAATTCCAGCCTTGGGTAACTGTCTGTATGGAATTTGCACGTTCTCCCTGTGCCTGTGTGGGTTTCCACCGGGTTCTCTGGTTTCCCCCAAGTGCTTGGGTTTCCTCTGAATGCTCTGGTTTTCTCCCACAGTCCAACGATGTGCAGGTTAGGTTCATTGGCCATGATAAATTGCCCCTCAGTATCAGGGAGATTAACAGGGTAAATGCATGGGGTAACGGAGGTAGGGTCTGGGTGGGATTGTTGTTGGTGCAGGTTTGATCGGCCATGTGGCCTCATTCTGCACTATATAGGAATTTGCACTTGAATTTTTTTGTCAATTTTGGAAATTTAAAATTTGTCCAGGTCACTGCAGGGTGTAAGTATCCGTTTTGGCTGAAGCGCTAAGGCATTAATGAAATGAGCCTTTTTTTTGGAAGTGGTGGGGGGCGGGTGGTGAATTGGAAATAGGAAAGAGGTAACAGAGTGAAAGCTTCATCCATCCTCTGTTACACATCTCCAATGACTGGCTTGAAAATAGAATTGCTAATGCCATGGCAACATCCACCTCGAAGGAGGTATTGGTAGAGAGATTTTAAGAGACAGATTTGTGTGTGAAACTGATCTTTTCAGATGATTACTGTGATTGCAATTATTAATTTGTGTCTCTTTTTTGTATTTCAGACTGCTTTTTTCAGCTGTGTGAACAGAAATGAAAGTAAGGTCATTTTTACCCTAAAACTAGGAAATGATGCTGATAAATGAAATACTGAGTTATTTTCATATTTCTTTAAATATATTAAAGTAGAATGCACTCAAATGGTGATTTAGTTAATTTAGTACCCTTAGAAGTCAACAGTAGAGTGGTTAGCACTGCTGCCTCAGAGCACCACAGACCTAGGTACGATTCCCGGCTTGGGTCACTGTCTGTGCGGAGATTGCACGTTCTCCCTGTGTCTGCGTGGGTTTCCTCCAAGTGCTCCAGTTTTCTCCCACAGTCCAAAAATGCTTGTTAGGTGCATTACCCATGCTAAATTCTCCCTCCAGTGTACCTGAACAGGCGCCAGTGTGTGGTGACTAGGGGATTTTTACAGTAACTTCATTGCAGTGTTAATGTAAATCTATTTGTGATGCAAATCAGTAAGCTTAAGCTGTAATGTTTTGAAATCTGATGTATTAAATATTGTAAAAGGCAATATATGAAAGATTATGTCATGAAAAAACATAAGGGGCAGTGCTAAGTTTGCGAAAAAGTGTAATATTTAGAATAAGGAAAGATAAAAGCAATGAAATCTTGTCCTGATTCTGTAAATCACAAGAAAGAAAATCTCATGAGGTGTACAATGACCCTGCAACTTAGATGACTGTAGTAGATTATACCATAGAATCCCTACAGTACAGAAAGAGACCATTTGGCCCATTGAGTCTGCACCAACTCTCTGAAAGAGCATCCCATCCAGGCCCTCCCCTCTGCCCTAT
The DNA here is from genome assembly GCF_965287045.1 of Carcharhinus amblyrhynchos. Taxonomy (NCBI): domain Eukaryota; kingdom Metazoa; phylum Chordata; class Chondrichthyes; order Carcharhiniformes; family Carcharhinidae; genus Carcharhinus; species Carcharhinus amblyrhynchos. The sequence goes on from NC_137331.1 coordinate 7,048,088, forward strand.
CCCTATGATTCCATACATTTACTATCCTAACCTACACATCTTTGGACACCATGGACTGAACTAATGTCAAGGTGAGATGGGTTTTGTACCACAACTGGATTTTTCTGAATTTTCTAAGTTACTGCCAGCGCATCATTCACTTAGGTAATGCATAGTACAGCATAACTGTAGCAATAATTAATCATTTCTCTCAACTGTTGGCTTGTACTGCAGAGGGATGACATGAAGAGTAGATGGCAGGATAAATTATTCAAACTCAAAATATTGTTTCCTAAGTAATATTGCTCAGTGCACTGATCTTTGAAGCACTATGGTTGATTACAACCTTAATTCAGAGATCATTGAACAAAGAATATAGGACCTTTAGCTTGATACATGAATTAATATTTGCCTTTATTATATTACAGAGGGATCCTTGTGTTGCAGCTATGCAGGCCGACACACAAATTGTAGAGAATATTGCCAAGCCATTTTTCGTACAGATTCTTCTCCTACACAGTCACAGATTAAAGCTGTAGAAAACTACTGTGCATCCATTAGCCCACAGCTTATTCAATGTGTTGACAACTACACTCGCTCATACCCAATGAAAAATCCGATTGATAGTAAGTATAAATCTTTAAAATTACTTCAGTCATTCTTAGAGCAGATGCTGTCTAGTAATCACTTATAATTGCCTTTGTTTGGTGGAGCGCATGCATGTCTGTGTTATCACCATAGGGGCCCTCCATTCAGATGGCAGCTGCTGTTATTTCTCTTCCATTTGCTCAATAGCCCATCAAGCCCTTACTCTTTTCCTGAACCCCCTTCCGTGTCGAGATTGTCTCTTGTCTCTCATGGATGAGAGACACCTCTTTCCTTGATCCCACTTCCATTTCTTACATTGTGTTGCATTGCAAATGTTTTTTTTCTTGAACCATTGTTTTCTTCCATTCCTCAAAGACTCAACTCTTCTATTCTTTAAATTTATCATTCCGTCTCTAGCTTCTGTTTCCTTTACATGAATAGGAAGTCACCTCCCAATGCTTGTCTTATCCACAATCTCTTGTTTTGAATCTTTCCAATCAAGTATTATTCTTTCTCCAGCGTAGAAATTGCCATAAACGCTCATGAATGAAATGATATGTGACTGTGACCTTGTTGCAAAATTTCTTTTCAATTTTTCTGCAGCCTTTGTGATCGATCCCACTATTCTCCTCCAATATTTCCTTTGTTGCCCAGCTCAGTAGGATTTGTTTCTCTTGCTTCCACTCTTAATTGTCTAGTCATAGTTGTTTCCATTACCAGCCCAGCACTGTCACCTCATTAGACCCAAGATCTGGCTGTAGATTAGCCAGAATTTGCTCGAAATTTAATTACAAAGACAAGTGACATTGCCCTTGTCCCCACTGAAAATTCCATACCATCACCACCATATTCACTCCTGGCCACTGTCTCAAACTGAAGCAGACTTTCAGCAATCTTGGCTTCCTATTTTGATTCCCTCATCCTTACCTGTCGCAAAGACCTCCTTGATAATATCGTCCACTTTTCTCACTAACTTAGCCTATTGCAACTGTATTCCCCCACTCGTGCCTTTGTTGCCTCCAGAATAAAATATGCCAGAGCCCATCTTCCAGTCTGTCAGTTTCATCTTAATGAAAACTCGTTGTCCATATCACACCTTTGCATCAAGTCATGCTTTCCCATCATCTTCCCCCTTGTTGACCTACATTATTTCAGTCTAAGGTGAAATAAAGCCTGAAGACGTGGCTGATGTTTCGCCACTGCTCAGAAATAACTATTCATTTCCCTTCTCCAGCAGATTGTAAAACCTTTTGCAGGTTAATGTGAAGCAGGATAAACTTGTAGCTTCCCAAAGGGGAAAAAAAACAGTAAAACGATACTAGTCCAAACTGTTTTTTCCTTCTGGGTTATAAGGCTTGTCCAAAGCAATGTTCTCCCTCGTTTGGAGCTTCTAGCCTCACATAAGAATAGCTTTGTTTAGTCCAGTGTAGGGTTCAGGATCCAGCTGTGAAATGGCTTCATGGTGAAAAATGGGGAAACTTTGGAAGGAGAGAGGGAGGGATAAGAAGCCATTTCCACCAGTTATTCAACACCCTGTAAGGGGATACTGCTTTGGCATTGCATGCCAACAAAATCATGACGACTGACTGTCTCACAGGAAAGCTAATGTCTGTTAAGTAAATTGATGTTTCTGAGAGGTGCTTACTGGGACTGGGTATGCAAATACATTCGTACATGTAGCATTTGATGTTTAGCTTGATTTGGATGCAGAGAAACAGGAGTTGCTGCTGAAGGTCTGCATTCCTGAATCATGAGACTACAATTTGATATAGCATTCTATGTTCCAGCTGTGATCATGAAGATAGTGATCATGTACTTGCACCTTGTTGAGTTATGCTGTTCATTCCTCCTTTTGAAAAGAGGACAACTCAGCAACTGCAGTTTGTCCTGCGGAACTCTAATCTGCTTAATAACTGACTAGTGATTACTCCCCTTGGAGGTGTTGAGAAGTAGTAGAACCTCTTCTGACATCAAGTTGGTCTGAAAATAACAGTCATTATTTGCAAGGAAACCTTGCATTTATTTTAGCACCTTATCATGCAATGTACTTTGTACCCAAATAATTACTTTGCAATAAAATCTAAGCAATCAAATCAATGCAAAGTGGAAGAGAATTCAATACTTGAGCCAGATACTTCAGTGTCCAGACAGCTATTAATAACTGACCACACAGCCTCTCATTAATCAGACCTGGATTAGTACACAAATCAATGGTGCCAGCATTGGCTCAGTGATAGCGCTCTCACCTCTGAGTCAGTGCTTCTTGGGTTAAAGTCTTAATCTGGGATGAGCATATAATCTAGCTGGCACTTGGTATAGTACCAATGAAGAACCTACACCATTAGAAGTACTATGTTTCTGATAAATCAAGGCTCCAGCAATTGTCTTGGATAGATATTAAAAAAAATCCCTTGACACATTCAATGAAGAACAGAGCCGCTCTCCTGATGTCCTGACCCAAAAAATCCTTCACCAACCCCACCAACAAAATTATCTCATAATTTGTAACATTGTTGTTTGTGGAAATTTGCTATGTGCAAATTGGCAGTTGTGTTTCCTACAACATTGACTACAGTTCAAAAATACTTATTTGGTTAAAACACTTTGGGATGCCTGGAGTTCATGACAGATGCTATATAAATGCAAATATCCCTTTCCTCGACTGGCAGCTAACTCCTTCCTTTTTACCCTTTTCTCCCTTATGTAACCATGCAAGCCCAACAAAAAGATTATTTTAGCTGGACAAGTAGGGGACGGCTTACCAGTATTCTGTTGGCTTTAGCTGATCTAACTCCAGCATATGTACACACACTTGGACATTTTGATTCCTTAGTCTCAGCTCTTGCCAATTGGGCTCTGTGGGGTTATGCCCCTGTCAGCACATCCCACATCAGTTACATGAAACCTATTTAGTAAATCTTAGGCAAGTTGCTGAATTAAAATTAAAAAGTTCTTCTGTTCATTGTCAGTATTTCATGGTTCTCTGAGAACATTATTCCAGATATCCAGGATCCTTCATATAAGGTGTGTGCTGTATCACTTGTAATTTAATACTACTTTATTGAGAAATGTAACATAAATATCTCAATAAAAAGTGCAGTAAAGCTAAATAGTACTAATGAGTTTCTAACTGTTTAGGTTTATATTGCTGTGACAGAGCAGAAGACCATGCTTGCCAGACCACATGTCGAAGAGTGCTGATGACAAAGTCTACGGATCAAGAAATTGTTGATGGACTTATCGATGGGTGTAAGAAAATGCCACTGCCTCAGGATCCACTCTGGCAGTGCTTTCTAGAAAGCTCTGGACCAGGTAACCCGGATAACAGCACAAATGGGTTGCCTGCTACAGCTGTTGATGGTGCTAAATTGCACTGTTGTTCTAAAGCAAATACTTCAATCTGCAGGTTGGTATAGTAACTAAAAAGTATTTCATTTTGTATGTCTGGGCAGCTTTGATATTCTAATAGAAACTGTTTCTCAAGAAATATAAGTTTGAAGAAGTACGAGCCTTAATTCCCATTATTACGTTTGTCTCAATGGGCAAAGTCAGATTTGGTGAAAAAAATTCCTTGTTTGCAGTCCTTCAATTAGCTGGAAATTTTATGGACCCAAAATTTGTGCAAATTAACGTCAATCTCTAATCTGTTTTTGGGTGTGACTTTAGTTTGGCTCCTATGATGTGTGGAGGCTGCCTGAATTAGAGAGGGAGTATCTGCCTCATAAGGTCATTTTCATTCTTCAAACAATGTGCATCCTTCAAACTTCACAACCTCTTTCAAACATTGATTTGAGCCTCTCTAGGGATTTTGTTGTGAAATTTATTGTAGATCGGCACAAGGTTGTGAGTTGCTTTGATTTATTATTGTCACATATTAGTATACAGTGAAAAGTATTGTTTTGTGCATGTTATACAGACAAAGCATGCTGTACGTTGAAGGAAAGAGGAGAGTGCAGAATGCGGTCATTGTTAGAGAGTTTAAAAGAGTTAAAATGCAGTTTTAGAAGCATTGAATGAGAGTAAAAGATAGAAGTAGAGGGTATGTTGGGCACAACTTGCAAGAAATCACCTCGCTCTGCGCCATCTTCTTGGAAGATCTTCTCAGTTGTAATGTGGACACACATTTTTCATTGCACCCCAGTGAAATTCCAGGATGTACATTGGAGCAGGCTTCAAAAGCCAATTGCCAGATCTAATCCAACTTGGCTAAGTTTCTATAGTGTCTGAAGAATGAACACGCAATAAGTAAACTTTTCAGTTGCAGGCGATGGTAGCCTTAGACGAGTGTAAATCTCAGTGTATTCTGTTTTGTAACCCTCACAAGAAGTGAAAGTATTAGACCAATTTTGTACCATAGAGCCTTGAATTTCTCCATTTAATGATCTTAATCCAATTACTTTTCAAATATTATGAGATTTCTGCCTCTACACCTTTTCAGGTGGTTCCAGACTCCCATTCCTCTCTGTGTGAAAACATTCTCCCTTTTATCCCCTCTAACCTCCTATCTCTTACCCTAAAACTGTGCTCTGGTTATTGGCCCCTTCCAAAACTGGGGGAATCGTGCCCAGAAGGTTTAATCTCTTCACAAGCTGTTTTCTGTCAGACCAGTCAGATAGTCTCAAAAGCAGAATGTTGCGTATGCTGAAAATCTGAAATAAAAACAAAAACGTTGGTAATACTTAGCAGGTCAGGCAGCATCTGTGAAGAGAGAAACAGAGGTAGTGTTTCAGGTCAATGACCTGTTTGCAGAATTGGGTAAAGTTAAAGATGTCATCAGTTTTAAACAAGGAATGGGTAAGATAAGGAGGACTTGTGATAGGATGGAAGACAGAAAAGATGAAACGACGCAAGAGTTAATTTTACATTCCCAACCAGGTGATGGGGCAAGTAAAGAAATGGCGAATTGACTCATTTTTGGAATATTGTGGGTTGTTTGATTTTTAAAATGTTATTGACTGTTTTAGTAAGTAGTGGATTGGCTCAGCTGCTATGTTGGAATTAGATGTAGCTGTCAAAATATGAGCAGTTTTCAGAGCAGGTTGTTGGATGTAGATTAGTCTGAAGCCTCCTCAATGAGATGGAAGTTCTTTGTGAAATATTTATTATTTTCACTTTATAGTTACAGAATATCAACCAGGCAGTGAAAATCTCAAAGAAGAACCACGTCATTGTAATAACATTGTGTGAACATTGAGGTCCGCATTCTCCTGAGTAGCCTCTTGTTTTTTCTTAAACTGCTCTGTCAGTGCTGTAGTGGTTCTCATTCTCTTGACCCTCTTCTGCAATCACCATTTCCTTCACACTGCAGTGTTTCTAACCCCTGATGATTCATGAAGTCACTGATTTGTTACATTATGCTTCTCTCAATTTTTTTCAAATTGTTTCTTCATCTTTTTCCTGATTGTTAAAGTGTAACGAGACAAGTGTGAAGACTTTGTACAATGAAGAGCACAAGGTCAATTAGATTTTGACCATCCAAATGTCGGCTAGTGTTTTGTTAGAATATTTTGAACTGCATAATATTAGGAGTGGTAGTTATATGTTTATCACAGCAATGATAAAAATGGATCCAAGGTTGGGATTATGGGTACCACGCAAAGTTTATTCCTGTGAGCATCAAACTCAATTAGTTACTTCAATGTTAACACAAAGTTACTACAATGATGTCGTTCTGCCTGGTTGATTTTCTATAACTACAAAGTGAAATAAATAAGTATTTCATTAAGAACTTCCATTTCACTGAGGAGACTTCAGGCCAATCTACATTCAACAACCTGCTCTGAAAACTGCTCATACTTTGATAGCTGCATCTAATTCCAACTGAGACAATCCGCTGCTTAACTTTTTCTCCATTATGCTGTACTGATACCAATATGTTAAGTCCGAAATTGACACTTCTGCGTTTGAGGTGAGCAATTGAGTGATTCATGGAAGAAACATAATGTGCAGTAATGTGTATTGGCTTAAGTGCAGATTTTCAAACTTTAAGATCATTTTTAAAGAATTATTTTTCTTATTTTGGCAGGGACCTGTGTATTAAGTTGTACAGCACCAGGTGGGGAAGCACAACTCACTGGCAAGAATTTGATAGGGTCTGTGAATATAACCCTCTGGAAGCTGCCATGTTTACGTGCCTGGCTGATGTCCGAGAACCATGTCAGCTGGGTTGTCAAGGTCTCAAATACTGTACTAATTTTAACAACAGGTAAGAATCTCCTTTTGGTGACTTTTAAATCTCCAAGCGTTAACCCTGTTTATACGTCTTGTGACTCTTTCTGAAGTAAGTCGTCCTAACAGCCCTTAACTACATTTATTTTTACAAGCGTGTTGTGAAAAAATTTTAATACTGGAATGGGCAGAGAAATAGGATTATATGGAAAGCATTTCCAAAGAGTTTTCTGCACAGCAGATCCTGAGGTTCTATGCAATCTGAATGTGCCTAAAACTTGTTGACCCTACAAATGGTTCCATGTGCTCCAGATGGTGCTGCAGCATTTCTGCTCATGCGGTATAGTTAAAGATGAAACTTTGATGTGGATAACATGCCAAATGCACTCAACTTAAACTTTTTGATGAATTAATGCTGGCAAGTACAAATCAGTGAGTTAACCTTCTGACTTGTAAATGTCTTAATCAGAAGGCAGATTGTAGCTGTTGTATTTTCTATTTGGCTGGAACCTTGTCTGCAAACATTCTCCCTCATTTGTTTAACTCCATATGTAGCTGGAAATTGTGGAAATGCCATAGGTTGGGAGGCAGAGGCGTGCAAACGGAAGTAAACCGGGATTATTGACCCTGTCAGAAGGTCATACTCTGGGCATCTGGTGATCTTCCTCCAATTTCCTTTGTTAAAATTTGACTTTAAAGCAGCCTTCAATTCTGATTATCTGTTCTCAGATGGTGAATTGTTTCCTGTTCCTGCCCCATTCAGAGTCATTTTGCTCCGTTTTTCAGTATTTCTAGTTAGTGAGTGGAAACTTCAAAAAAGTCTGCTCCTTTTTGCCAGACCTGACCCAGGGAAAATAGCCCCTGAATTTCATGCAGAAGAGCTTTGCTACTAAAATAGCTTCATCATCTGTTCAGCTGCTTGGTCTTTGTTGGCTGGTGACAATGAAGAGAAGGCGTCGTGTGGTTTGAGCAGCAATCAAATGAGGACATTGGCTCCAGTGTTATGCAGCCTTTGACGTTGTACAAAGAAGTTGTTTGAACATCAGAGACTGCTTCAAAAGAAGCTGACTGATGCTGACTGTGGCTCTGGCTCTAGTATTGATCTGCCAATGCCAGAAAACTCAGACCTGAAGATTCAATTAAAGTGCTCCATCCAGGGATCAAAATAAACATCTGCTTTCTTCAGTTGTCTGGGTGGTTGAGGTTGTGAGGCAGAGACTGATAGCCAAGTTCTGCACACATGAGGACGGTCTCAACAGGGATCTTGGGTTCATGTCGCACTATCTGTAACCCCTGTGACTTGCCTGGGTTTGCAAAACCTCGCTCACTGTACTGTCTGGAGACAGTACACATCTCTTTCACCTGTGATCAGTGCTCCTTCCACTCACATTGTCGGCCACTTTAGGACTTGAACAGCAGGTTAGGTGTAGAGATTCGCATTCGAATCAGTAATCTGTAAACTGCCTGTGCTTTGTATGCTCTGTCTGAGACCAGAACACTCCACTCACCTGACGAAGGGACAAACCCCGAAAGCTTGTGAGTTTACTATCAAATAAATCGATTGGACTTAAACCTGGTGTGGTCAGACTTTTTACTGTGTTCACCCCAGTCCAACGCTGGCATATCCGCATCATGGTTGAGGTTGTGTCACAGATTACAGTGACTACCTGGTATTTAGAACATCACTCAAACAGACCAGGATTCCAACATAGTATTAATATAACTGTTCAGTCATGCAGGAGTTCAGGTGCTACCTTGTGAGCATGTGTGAATGAGTGACTGAGTGTGTGGGTGTGTACTTAACTTTATTTTCCCATCAAGTCCTTACACCTTCAATGGCAATCCTGCTACTTCACATAAACATGAAGGCCTAGGTACCAGAACAATGTTGGTTAAGTTTGCTAACAACCCTAAAATAGCAAGTGCTGTTAACAAACAGAAAAAATTACAAAAGAATTTAAATTAGTTATCCAGCTATGCAGTCAATAGTAAATAAAAATTGTAATTGGGAGGCATGCCTTATGAAGATAGGTTGAGGGAGCTGGGACTCTTCTCCCTGGAGAGACGAAGGTTGAGAGGCGACCTGATAGAGGTTTATAAAATGTTGAGAGGAATAGATAGGGTGGATTCTCAGAGGCTATTTCCCCGGGTTGAAATGGTCGCTACGAGAGGACACAGATTTAAGGTGCGGGGAGGCAAGTACAGAAGTGATGTTAGGGGTAAGTTTTTCACTCAGAGGGTGGTGAGTGAATGGAATCGGCTGCCGTCAGTGGTGGTGGAGGCGAACTCGCTGGGGTCTTTTAAAAGACTTCTGGATGAGTATATGGGATTTAGTGGGATTGGGGGTTATAGATAGGTCTATGGATTGGTAGGTGTTGATGTGATCAGCGCAACTCGTGGGCCGAAGGGCCTGTTTGTGCTGTAGTGTTCTATGTTCTATGTAATTAATTGCTATATAAGTGTGTATATATATCAGTTGGAAATGTGTGCTATTAAATTTACAATTGAAGGGTTAGAATCAATACATGGAGACTTGGGGACTAATCAGTAATGACATGTCAAATTAATTGTCTCTGTCATGTTCCTATTACTATTCCGTGGCTTCATCCATGTACTTGTTTCTTCAAACAAAATCATTCACGTGATGTGGGTACTGCAGCCAAGACCAATGTTTATTGCCAAACTCTAGTTGCATAAAGAAGATAGATGGACTGTCTTTTTGGACAACACAAAGGTTTGATCCTGCTGAGTGACTTGTGTGGCTACTTCAGAGGACAGTTAATAATCAGCCACACTAGTGTGGTAATGGAGTCATCTACAGGCCAGACAGGGTAATGGTATGTTTTCCTTATCCCTTGTACTCAGTGCCATGGTCTGTTGATTGTATAACAAATGGGATTAGTTGTATTCCAATGGACTTTGATGGGGACTCAGAAAGAGACAGAATGTGTGGTTGTTGATGCACTGTGTGCAACGTGTATTTTAAAATAAAAGCAGTGAGTTTGGAAAGGCTAAGCTCCAGTGTTCTACCCTTCACTTTTAAAAGCTACCATGTTGGAACTCAAATAGGTAGTGAAGAATAGGACACTGAACCTAGTCTTTATGTGGTTCACTCCCATGTTTTGTTCTTACTTGCTATGTACTGAAATATGACTTCATCTGCAAAATATTTCGTAATATTACCTGAGTTCTTTGTTACTCTAATGACATTCTACAATTAATACGAGCTCTTTTGCGTTTCCATTTAGGATAGTAGTAACAACTTTATCAGGCCATGAGATTTGAATGAGTTTATTAAAAGGAAAATGAAACCATGGTATATGGTCAATATAGCAGATTTCACTTAGTTACAAAATTTTCATCTCATTCTTTTTAGGTACAAAAATATACACATTAGAATCATAGAATCCTACAGTGCAGAAGGAGGCCATTTGACCCATCAAGTCTGCACTGATCACAAACCCACGCAGGCCCTATCCTTTAAGCCCATATATTTACCCTAGCTAGTCGCCCGACAAGGGGCAATTTAACCTGCACATCTTTGGAGTGTGAGAGGAAACCAGAGCACCCGGTGGAAACCCACGCAGACACAAGGAGAATGTGCAAACACCGCACAGACAGTGATTCAAGTCGGGAATCGAACCTGGGTCTCTGGTGCTGTGAGGCAACAGTGCTAACCACTGTGCTGCCCAACTAAATTATTTACCAACACTAAACGCGGGTCACTATCCGTAACCAAGTTATATGTAGGTTTCATCACATTACTACAGGATATTCATCAGTACAGTGGGCCAAGAAGAAATGAGGACACTGATGCTTATTTTAACCTTTAGACATTCAAAATTGATGTTCAGGTGTTTTTCAATGTTGAATAAGTATATCAAAATACACTGTTCACTCTGAACTCTAAACTCTACCCAGATATCCGACCCAAACCAATTTGTAAGTCATCAAACTCTATCTTAATGTAACAGATTTTGGGACATAGCCAGGAGCCTAGTAAATGGTTTTGATTTGTTTTGTAATCAAAATATGTTTGATAGGCTATTACACTGATGTGTATGCTCTTCATGTAGACAATAACAGTCAGCAGAGAGCCAGACAGCTGCAAAACTCCCTCAGCAGGTAATACTGTGGCCAGTTAATTCTCATAAATGAATATCAAAAACAGACTTTCTTTGGATTTAACTCCCTCTATTTCACAGTTGTGAAGAATTTTTTTTTCATTTTCATGGGACATGAGTGTTGCTGGCTGGCCAGCATTTATTGCCCATCCCTAGTTGCCCTTGAACTGAGTGGCTTGCTAGGGCATTTCAAAGAGCAGTTAAGAGTCAACCACGCTGCCGTGGCTCTGGTGTCACATGCAGGCCAGACCAGATAAGGATGGGAGATTTCCTTTCCTCAAGGACATTTGTTAACCAGATGGATTTTTCTGTCAATCAGCAATGGTTTCTGATAATTTTTATCAAATTCAAATTCCACCATCTGTTGTGACAGGATTTGAACCCAGATCTCTAGAACATTAGCCAAGATCTGGCTTAATAGTTTTGTGATAATACTACCAGACCATCGCCTCACCTGCAAATTTGAATAAGTTTAATTGTAAGAGATATAGTCACCATGAGATAGGTAATCATGCACTAGAAAGGATGTGAAAATGAACAATTTTTTACAAGTTAAAAGGGATGAGTTCTGAGGAAAGATTGGAACACGAGAACTGTTTTAGATTAACCCATGGTCTCAAGGGCCTTGAGTTGGTTATAGAACTTTAAGGCTATTGCCCCAATTCTTTGGAAAGTCCCTAATGTATTAATATTTTAGCTTTATGTTGACATGATGTGCCATGTCATTGTTTTACATTCTGAACTCCTATGCCCATATTTTTAATGAAAATTTCTTGTGTAATCTTCTCATGCTACGCGCACATTCTTCTGCCAGTTAAGGTCCTGGAGCGCCAGCATTGAACAGGACAATGCACAGCCAGTGTTACATGTTCGCAAAGGCATTTCTATTGTGAATATAAACGTAGGAATTTACAACAGAAATATGAAAATACGAACAGTAGTGTAGAATTCCTGCTTTGAACACAATCAACAATCTGGGTGCAAATTGCACCCACAATTGTGCTGCTTTTGAAAAATGTTTTATTTGCCTTTTATGCTCATTTTCATTTGCATTTCATCAGACACACAATTTGCCTTGAATTAGTGAATTGAACAATGCTTATAAATGTGGCTTTAAAAGTTAATATATTTGTGTGGTAATTGGGTGCAATTTGGTTAATACACATACATCACAAACATCTGTGTATGTCACAAATATATAATCACTTTCATAAGTCAGCCCAGTACCTGTGAATAATTCAATTTTTAATGACTGAAAATTACTTCAAAAATTCATAGCACCATTTACCAGTTATATTAGGGTGTTGTAACCAGTTTCTTAGCAAACTTAAGATTACATTTAAAAGCTTTTAAAACATGTCGATTAGAACCCTGCACTCAAAAGAATTAGTTTAATTTAAGAACCTCCTCAGAGGCCTTGCAAAGCACAATTAGTGAAAACTCCCAAGAGTGTGTAATTCAACTGGGGACATGGCCAGATTGGTAAGACAATATTTTTAAAATTAGTGTAAAAGATTGTGAAAACTCGGTATACATTGAATAGAATTTGTGCTTAAAATTCTGGGATGTATTTTTGTGTGTGGCATGTGCTATTTTCTGGAGAATTGTGCCAGAATAAAGCCAGTGCACTCAATTCTATCCCAGGGTGTATGATTTTTGCAATGAAAACTGAATTGAGTTGGCAGATCCTGGTCTAATTCTCCCTCACCTTCTCAACTTATTTCTACTAATGATCACACAGTCTCTACTCCTCGTGTAACAATCCAGGAGACCAATGAATGGGGCATTTTGATTTAAAATAGGAAATAAAAGTCAATTGTAAACCCATACAAGCCGTTGATTCCTGCAGATAGATGGGTATTTAATTTTTAAAGATGTGATAGCTTACCTGTCACAGTAGCAGTTGCATAATAGCTGCTGTGTTAAATTTGTTTAACAATACGACTACTTTACCTGGATGTTAGGCAGTTTTTATTCACAAATCATTCAAAATGCTGCCTGCAAGCTTTTATTTTTCACAGTAAATAAATTCATAGGGCGGAAAATATATTTGCGTAGTGTTAATTACAGCGACAGACTATATAGATTGCACAGGGCATACTGTATCATGGGGCATTACCTGTGCCATGCACAGAGGTGTCATCATTGATATTGAGAAATGTGGCGCAAAGCCTAGAATTAACAATTTGAGGCAGTATCTGTCCTGGGGAAACACAATCTGCTCAGCACTGCTCCATGCACCCTAGTGTGTAAAGTAAGGGTTTAAACAAGGTCCGTGTTTCCTAGTAAATGTATTCATTGAATTGCTTCTTGTGACTTTAATGTTTGGTTAAGGTTTTACTTGAAGGACTGTTCTCCCTCAAAAGCCTGGAGTTTAGAATCCATATTTTAAAAACCCATTTTCTAAAATCTCTAATGTTATGAGCTGCATTTGCAATCTGAATATTTGCAGTGCATCATTTCCAAAGGTGTGTTAGTACATTCATCTGTCTGTGCTGAAAAGAATAAAAGGGAGGGTCCAAGGGGACAAAAATGTAATCTTGTATTCTAGAATGAAGAATGACAGAAATATATAATATATTTTGCCTTGGTAGAGGGGACTGAAGAACTGTAGACAAGATCGTTTAGCAGTCAGAGCAGTAAAAAGATAAACTTTATTGATTATTAGGTGATTGCATTGCTGAATACTTCTAATCTGTTATTAAATGTGGCCTGAGGTTCACCATCTTAATTTCCTGCTCTGATCTTTTGGTATCCTACAATGCTGCAAAGCAGCTCAATGCAAGATTTCAAAACCGAATCTCCCTTCAGCCTGACTCGCCTTCAACTTGTTTCATCAAACTCTTGCCATAACTGGCTATCCAATTCAAAACTGATGTTACCCCAGTTCTTTGTAAGGAGAGGAAAGGCTTGTCAAGGTTTCTACACTAGATTTCTATCTGATGGTCATTGTTGGGAAGTGCATGTGTGTGGATGTTGAACGAGAACACTTCAACCAAATTCAAATAACCAGCCATTGCTCACTGTCCACAAAGACCTATTAAGAGAGGCATTAAAACACTTTGAGACAAGAGAGGAAAGTTGTTTTCAAAAGAAAATAACTGTTTTAATTAAATTGGGATTGTTTGTAACATTATTTTGTTTCTAACATAGCTCCTTTTTTAAATACGCACAGCTGTCCCATCTTGCTTCCATATTAAAATGTACAGCTGGTAGTTTGATGATTCAGGTCAGTATTTACAACAACGTCTAATCTTACTCAATGTTATCATTTGTTAAAATCCATAATATAAATTTGAGCCGTACTGCATAAAATTAACACAATATTAGGAGTTGTGATTGGTCTAGCTTAATTGTACCTTCTGGTTTTCTCCTGTGTTTCTCATCATTTGAAAGAAGCAAATTCTACTCTCTGAATATTTTTAAAGGAATGCTGTATTTATTTACAAATTATTAACAAAATAATTTCAGATATTTCAAACGTAGAACAGCTCATTCAGAGAATGTCAATAAGGCTGGCGAACTGGTCCAGATTGTCATTGAAAACATAACTTCAGTGTGGCACAAGAAAGGATCTAGGAGACAATGAAGGGGTTATCATTGGAGTTAATAATTGGCTATTCTGGAGAGAGCTGGTGAAATTTTATGTTATCTAGACCCACAGAATTATTCCGTAGTTGCAATACGCAATCGGACCAAGGAGCCAAGAATGACATGAAACTTTGGGAGAAAGGGACCATAAAGATGCCATTTATGAACATACCTGTGAAAAATATAAAGACCTGTCAACCAGAAATGTGGAAAGCAGTTGCCTGTTCATTACAAATCAAGCCTTGCCACAGCAAGTCTGGAGGAAGTATCTGCAAGTAAGTTCTATTTTACTGGAGCATTGAAGTGGAGTCTGACTAGCCACTCTAATATAATGATGTGTTTTTTTCATTGTGCCTTACAGATTCCTCATTTCCCGTTATATGTTTTACTAAGTTGAAGCAGCTAAACGCAAGCGGACAGTTAAAATAATTAAATAAATACCAGTGAGTTGCATGAGAGAGTTTCTGTTGCCTCATCATTTACCTTTTCAGAGCAGTACACAGTAGTGTTACTACTCCAATTGTTGCATCAGTTACTGCTTGGGAAAAGAAATAAGGCCACATGTAGCAAGCCACAGCAAACTGCTATCTTTTCTGGAGTAACTAGTATTCTGTCACTTCCAACTAAAGGCTAAAATGTAATTACTGATTATTATTAGAAGTGTTGAGAGCATAAATTACAATAATATTCAATGTAGAATTAAGACAGGCAGCTCCTTTAGTAATGTATATTTTTTAGACTGATATTTTGATATTGATAATCTTGACATTTTAACTTGGAATGCTTACTCGTAAAATTTGTGTATTTTTTGATCTTATGGAACCCTTCATCTGCGTGTTTAACCACAACTTCCTGTTGACTGCTTAATTACAACTTCCTGTAAATGGGCACTGTCCCTGTAATTTGGAAATCTGCAGCTTTGATATTCTGTTTTCACAGAGCTATGTATTTTGAGGAATTATCAGTGACCCATTTACTGCATTTTTTGTGCCAAGTTACCAAATTATCTTCAAAATATCAGTCCAGATGCTTCAGACATATGGATCAAATACATTTAGTAACAGTTAAATAGTTCAAGGCAGAAAAAACAGGCAAGTTGGAACAACACTAGAAATACTGCAGAGTATTGGGGCTCCCAAATTGTTTGCTCTAATATAGGAGGTTTCAAGAGTTGCAAAGTATTGGGGACTAAAGTACCAACAGGTATAATTTTAGAGCAGAATAGTGAGTCTTCCCTTAGCAGGGGCAAGAAGGAATGACCAAATGTAGCTGCGAGTCAAAAAAGGTAAAGAAGATGCAAAAGTTACCAACAGCAAAAGAATAGCTAGAATGTTTATGTGCTAAAGCAAGAAGAATAACGATTAAACCTAGGTGAGGAGAATCTATACTTTAGTGGCAACAAAATGTCACGGACTGAATTAAAACTGAGAGACACCAAGTTAAATACTTTTAGAAGAGTTAAGGAAAACAAAATGGGAAGCATGTGGTATTTACTTATGAGGACACAGATTTCAGCAGTGGAAAGGAATAATTTTACCAGTGGTAATGTGCAGATAGTGACTGTGGTTGGAGTCGCAGGATAAAATAATGCAGGCCATCAAATTGCCAGAAAGAAGCAAAGGACACCAATAATGGAGGCCTTGATTCGGAGTTCAATTATTTGAACATAAAAGGGAAGAATTTATGGATGTATTCAGTGCTGTTTTCTGAGTTAGTGCTTAAGTTGACAAGAAAAGATATAGTAATGAATCTGGTTCTTGAACATAATATCTGGAGCAGGTCAGCAACAGGAAGGGAGGAAAAGAAATGGAAACGAGCAGTCAAAATATAATTAGGGATAAACAATCAAAATGTATTTAATGTTAAAACAGCCAAAAAGAGACCTGATTATTTGGAAAAGAAGAAATGACAAAGGGATGAAAGACTTGACCTGAGTAAATTGGAGAGAGAAATTAACTGTAGGACAGTGGGTGAATGGGAAATATTTAACTCTGAGTTTAGTATAGCACAGCCTGCAGTTTGTTATGCTTTCCCATCAACCCATTGAAGCCTGATTTGGTCATTTCTGGTCAATACCATATTGTCTTGATATAAGAATTAATTTAAAACATCCCAGTGACTTCTCTCCTTCTCATCTGACCCTTTCAAGGGACAGAGTACAAAAACAGCATTGCATTAGTCTCCAGGACTGCCATTTGCAATGATGATGCAAGTTTTCTCATAAGGTCTCTTGCAAGTATTATAAACATTATCTTGGAAAAGGAATTGTCCATGATTTGATATGATTTATTCTTGCCACATATATTAGCATGCAGTGAAAAGTACTATGTCTTGCGTGTTATACAGAAAAAGCATACCATTCATTGAGAAGGAAACGTAAGAGTGCAGAATGTAGTGTTACAGTCATAGCTAGGGTGTAGAGAAAGATAAACTTAATGCAAGGTAGGTCCATTCAAAAGTCTGAGGGCAGCAGGAAAGAAGCTGTTCTTGAGTGAGGTGGTACGTGACCTCAGATTTTTGTATATTTTTCCCAATGGAAGAAAGTGGGAGAGAGAATGTCCAGGGTGCGTGGGGTCCTTAATTATACTGGCTGCTTTTCTGAGGCAACAGGAAGTGTAGACAGAGTCAATGGATGGGAGGCTGGTTTGCGTGATGAATTGGGCTACGTTCACAACTTTTTGTAGTTTCTTGCAGTCTTGGGCAGAGCAGGAGCCATACCAAGCTGTGACACAACCAGAAAGAATGCTTTCTATGGTGCATCTGTAAATGTTGGTGCAAATCGTAGCTAACATGCCAAATTTCTTCAGTTTTCTGAGAAAGCAACCTCTGAGGCGTTGGTGGGCTTTTTTAACTAGTGTCGGTTTGGGGGCACCAGGACAGGTTGTTGGTGATCTGGACACTTATAAACTTGAAACTCTCAACCCTTTCTACTTCGCCCCATTGATGTAGACAGGGGCGTGTTCTCCTCTACACTTCCTGAAGTCGATGACAATTTCCTTTGTTTTGTTGACATTGTGGGAGAGAATATTGTTCCCGCACCAGTTCACCATATTTTCTATCTCATCCCTGTCGTCTGTCTTGTTATTATTGAGATCATTCATGTACGTATAAGGAGTATAGTTGGGAGCTGAGAACACAGCCTCGTGGGGCATCGTGTTGATGATGAACGTGGAGGAGATATTGTTGTCTATCCTTACTGATTGTGGTCAGTGAGTTAGGAAGTTCAGAATCCAGCACCAGAGGGAGAAGTCAAAGTCCAGGCCACGGAGTTTGGAGATGAGTTTTGTGGAAATAATGATATTGAAGGCTGAGCTCTAGTCAATAAATAGGAGTCTGACATAGGTGTCTGTTATTTCAGCATTCCAGGACTGAATGCAGGGCCAGGGAGATGGCATCTGCTGTGGACTGTTGTGGCGATAGGCAAACTTTAGTGGATCCAGGTAGTCTGGGAGGCTGGAATTGATTTGTGTCATGACTAGTCTTTCGAAGCACTTTATAATGATGGATGTCAGAGCCACCAGACGATAGTCATTGAGGCACACTGGTTTTTCTTGGGTACCGGGATCATGGTCATCTTCTTAAAGCAGATAGGGACCTCAGATTGTTGTAAAGAGAGGTTGAAGATGTCTGCAAGTACCCCCGCCAGCTGATCCGCACAGGATCTGAGTGCTCATCCGAGTACCCAAACTTGGCCAGTTGCTTTCTGTCGGTTGACCTTCAAGAAAGCTGCTCTGGCATCTGCAGTGTTGACCCCAGATACAGGTTCATCCAGGACTTCAGGGTGGAGGGCATGCTCTCGCTGACCTTTTGCTCAAAACGGTCATAGAATGCATTGAGCTCATCGGAAGGTGTGCGTTGGGGCTGGCGATTTTACATGCCTTCATCTTGTAGCCTGTTATGTCTTGCAGACATAGTTGGTGGGGGGCGGGGGGTCTGTGTGGCTAGCCTGGGTCTCTAGCTTGATCCGTTACTGTCTTTGGACATCCTTGATGGATTTCCTTAGGTTGTATCTGGTTTTCTTGTATAGGTCAGGGTCTCCTGTCTTGAACACCTCAGACCTGGACTTCAGAAAGCAGTGGATATCCCTGTTGATCCATGGTTTCAGTTGGGGAACACATGGATTTGCTTCTTTGGCACACAGTCTTTTACACACTTACTAATGAAGCCAGTTACTGTAGTGGGAGTAATCCAGTGCAAAAAGATAGCAGTTCAGCATTGACTGTCCATTACACAGTTGACTGTCTAATATAAACCAAAAAGATCCTTTTGTATTACTCAAGAAAAATACCTGCATTTATATTGTGCCACTCATGACCTCAGGATGCCCCATGATACGTTAAATTGAGTGGAGGCCTTGTATCACAGAAAATGTGGCGGCTAATTTGCTGACAAGCTCCATCAGACAACACTTGAGATCAATGACCAGATAATCTGCTTTTGTGATGTTGGCTGAGGGACAAATATTGGCTAGGACTTTCCTGCTCTTAATATAATTCTGTGAGATTTCAAGAGGGCAGACAACTTTTGGTCTAAAGTCTTGTAGGAAACACAGCTTCATTGACCGTTCAGTACTCCCTTAGTACTGTTTTGCAGTGTCACTCTATATTTTGTGTACTGGGGTGAAACTTGAACCCACAACTTCGCATTCAGTAGTGGGAGTCCCATCTCTGAGGCAGGCCACCAGACTCTTTAAGCCTGTCCCGCCATTCAGTATGATCATGGCTAATCTGTGCTGGCCACGACTCCTTTTCTGTGCCATTTTCCTGTAGCCCTCTATTCCTCAATCTATCAAAGATTTATCCACCTCCACTATAAATACTTCTAATGATCCAATCTCCAGTACTTTTGCAGCAGAGAATTCCAGAGATTTACTATTCTCTGCAGGAAGAAAATTCTACACACCTGGGTTTTAAATCACCGGCCCTGTATCTTGTAGCTACATCCCCTTGTTCGAAACTCACCCGATAACGAAAACGTCTAACCGTCTCCCCTGTCAAGCCCCTTCTGGATCTTTAATGTTTGAATAAGGACACCCCTCGCTCTTCTAAAATCCGTGGAATACAGACCCAGGGTATTTAATCAATCTTGACAGGAATTCTCATCCTAGGAATTAGCCTGGTGATCTCTTTTGAACTACCTCCAATGTTACTATATCTCTTTTTAAGTAAGGGGACCAGGACTGTACGTAATATTCCAGGTGAGGTCTCACCAACACCCTGCACATTTGCAACTAAATCTCCCTGTTTTTAGACTCCACCCCTTTTCAGTGCAGGCCAAAATGCTATTTGCCTTCTTAATTACTTCTTGGATTTGCTTACTAGCTTTTTGTGATTCATGCACTAGAGCACCTAAATCTCGATGCATTTCACTCACTTGCAGTCTCTGTCCATTTAGATAATTTGCCTTTTGATTCTGCCTGCCAAAGTATATGAACTCACACTTCCCTACTTCCGCCCAGTCACCCAATGCAAAGGGAACTAAAGCGTGTGATTCCAGTTATTGCATTTAGGACATAAATGGTCTTGAACTTCAATCAGTTTTTTGTTCTGCTGATCTTCAGGAAGCACAACTGTAATGATTGGGATGTGAACAGATTAAGTGTTAGTTACATAGTCCTGCCTTGTGTGGTGGCACCATCCTGATGCAAAAAAAGTCTTTCGTGATTGAGACATTTCAGCAGGTTAATGGTCGAGTCTCTTGATGACACTGCCCAAGAATGCTTGCATTTGTTTCAGGAAATGTGACTAAGTAGATGTACATTTCAAAGCAAAATGTATTCCATTGCTGGTGTCAAGGCAGTAGAAATAAGAGCAAAGATAAAACAAAACTCTAAATCCTCCAATTTCTTCAGAGTTAGGGTATGTGTAATATGGAGTGGATCTGTTGGTGTCTAAGAGACGGAAGGCAAGTTGGAATTTGGGGTGAAGACCTTTCATCAGAATGCAATGTTGACGGGGGACCTCTTCTTTCTCCAGATGGCGCATCAGTCTTGCTTTGCTAACATTTTCTGCTTTAATTTCAGATCTGATTCTGTAGCTGCAGTATCACTATTCCCATATTGTCTCACTTTTGTTTATCTCCTATGACATCTTATCCTCCAATTTTTACACACTTTATTCTTTTTGTGTCCTTCCATCACCTCACTTTGATATCATCTATTATAATCCAGGTCAGAAACCTCAAGGTATTTTATGAAGTCAGCCTAAACCATAGGTTTTTGCCCTTTGAATTTGGCTAGGGTGAGCATGCAATGCTTCATTGCAGGTATAATTCAAATGACCCATGTGGGAGCTTTTACCAAATACAGTTCATTCAGGAATACAGTTAACATACTGAAAGAAAATTAGTAATAATTTTTACCAATTACAAACAAGAAAAAAAATTGTATAAACCTTAACAACTAAATGCATTGTTCTAACTAACAAATCCTGTAAACAAGTAGGATTAGCTCAGGAAGTTCTTATGCTCACGTTTTGCTGTTGGATTCTACAGCTTTTTTGACACTCACAGGCTAGCTTGAAGTCAGAACAGCTTCCCAAAACACCAGAGAGAGACAGACAAAACCTTCTTGCAGCTTGAAAAGTAGAACAACTTCTGACATTGAACCAAACTGAAAGTAAAACTTAAAAAAAAAACTGTCCCACCTGACTGGTCAATCAATCTTCCCACAACACTTCAAAAGGGTTTGTAATCTCAAGGTGTACGAGGCCCAGATTAAAAGTAAACAGAATCCCATTTATCCCATTTAAACAGCAATAAAAGGATCTCTAAATAGGCAGCCAGTGCCACAGTAAACAAAAACAAAGCTGCTTATCCCCCAATACTAAGGGACAAAGCATAGAACATGATTAAAAATTTCTTAAAGGCATGGTAGCGTCACAATCTAAAGGTTTTTTAATGCTAAGCAGTTTGCTAAATGTTTAGCTGTTAAGTTGCTCTCTTTGACAGGTGCATCTATTATAATCTCTTTCTCCACTCTTATTTTTCTTTTATCAATCTTACTAAAATACCTCTTTTAGTAGGCAGCTCTGATGAAAGGTGCACGCCAGAAAGGTCATAACTTGTCTTTACACTTTACAGATGCTAACTGACAGAAATAAAGCTGCAATTATATGAAGCCTTGGCGAGACCACATCTGGAATACTGCGTACTGTTTTGGTCTCCTTACAAAGGGAAGGATACTTGCCATCCAGGGAGTGCAATGAAGGTTCATCAGACTGATTCCTGGGATAGCAGGCATGTCCTATGATGAGAGATTGAGGAAACTGAGGGGCAATCTTATTAAAACATACCAATTTCTTTCAGGGTTCAACAAGGTAGATAGAGAAGAATGTTTTCCCTGGCTGCAGGATCCAGGGACACAGTCTCAGAATAATGGGTAGTTCTTTTAGGACTGAAATTAGGAAGAATTTCTTCACTTAGAGGCTGATGAATCTTTGGAATTCTCTCCACCAAAGGACTGTAGAGGCTCAGTCATTGAATATGGGGCAGCATGGGGGCACAGTGGTTAGCACTGCTGCCTCTCAGTGCTAGGGCCCAGGTTCAATTCCAACCTTGCGTGACTGAAGCACATTCTCCCTGTGCCTGTGTGGATTTACTCCCGTAGTCCAAAGATGTGCAGGTTAGGCTGATTTGGTAATGTTAAATTGTCCCTTAGTATCAGGGGGATCAGCAGGGTAAATACATAGAGTTGTGAGCATAGGGCCTGGATGGGATTGTTGCTGCAGGCTCGATGTGCTGAATGACCTCCTTCTACACTGTAGAGGTTCTGTGATTCTATGTTCAAGACAGAGATCTATAGGTTTTTAGATATTAAACACTATGGGGATGATGCAGTAAAATGTGTTGAGAAGGTCAGCCATGATCTAGTTGAATGGCCTACTCCTGCCCCTATTTCTTATGTTCCTAATTTGTTCAAATTATTCAAATATGTTCAAATTTCTTTTCAGGATACAATGTATCTGATAGCTCATGAATTTTATTTTATCATGTTCCCTCTATAGGTCAGACTGCATAGAAATTCTTACAAATTGTGGAGACCATAGTAAATTTCCAGCAGGACAGACTGCTGAAACTATTTGCACTCTCTTGTCTCCAAGTGATGATTTAAAGAATTGCATTCCACTCAAAAAGTACCTTGGTATGTATATTGGACAAGAATTTGATCACTTTTGTTTTTTTAAAAGAAACTAAAAGTAAGAGACAGCTTGCATTTACGTAAATGTTTTCTAACATCCTCAGAATGTCTGTGCTTTACAATCAGCAAATAACCTTTAGAAGTGCAGTCACTGCTGTTGTGTAGGCAAATGCAGCAGCCGTATTTGCACATAACAAGATCCTGCAAACAGTAAATACACTGTATGATTGGTTAACATTTTCATAGTGGTGATTAGATGAATGCTGGCCGGGTTCCCAGGAGAGCGTTGTTTTCTGGAAATAGTGTCATTGAATCTTCAATATTGATTCGGACAGCAACTTGTCTTTATGTAACACTTTTAACATGGTACAGTGTCCCTAGCTACTTCACAAGAACGTAATCAGGTTAAAAATGATATCAAGCCAGAGGAGTCGCTATTAGAATATTTAGATAAAAAGCTTGATCAAAGAGACTCTTATTAAGGAGGAAAGAGAGGTGGAGAGTTTAGGGAAGGGAAGCTAGTACAGATATGCAAATGGTTAGATTTTTGTCATGTTTTAACAATTGAAGAAATGTTTGCAGGCTAAGGCATAAAGCTGTTTCTCAAATACGACTTTGTCTAGAATAATATTTCCTTAATTTCTGCTTTAATAGCGAATGTACTTCAAAAATATTTCATTTTAAGCTATAAAATGTGTTGGGATATCTTGAGAGCATGAAAGGCCCTATATAAGTGCAAGTTCTTTTTTAATTTGAAGAGTTCTCCATAATACTGAAAATGTATTGGATAAAGAAACTCTCTTATTCGAACAAGCGATTTTTTTTTGTGCGTTTGTGGCTTGTGAATGCATGGCTTGTATGCACAAGTGTAGGGTTGGCAGTATTGTGTGCATGCATGTGTGGGTGGGTGCAGTGTGTGGGTATGGGTGGGTTGTGAGTGGGGGTGGGTGAGTTGAGTGGATTGTGTCTGTGGGATTGGATGGGTTGTGTGCATATGTACACGTGTATGTAAACCTCTGTGCTTTTAAAACCCCATGGTCGATCTAATGGGTTTTCCATGGGTAGGATAGAATAAGTGAACTCTTCCCAAAGTATATCTCAGCAATTCTCCATTATTGTATGTATTTTTGACAGCTCCAAGCCCATTTCATAACATTGTTGAAGAGGTGATCCATCCATGTAATCCAAATGCCTGCCCCAATAACCACGTATGTGAGGTAAATCGAAAGGGTTGCCAGGCAGGACAAGACTGTCTTCCTTATCTGTGTGTCCCCGGTGAGTAATACACTTATGAAGTAATTGAGTTTCTTTCTTTATGTTGAAGTTTCACTCTTGCAAAAAAGCATCTGAAGTTGGGCATTGTTGAAAACTATGTTAATCTCTCCCTTCCACCTGAGGTGTGTTTTGTAGCAACCTTAAGAGGTTTTGAATGTCAGTTGCTTTTCTGGACTTTATGCTCTTTCAAAGGGTTATTTGTTCACTCAGAAAAGATATGTTACTACTCCACTTATAGGTGTAGGAATCATTGCTTTTCATACAGCTGTAAAGGCTTTATGTATTAGAAGCTGAGGATGGAAAATTGGAGGAAAGATTTTTACAGGAAATTTGAGTTGGCATTGATGGGACATTTGCTACAGCTGATGTGACCACATCTGAAATATTGTGTATGGTTTTGGTCTTATTTAAGAAAGCACATTGATGCGTTAGAAGCAGTTCAGAGAAGATTCACTTGACTGATACCAGGGGTGGGAGTGGTTGAGGAAAGATTGAATTGGCACAGCCTGGATTCAGAGTTGATGATCTTGAAACATAGAAGACTCTGAGGGAACTTGACAAGGTGGATGTTGAAAGGATGTTTCCCCTTGTGGGAGAAACTAGAACTAGTGGACATATTTTAAAAAGAAAGGGTCTCCAATTTAAGACGGAGATGATGAGAAAAATTTACTTTGAGAGTCATTACTCTTTGGAGCCCTGTTCCCGGAGAGTGTTGGAGACACTGAATAATTTTAAGGCAGTGGTAGATATGACTATGGATGTTTCTCAGTTATTGAGTCTCATGTGAAATGTTTATAATGTTCAATAACATTGCAATACAAATTAAAACCTATTCCAGGTAAGCAGCAGAATTTAATCTGCAAGATAATTTACAAAGATAGTACAACTTCACCTAGTGCTCTGCTTGAAAGGTATACATTGGATTATAGTTCACTGAAAATGTTAAGTTCCAAGTCAGAAAGAGAATAGGATTCTATTTAGAATTTTCTACACTATATTGTACTCAAAATAAGGCAAGAACCATACTCCATATCAACTCAATGCCGAAAGTTGTTTTGTCCTCAAAATCTTCTAGTTCATTCTTCAACATTTGTTAGTTAAGATATCCTGTTGTCTTGGCTCTGGTTCTTTCCAGTATGAGAACCAAAGTTGCTCAGATGCTCGATGAGACACAACAATCTATACTGGTTGTTGATGATGTTCCACTCTGAGAAAGAGAGGATGGAATTTAGAAATAGTCCAAAAAACTAAGGCATCTAGAACAGAACATCACACAAGCTGAAACCTGTACTTCCAAGATACCTTTGCTTTCTTGGTTATCGAGCATATTTCAAAGTTTCTCCACTTCTTTGCCAAATGTGCACGCTTGTGAACGGCTGCATTATATTCTGACAATGTGTAAAATTCTCCTGTGGAGGGGAAGGGCAAGAGAAAGGCAAAAGGTCATAAGTAATCCTTGTTGTCCCCATTGGTTTTCCTTGCCTATCTCATGAATGTAAATCAGGTTGTTGGAAGTGACAGTCTGGAAAAACTGGGGAAGGATGAAAAGTGCTTCCCTTCAAGATCCGTGCTTTTAGTACTCCCAAGTCTTTGCCAATGTGTGTTAATTCATGTTGGCACCCACTAACATTGTTCTACTTACCTGGCACTTCTTTATATAGTGAGCTGCAAAGTGGTTCTATTTTTTTAACTTGCATTATTAATTATCATGTACTGGCTTTAATATATAATTTGATAGAAAGGTAAATTAATTTTACTAAAATTGTACTTTAAGTTGAAATATTGAATAGTCAGTAAATCCAGAAGATGCATTTCACTAAGCTTGTGAATGGGATCAGTGACAGATACTGAGTGTCAATACTGAGAGGGAAGATGATGGCCCAGATCTTCCCATCTGTAATGCTATGGAGGCTGACTGCGATGATAATTGTGACATTTTGCACCCATGGGGCTGGGTCTTCATGTCCTAGCCACATCAGAGATGCTATGTTACAGCCATTCACAGAACAATGGCAAAGAAAGGCAGTGGTGGAGTTATGCCTCCTTTTGATAACACCAGTTACAATGTTTGGGTAAGTTTTTGTAGGAATTGAGGGTGTCATTGGAGTTGATGGATGAGTGGGTGTGTGGAGGGTGAGTGAGTAGATGGGTGAGTGGGTGTGTTTGGAGAGATGGGGTGACTAATTGAGCAAGGGGTATGTGTTTGAGTGTATGAGCATCATTTTATATCATTTGAATTTTAGTTCTTAAGCAATAAGCATTTGTAAGTGGTGGTGACTGGTGGGTGAGTGGATGTTTTTGCGGGGGAGAACTAAGTGTTTTAGGGGGGACAGTAGGTCATGGGATGGTAAGTGGCCAGATCCAGCGATGGGTCATCAGATGGGGGAACATTGGGATGTGAGAGGCAGTGAGGTTGGATTACATTTTTATTCAGAGTTGCTCCGGAAATTAAACGGTGGTAAATGTCGCCTGTGTTTCCAACCCTGAGCTTGGTGTTGGAAAAATTCATGTTGTGTCTCAGGTAGTGCAGATCAGCTCATCGGAAGCTTAATTTACTGGGAAATCACAGCATCTAGACTTGCGATGGATCCTGAAGCGCCGCAGTTGGATGTGCCTCAGCATTCGCTACTGTTGGTATAGTGGGGCATTTATTTGTGAATCTCCTCATCCTCTCTCTCTCCCTGCACCACCACAACTCCCCAGTCTTTTCCTCACTTTCTCTGTCACCTTCAGTTTCTTTTAGCCCCCAGAGAAGAAAATCAAGCTTCATGCAACAATGTAATATATGATCAAGCTTGATCAGTCTTAAAGAATGCAAACAAGACTTTGTAATACAGCTGTGAATATGTATTACAGGGATAGTAAAGTCACCACTTTTAATTGTTCCTGATTTCAGTTTAGCTTCAAAGTGCATATGCAAATATGCCTTTATTTGAAATTTATAGTCATGTTTGTATTCCAAACTCCTTAATTACTGACTATCTGCGCATTGAGGGAATGTGAATTTTTGTTTCAGGATGCAAACTGGGAGAAGCTTCTGATTTCCTTGTCCAGCAGGATACCCTGATTCAGCTTCCTCTGGCAAGTGGAGAGATGGGTTGTTACAGGGTGTGCACTTGTGGTCCAAGTGGACGGTTGGAAAATTGCTTAGAGATGCCATGTATTGACGTGCAAAAAACCTGCATTGTAGGAGGCCAGAGGAAAAGTAAGTTTTTCGATTTATGTGGGTGCATATATACCATAAGTTATTTAGGAATGTATCACATGAACAAAACCGTGAAAAATAGATTTGCAGATGTGTTCAAGACATGATGCTGGCCCAGCTGAGTCCCGAAGCAAGCCTGGGATTGAATTTATGAACAACCCCATTGTTAATTTAGTCTGTGACCATCACTAACTACATTGCTAATGCTGTAAAGAAGCAGGGAGAGTTTTGTGTACAGTTCATATGGAAAAGAGTGCAATATTTGCACTTTTAACTTGGGTCTTTATAGTACTTAAATAAAGTGACGTAAATTAATGGCTTTGCTGGAGTTTGGTTACTACTTTCAGATATTTAGTGCAACATTTTCGCCTCACGGAGAGCAGTGCAAGTCAGGAAATTGCCTGGCTTGCTCTACCCCCCTCAGGAAATAACGCCCTATCAGATCCTATTCACTCTGGCAGGGGCAGGTGTGTGTATAGCCGAGAGTTGGGCCTTCCATTCCCCTTGTCCTCCGCCGCCCCTCGTCCCCTGCTGCCCCCTAGCACCCCCCGTCTTCCTCCTGCCCCACAGCTCTCTGGCACATTGTCTCAGTTGTTTTCTTAAATTTAGTGCCTCACACCTCCCATTCGCTCCCCATACCCACATGGTAGCCATGCTTTCCCGCCCAGCATTATAGTTCTCTAGACTGTCCTTTTGCCCACCCATGCCAGCTGTTAAGATCCAGGCCAAAAACTCCAAAGTATTTTGTGAAATTAGCCAAGACCCTAAGTTTCGTATTTGATTTGGGCTTGGGTGAGCATAACGTGTTTCACTTCAGGTATGATTCAAGTGACCCACTAGGAAGCTTTGATAAAAGTTTATTTGAAAACAGTTAAATTATATTAATAAGAATTAGCATAACTTTTACCAGTCACAAGATTTAAGTATGACACAATGTAATTCCTAACCGCTGCTGTCTGTGTTGTTCCAAGTTAAACACCATCCCACAGACATATACCCTTCTTCAGACTTAGCACAAAATAAGTGTGCTCACATGATGCTGGATTTGCAGCTTTTACCACCAATTTTTATTGGTCCTTTGAACGTTGGATCAGCTCCCTGAGACTCCCAGTCTTGGAACTTGCAATAAGCCTCGAGAGAGAGAGTTTCAGAAAGACACTGCCTTCTTCCACCAGCTTCTGACAGCAACTGAGATGACACTAAAAACTTGTAATGCTCTGTTTTTAAAAAAAAGCTTTCCCCAGGCATATCACATGACCTGTCAACATTCCCAAATCAAACTCCACTCAGCAATCCCCAAAGGACCTTTATAAACCCCAAACACTGTATTTGTCCAGATTTAATTCAACATGATATCAATTGTACTGCCTCAGTAAGAAGTACAGAAAACCGGTTACAGACATTGCAGTGCCAACAGCTTGCCAAGGACTGCAGAAATATCCTGCAGAGAAACATGATTAAAATACATTTCTTAAAGGCACAATAACATCACATAACTCACCTATCCACCATTGGCAGACGTCAGGAGCCATGTTGAGAAGAAGTAAGATATAATGGTTGCAAATATTTATTATAGCCTTCACTACAGTAATACAATTCCATTCATGAAAGCCCAATCAAACTTTTAAATCCCTTCAAGTACTTAATCCCTTATTAGAAGGCAAATGGAGTTTTATTCAGAGCCCCACATCACCACATTGAAACCAATCTTTAAAAACCTTTTAGACAGCTCAAACAGGTCATTTATCAATCTCTGAACATGGGATCTCTATTGAGATAATGAAAGGTTGTGGAAAGCGGCTAAGCATTAATAATGATTGCCCCTAGGAAAATATCAACAAACAGGTGTTTAACAACTCAAACAGGCCTTTTTTTCTAATTTTTAAAGGACTAGCGACTTAAATAACTTCACAGCTCGACAATTCTACGGACCTTGTTCGCTTATCACAAGCATTTACGTGTCTTCTAAAAAATTGACTCCCACACAGTGGTTGAAGCCTTTACGTAATGCAAGTTGGATGTTTGAATTCAACACTGAATTGAGATGGCCCTTGAGTTTGGCTTTCCCTAATGTGAGAGTCAAACCAACCACTCTTGTCCCCCTCTTTTGCCCTATTGTGGAGGTGAGACCCCTCAATCTGGGCCCCACCCAGCAACCATTGTTAAAAGTTAACAGCATCTCCATACTTCTGGATTTTAAGCCTTTATAAATTCTTAGTATTATTTGAACTTAAATTCTGATTGAGTTCATTTGAGATTTTAACCATTTAGATAGCAGCAGACAGTTTGATGAAGTAACTCAGGAAACCTTTAAGTTGTGGATCAATACCTATTAAAGAGAGGGTGGAACTTGACAAGAATATTACGACTCTTGCTTTTCAGCTCAAATTTGGGTGTAGGTTGATACTTGGTCTCTGATCTCTCCCCATAACTTCTGCTTCCTCCTGCACTGCAGGCACTTGCTATGCATCTTGCTCAGTGAAATCTGCATGTTAACTCAGTCCAGGCCATAGTGTGATTAATGAAGCTATTGCATTCTAATTGCTCTAAATGAAATGAGGCTATTTATTCATGGGCTTAAGGGTGCATGATTGATCTGTGATTGGTCCAGGTTGGTATGATCAGTTTCTAATTGGTTTCTTGAGGGTGAAGGTCATCGATTTGATGTCATTTTGTATTGTCGCCTGACTGATCCTCTTAGGTGTCAGTTAATTGTGGGACTATCCCTCCCATTAACATTTGTTTATGACTTTACTTAAGCTAAAAGAATGTTTCATGATGTCTTCTGAGCCTATTCGTTCAGGATGGAGGAATATGTTGTTATGCCCTCACAATTGAAAACTTGAGCTCATTGTCTCAAAACTTCACTTAATTACTAAAGCAACCCCCGTCAGTGACTGTTTTGTACATGTCATTTGAAGGTTGTGATTATTTCTGTCTGTGGTTACTTGGAATAAGTTACTTTTAAAACAAGGATAGAGTGGTAAAGCTGCTTAGAACCTTAAAAGTAAGAGGTTTACAAAGTACTAATACAAAATATCTAAAGCATACAAATGAGAATGTTTTTGACGTCTGCTTTTACTTGAGGTAAGACCACATGTGATGTCTGGGAACATGGTTTCTTTGGTCCAGATGTCTGATTGATGTAGAACTTTAAAACAGACCCATATCAATGTGTTTATGCTGAGACAACTGATTTACTTTGTTTTTGTTGCTTCTGTCAGTGTTTGGTACAAGTCAATTAAGCCTAAAGAATAGGTTTTCAAAACTTATAAAATTACAGGAATTAAACAAGGTCTACAGAAAATACATGTAAAATCCAATGCTTGTAAGTGATTGGTGTGCTAAATATAACACAACACATTCAACTAACAGATGTCAACATTTAAAAGATCTCTAAAGTCACAAAAGCTAATTACAGAATAAAAATGGTTATATACTGTGAAATAAAGTGACTTTCTTTGAACATCATGAATTAAACTGCTCTAATCTAATGCACAAGAATGTTTTAACACTTGTTTTTCTTTGCACAATAAGACTTTGAATTTAGAGAATGGAACTAATGATTTTAATTGTGAAGGAGGTGGATGATTCCATACCAATGGTTGTTCAACCTTGACATCTTGCATCACTGACTTGAAGCCATATATTCTTCATCCGTTGTCAGTTTTGATTTGAGATGCTAAACCCAAGTCACGTGATGAACTAGTTTCCCAGAACTCAGTATAACGCCATATTATTTGACTAACACTGTAACTAACCTACAAACTACAACTAATTGTAAATAGTTTTCTACACTTTGTTCTTTCTCTGCCAGTGACTTGAGGAATAATATTAATGGAGAAGCAAAACTGAAAAGAAATTGTATTTCTATCACCTCATTATCTTGGAGAGATTGTGATGACCAAAGTCACTGGGTTCGGTACAAATTCTAGAAAGAACAAACTCGATTAGGGACATGGTTCACAACAATGAATTCCTTTTTGAACAACAACCACTGTCGACATTTAGACAGTTTCTGCTGCTCTTTTTATGCGCTCACGTCTCTCGAGTGGACTTTGAGCCCACGACCTTGTGAACCAGGCCAGGATCGTTTACCATTGAGCTAAAGCTGACACCTCCCATCCCATAGCACCTCACATGCTCTTAATTAGAAGCGCCATAGCTGTTCTAGTATCTGTTGTCTTGCATATGTTTGAAGTAAAACTGAGTTTTTTTATCCCTTGTTAATTATATAGTCAAACCTTTCTGAATAACTGATAACACTGCTTTTGTTTCTCTGCCTCACAGGTCATGGAACATCTTTCAAAGTGGACTGCAACACATGCTCATGTTTTGCTGGGGAACTAATCTGTTCAAACCGTCAATGTTTGAGTGAACACAGTTCTCGGCTAGATCGGAATATGTTTACAGGTCAGACTTTTAATGAGGTCGTTATACTGTTAGAAGTTGGACTAAATAAAATAATTTATTACCATTAAGTTTTTTAGATTTCTTATGTGCATAATAAATCTAGTTGAGTGTAACTAAGCGAACCGCTGAATATAGTTTTTCATGACAGGAGCATTTTGCGGTTAACAATTATGCAGTGTCATTGTAAAGATTAAAGTAACTTATATGCTAGGTTCTAATTGAGGTAACTGTCCATGTATGCACTGTAAACCGGAAGCTTGTCTTGATGTCAGTGCATGTTGCAGGTGCACTAGTGCAATTCTCAATCAATTTACCAATCGCCAGTAAAGTTCCCAAAATCAAAAAAAAATCTTTTATGCTGTGAGGAGAAACTGAAAGAACTATCCAATAAATCCCACTAGCCTGTATTTTCCTAAAACTTTGTAAATTTCATGTTTGTTATATTCATCCTTATTCATGAAATAGTTTACTTTGTTCCATCATAGAATCCCTACAGTGCAGTAGGAGGCCATTCAGTCTATTGAGCCTGTGCTGACTCTGAGAGTATCTTACCCAGGCCCTCTTCCCTTGTCATATCCCCGTAACTTCATACATTTACCATGGCTAATCCATCTAACCTACACATCTTGGGACACTAAGGGGCCAGCACACCTAACCTGCACATCTTTGGATTGTGGGAGGAAATCGGAGCACCTGGAGGAAACACATGCACACAGTCACCCAAGGTTGGAATTGAAACCAAGTACCTGGAGCTGTGAGGCAGCAATAATAACTACTATGTCACCATGCTGCCCTGGTTGTAGTCTGCAGAGTATCTTCTCACTGTCTGGTCCATCTAGGCCTGATTTATCTCCCCCCTTTATTTGAATTGGATATGCTCTTAGAATCTACAAGACCTCTGGCACTTGCTCACCTATCCAAGGAAGATTGAAAGCTTGTGGCCAAAGTGCCTGCTATTTTTCCCTTGCATCCCTCAGCAAATCAGGATATCCCATTTGGATTGGATGAATTTTCTTTTTGAATGTTACATGCCTTTTAGGAACTTTCTCTTTATTTTCACCCTATTAGCTTTTGCTTTTCCTTTTCTCATTTACATTGGTAACATTCTCGCCTTTGGTAAAGACAAAGGTAAAGTACTTTATTTTAGTAGCTCATCATATGCTATCTGTCTCCATTTTTCTCTTTCCTATTTGGCCCCATCTTTCGTTTAACCATGTACGTACTTCAAGTTTATAAAATACTTCAGTGTTCCTTCCGTTTTGTTACCTGCTAATCTTTTCTCATACACTGACTTTACCCTTTATTTCCTTTTTCAATTCTCCCCTGTATGTTCTGTACTGTGTTAGGTTAATTGGATATAACTCTCAACTCACCTTTCTCTGTTTCATTTTAATCACAATTGTTTTAGTTATTCATGGAGAGCTAGCTTTGGCTGCCCTTCCCTCCTCATAGGAGTGCCTAGTTTGTACTCAGACTATCTCCTCTTTGTTAGCTTCTCGTTGGTCATTTTTTTTTTGGCTGATAATCTTTGTTTCCACTCCATCTGGGCCAGATTTCTTTACAACCCACTGAAATTAGCTAACTTCTGGTCACCTTTGTATTTTTGTGTCCTTTTCCCTAACTATGCTAAACCTTGACATTTGAGATCACTGTTTCCTAAATACAGTCAATGTTAGACATACTGCATTTTCTCTGCTTCATTCTCCATAATCAGATGAAACATTGATTTCTTTCTCATTTGATTGCAAGCAGTCCATATTAGTCTATAATCTATGTTAGAATAATTTAAGTTCTAACCTATTGTTACTTTATTGTTTCACATCTTTCTGAAATGTATCTGCAAATTTGCTGCTTCATCTCCTTCCCACAAATTGCTGATCTATCACCACAAGGCCCTCAGCCCAGAACTGGACTGGCCCCAAATTATGTCAGTCATCTATTAACGATATTGATTTCATACTAGGAAATGACCTCACTGAGATAAAATCCTGCTATTTTCAGACAATTTAAAACATGATGAAAGTTGTATCAAATACATCATGGTGCACAGAAATCCAAGACTATATGACCTCCCATTTGGGGAAATTACAGTTCCAACCAGACTGGTGTCTCTAAATCAGGACCTCAGACTTCTGAGATTAAAAAGACACTAAACATTCAGGCTGAGAACAGAGACTGTAAACCTCACATGTCAAAGCAAAATACAGCAAGGGTGTTCCAGGCTGATGGAGAACCAAAGAAAGACTGTCCTTGAAATCAAAATCAAATCCTGAATCTAATGCTGATACTGTGAAGCCATGAGGATGAATTTGAGTGTTAGGATGTAAATTAAAAATTCAGGATGAAGAAGCTCTTGCTCCTGTGAGAGAGAAGTTGAGCAAGTTTGTGCTGATTGAGGAAAATAATTTAAAATAATTTGTGAATTGACTTAAAAAGATATCTGAATTGTTGGACTTAATATCCATGGGACCTTAATGAGATTTTTAAAGCAGCGAAGGAGAACTGTGGTGCTACATTTAAACAGAGGGAAACTATTCTGTTTCAATCTAGGCAATTAAAAATCTTCAATTGTGAAAGGAGACTGGAGTTAAACAGTGTGGTTCATGCTGTTTAAAGGTCAACGTTCTGTTGAAAATGTAGCACTGATTTTGTGATACATTGAACTCACATGAGAAGAATTGTGACGGGGGATTTTGTCTCGATTTACAGTTTATACCTAATGGAATGTGAAAATTACATGGATTGTCAGTTAAGGCACCTCCACCAGTGTCTCAGCTCTCGTAGAACACCCTGATCCCCCACCTTGTCCAGACCTTCACGGCAGGCTGTCCAATAACTTCCTTCACGAGAGTTGGTCACCCTATTCAACTATCTTTCAAATGAGAATTCATTTTGTGTCTGGTTGTTTCACTTTCTGTAGTAAATCTCCTTTGTCTTGCTGAGTGAATTTCATAGCGTCTCTGTATCCTTTGTAAAATTTGGCAAGAAACGCATTGTCAGATATAAAACCCATGTGATTCACCTTGCCTTGGAAGTGGGCTTTCAAGAGGGAAGAATGCATAGGAAGCCAATGCAGGACACAGTTCCAGATTTTCCTTAAAAGAACATTGAATCTGAGAGCGAGAGAGCAGAGAGAAAGAGGCAGTGACTCTCTCTGGTTCATCATGTAAGAATGTGGATGGGAGTTCGTGCCTGTATTGAAGAGAGCAAGTTTGTGAAGATATAAACAAGACTGAAAGATTCACCTAACTTTGGCTAGAGGGATTTCCACAGATCGGAGACAAGTTGTTACCTGGCTGCAAAAAGAAAAGATAGGGAGCAAGCCCTTGTGAATTAACAATCAGTTCAGACTGGTTCCAGGAGGATAGAATGTCTACTCAGGGACAAAATAAACTGCAAGTGTGGAAAGAGATTTTTGATCACTTTAAACCAGGGAATTTTTATCTGGTTTAGAATGTAGGTTTTCTTTATAGAATCCCTGTAGTGCAGAAGGAGACCATTCAGCCCACCAAATTTGTACTAGATCACTGATAGAGCATTTTACCCAGGACCTGTGCCTGTAACTCCACATATTTTACTCCGTTAATTCCGGTAACTTATACATCTTGGGATACCAAGGGGCAATTTAACTTGGCCAGTCAACCTAACCTGCACACGTCTGGACTGTGGGAGGAATCTGGGGCACCCAGAGAAAACCCTCATAGACATGGAGAGAACATACAAACTCCACACAATCGCCAAGGCCAGAATTCAACCCTGGTCCCTAGAGCTGGAAGGCAGTAGTGCTAATGCTGTTGTTTATGAAATAGTGTTTACTCAATGTTGCTTTTAGTTTTTATTTACAGTAAAACTCTTATTTAAAATCTTGTCATGCAATTCTTTTAAATTGGTCACTGGGAATCTGAATTTGTTTTGTAAAGTTATCAGTCTCTTGGGGGGTTCATAACAGGTATCTGGTCAGTTTGAGGTGAAGTGCTTGGGTTGGTTTCATGGTACTTTGAAATTGTTCCTTGGATGCAGGAGACATGCAAAATTACTGAGCAGTCCAGCAGGTTGGAAGCAGTGAGCAATTTCTTTTTAATGGAAAATAATTTTTCAGAAATATGACCCTTGTTGATCAAATGCATGTCCATCCTGATCAAAGAAAAACCTGCCACAAGTATGGCTATTTAATATCATACAAACATTCTAATAGGAATGATTGCATAGTAGTTATTTCATTTCAGGTGCAGTTATAAACTCTTATGATTTATGTGGCTTCCTAAACCCCCTCAATGAGAATGCTGCCTTGTGGACTGTATGTGATAGCTGTCATTCTTTTGTTACATATCTTCATTGTTATCCATTAATTATCAACTAATTAAATTTTTATTAATTATATCACAGCCATCACAACAACGTCATGCTCAAGTTAACTTGTGTGTGTGTGTGTGTGTGATCATATTTTGTGTCAGTGAGCAAAGAATAAAATAATACATTTGGACAAATACCATTTCTGTAACAAGCATGAAAATTTATAACAAAGAATGTTCACCAAGCAAACTGTTCATAAAATCTTTTGTAGGTCTTCCCTGTAACTGTGCTGACCAGTTTGTACCAGTTTGTGCCCACAACGGACGTACCTATCCAAGTGCTTGTATTGCAAGATGTGTCGGAATGCAAGACAATCAATTTGAATTTGGACCCTGTAAATCCAAAGATCCATGCACTCCTAATCCATGTTCCAAAAGTCAAAGGTACCAACTTTTTGTTTTGATGATTTGGCTTTCAACCTATCAGTAGCTGAAGAAGATCCATGGAAGATTCTGAGTGTTGTAATTAATTTGATCAAGTTAATTACAGTACCTGAAATCTTCCATGGATCTTCTTCAGCTACTGATTGGTATGGGTTGAATTTTTGTTCTGCAGCTGCATTTTGGAAATGTGTGTTTACAATAGTTTACACAGCTACTACTTTTTGTGTTTAATCATTTCCAGTGATCTAATTTCCCTGATTACCATGCTCAAATGAGTGAATATTCAGTGTGATGATTTTTGGGGAGCCAAGAGCTACCGTGGGTGGCACGGTAGCACAGTGGTTAACGCTGCTGCTTCACAGTTCCAGGGACCTGGGTTCGATTCCCGGCGCGGGTCACTGTCTGTGTGGAGTTTGCACGTTCTCCTTGTGTCTGCGTGGGTTTCCTCTGGGTACTCCGGTTTCCTCCCACGGTCCAAAGATGTGCGGGTTAGGTTGATTGGCGGTGTTAAAATTGCCCCTTATTGTCCTGAGGCGTGTAGGTTAGAGGGATTAGTGGGTAAAATATGTAGGGATATGGAGCCTGGGTGGGATTGTGTTTGGTGCAGACTCGATGGGCCGAATGGCCTCTTTCTGCACTGTTAGGGTTTCTATGATTTCTATGATACTCTATGAATAGTTATGCAAGGGTTTTCCTTGAACGGGCCAATACACCTCGAAACTCTGTCACGAGTAGTGGGGCATTGAGGCTCAAGAGAGGAGTGGAAAGGATATCTAGCTATGATGATGCTTGTAGGGAAAGAATGTGGACAAGGCCACAGTGGGGTTCAATTTTGAATTTGAAACATTGAGAGCCAAGGAATGTCTGAGGTGATGGGCATATTGCTGTCTATGGAGGATGCCAATCCAGCAAGGGGAGTGTTAGAACATTGAAGTCATGCAGTGCTTAATACACGTATAAGGATTTGTGTTGAAGGCAAACACTATCTCAAATTCAAAATTAAGTAGTCTTGATAATGGCTCAGATCAATCCAAATAAAAGATTATGAACATTTGGGTTTAGCATGGGAGGGTGGTAGGGGAGATGAATGGAGTCCGTTTCAAGGGAACAGGGGTAAAAGCAAAATATTAAAAGTGCTGGAGAACGGAATTAAAAGCAGAAAATGCTGCAAAAACTCAGCAGATCTGGCAGTGTTGGTGAAGAGCAAAACAGAGTTAATGTTTAGAGTCCAATATGACTCTTCAGAGCTCATGGAAGAATCATAGAATCCCTAAAGTGCAGAAAAAGGCCATTCGGGCCACCAAGCCTGCACCGACCACAACCCAAACCAGGTTCTATCCCAGTAATCCCACTTATTTACCCTACCAATCACCCAACACTAAGTGACAATTTAGCATGGCTGATCAATCGAACCCGCACACCTTTGAGCATGTGGAAGAAACCCACACAGACATGTGGACAATGCACAAGCTCCACGCAGACAGTGACCCAAGCTGGGAATCAAACCCAGATCTATGGTGCTGTAAGGCAGCACTGTGACACTGTGCTGCCCAAGGGAACAGGAATTGTGACAGGCGAAAGTGTTTTTCTCATGTCAGCAACCTTTTGGCAGCTGAAGGAAGAATAGGTGCCGACAGATTTTTTTTTTGTGGGTCAGTGAAGATTTAGTCTAATTTATTGTCATTTCTATTGTGGCACGCTGTTGCATGTTGCATTTACGAACATGCATGAATGTGAGGTTGAAGTTCATCTCTGAATCAAATGTGAAAATAACGTTGAGAATATCCTGTCTTAATCTCGGACTGTTACTAGGGCGAAGGATGGGAGCCTGTAGTTTGAGAATAGAGCAAAGGCAGAAAACAGTGGTTTCCACTTCCCAATACAAAAAACTCTGATTCTTGTCTATCAGAAAAAAAAGGAAAACTTAGATTTTCTGTAATGCCTCAGTTTCTCATCACATCTTAAAATACCTCAAACCAGTGAAACATTTTGGAAGAGTAGTCAATGTTGTAATGTAGGAAACCCTGTTTATTACTTCCCGGTTTCCACAAACAGCACTGAAATAAATGACTAGAGAATCTCTTCTGTTGATGTTTGCTGAGGGAAAACTGATCAGGACATCAATGCGAGAATTCCCCTGTTCTTTGTTGAGTGAAGGCAAAGCATCCTTACATTGCTTAAAAGAGCTACTGTGGCTCACTCAAAGATTGGCATCTTTCAGTGTAGTGCTCCCTCAGTGCTAAAATGAAATGTCAGCCTAGGTTATGTGCTCAAGACTTGGAGGTGGAGTTGAACCCGTGACCACCTGAATCACGTGAGCATGGAGCCAGAGCTGAGGCTGACACTTTAGATTTAATGTGTCACGTCGTCTGTGTGTCTGTTTTTACATCAGTTCGGCAGCAGACTGAACAATCACTGAGAGTCTTTAAAAATTCAGGAAATGGTTTGTGTAGAATATTCCATCAGAGCAGAAGTGACTGCAGCCTTACTCACAATTATTGAAGCTACGCTTAATTTCCTTTCGTAACCACCTGCAATTTTATTTGATAAATTATTTCAGTTTTGTTTCTGAAATTGTAAAAACCCTGTGCTTTTCAAAAACATTGACATTTTGTTTTCAAAAGGTGTATTCCAAAGCCAAAAGTTTGTCTCACTAGCATTGCTTTGCTTGACTGTGACCAGTACGAGTGTATCTCAAGATCAATGAGTTGTGACCTGCTTCCAGTTGAACCTGTTTGTGATACAGAAAATGTGGAACACTCCAATCGGTGTGCCTTGCACCAAAGATCCAAAACTTTGTCTTACATGGGCCCATGTCAGGTATGAATACAGTGATTTCACACTGCACTGGTCCTTGGATTACTTTGCAATCATTAGGTCTGAACTTTTCCACAATCCTGTGTTTCTACAAAGTCGGAAATTTGGTCCTTGCCAATTTGTTGGGTCTACTTGGAGCAACTATCAACCTGCTTCATGTATGCTGAGTGCACCAGAGTTGGAATAGACTAAAACGCCAGTAGATATTTCATCCAATCTTGCCTCTTTTACGACATTCTTTGGAAAGAAGGCTGCATTAAAACCATCCTCTCCTTGGCCTAATGTAGACCAAAGCTGGTGGAATCCTGTAATTGCAATCATGTCCAACCCTAATTTTCATCCCATTCCTGCCTGGCTCCTTAGCAGTCATAGTACGTTAGGATCTATGTTACTTCAGATTTTAATATAAGTCATTACTTCCTTAACACTTTTCTACATCCATCAAACTTTAATAATTTGTTATATGTATCCTTCAATTTAATTGAGTTTACTCATTTTAATTTCGTATAACCAGAGATTGTCATGCCTGTTACTTTTGCTTTCTTAGTCTTAGCTTTTTCTAACTGGATTGCTTAAGATTGTCTGATATTTGCAGTCAGGGAAAAGGTGGGTTTGCATAGGCCTCTGTTTGAGTTCAGTGAATGGACTCCTTATGTTGTGCAGGAGCATAACAAATAGGAATCGGGTAGGTCATTTCGAGCCTAACCTAACATTCAACATCATGGCTGATCTTTTACCTCAACTCCACCTGTTCTCGTATCTCTTAATTCGTTTGATACCGAAAAATCCATCAACATTTTTCTTGAATGTATTCAATGACTGTCCATCTGTAGCTTTTGAGAGTTGAGAATTGCAAATATTCAGAACCCTTTTGAGTGAAGAAAGTACTCCTCATCTCAGTCTTAAATGGTTGGCCACTGATTTCTAGATTCCCCAGCCAGAGGATACACAGGTTTCTCAGTCTCTCACCATCCAAAATTAATATGCTTTTTATTTTTCTTCCCAAAGTGAATAATTTCACACTTTGCCACATTTTAAATATATTAAAATCAAGCTGACGCCCATAATGGCATGAACCTGATTACATCACTGACGAGGGACAGAGAAAATCGGAGGACATGTTGTCGCCAGAGAGATTCAGATCTTGAGCCCCCACTGCCACTCGCACACATGGAGAGAATGGGCTCAGGACCCTGCTGACGGTCTGACTTCTGTTGACCATGGTTAGACCACATTCCCTGTTGGGGTTGTGTGCCTTAAAGAAATGCATATTTGTTGCAGATTATTAGTTCTTTAAATGCTAGCCTTTGCTGGTAACTTTCAGTAGTTTCCCAATCTACCTTGGCCCAATTCACCCCTCATAACTAGATAATTTACTTTCTTTTGATTAAAGACCCTAATCTTGGACTTAACTCTCTCACAATGTGGCCACTTACCTTGAGACCCAATTATGATAAGGTTATTATTTGAATCTTTCTCTACAGACAACAGAAGATTCAAATGTGGACTGTTCCCTGCTTGGTTCCTCACCATACCACTCAAGAAAACTATATATTCCATGAGCTTGTCTTCCACTGTAGATTTGGTTTATTAAGCCTCATGGCTACAATAGTATTCTTGTTGCATATGCTTCTGTTTATTCGGTTTTGTATTTTGCTGGCTATATTTGGGTCAGTTTTCT
Source organism: Carcharhinus amblyrhynchos (assembly GCF_965287045.1). Taxonomy (NCBI): domain Eukaryota; kingdom Metazoa; phylum Chordata; class Chondrichthyes; order Carcharhiniformes; family Carcharhinidae; genus Carcharhinus; species Carcharhinus amblyrhynchos. The sequence goes on from NC_137331.1 coordinate 7,088,802, forward strand.
TCACTTCTACCTTTTTAAATCACTTTCTAATTAAATATAATGATAGAAAAATTGCTGTCAGAATAACAGGTTAGTAGCACTTGACTGTTCAGTGTACCAATCACAGCAGCTTCAGATGAGGATAGATGTGTGAGATTAAATGCAAAAACCGAGATGTTGCTGCCCAGAATCTACTGCCATGTGACTCCTTCAAAGGGATTGAAAAATGTACCGTTCCTGTATTTGCATGGTAGATATGCAGTAAACTCACCACAAAAGATAAAATAAAAATCTCCTGGTGTTAAAAATTAACCAGATGTGAAGTCTCATTCCAGCTTTCTCCTTTTTTTTCTTGTTCTCTCTGTTTTAATCCAATCTTCCTTTTGCCTTGTTATTTCACTTTTGGTACCTATTATGACTTTGAATTCATCTATTCAAGTTCACACTTCCGTTTTTAGACCTTACATTGTTCGTTCACAATCCTTCCATCTGATTGGTGAAAATGGTGCACAGTTGCTTGTCAAATCCCAGGTGTCCTGCAAATGTTGATGGACCACTTCTCAAATGGATTAATAGTCCCCCATCTAAATTATAATCCCGTGTAATGCTTATGAGATATCAATGTGATGGGTACGTGCATTCAAATGTGGGTATTTTTTAAAACTCCTTGAGTAAGGCTGAAAGTAACTGATGCCCTTCACTGGTCTTGTAATGCCGATCCACCAGGCAATCTATACGTTGCTTCCATCACTCCTTCAACTCAAGCTCATCTTGGTGTGATAGCCAGTCCGTTCTGCACTGCATTCCACCTACCAGCTGGTGCCAAATGTACCTTTGGCTATTTGCATATGTAGCAGAACTCAGTTTGAAAGCCACTGTTGTGGAGGGCAGCATGCCATTTTCACCTCACACTTTGTGACATGCAATCAATCATAGACTTATTCTTGCTCATTCAATTTCTCATGTTAAGGTTTTGAGCCCATGTTTAGTGAGCCACACTAACACTATAAATTGGGTTCCACTATTTTCAAAGCGATCTGTTCGTGAATTAGATTTTGTGTGGGTAATTTCCAAGGACCTTTAATTGGTCATGTTAGATGCAAGATGAAAATGTAATTATCTGCATCAAAAAGCTCATATTTATTGAAAACTTTGTTTTTGGTTTTATGTTTTCTGTGAAGGATGTTTGTGGACAGCAGTCTGTCTGTGGTCACAATGGTGAGACGTATGAAAATGTGTGTGCTGCCTACTCTGATCGTGTGGCAGTGGATTACCTTGGACCTTGTCAGGCAGTAGGCATTCTCCCCGATTGCAATTCTCACCCGGAGTGTTCATCTGTCACGTGTCCAGTGCTCCCTAGCGATGGATGCAAGCCTGTCACCCCACCGGGTAAAGAAAAATCTAACCTTTTGTTGAACTAGAAATTTAATTTTTTTTATTAATTTCGACTGAATGTTGACCTAAATCTCAACTCCCAATAACAATGGATGTTGTATGTTAGCGTGTTTGGGACTAAGAGTTAATGTAGGTCTGGAGAAACAGTACCACCCACATTATGATCTACAGAGTTGCATGGGAGTAGTAGAGGGTAGTGATGAGTCTGGTAGAAGTCAGCATGAATTGTCAGGATTGTATCTAGTACATTTGTATATAATTGTTTTATTAATCAGTAGTCATTGTCCTGCCATACAAGCCTCCATACATTTTCATGAGACGGCAAACAACCATATAACGTGGTGGCCGCAGGTCCATGACTCCAACATCCCTAAGAATGCAGAAGTTAAACTGCAGTCTGGCTTCAGAGAAGAGTGTCTAACTTGAAGACCTTGAATACACAGCTGGAGATTGCCTAAGAAGCTTCATTATGTAGAAGCTGAGGGGCAGATGAAAGATCCGCTATGCAGCATCGAAGGATTCCACCAGAGCACATGGAGGCTGCGAGACTTGATTGAAAGTAGAGTAAAGAGCTTTGCCAGATCACAAAAAAGCTGAAATAAGCTTTTAAATTCAGCAGAATAATCGGGCAGCACTGGCTGGCCTATTATGTAACAAGCTCGGTTTGAAGAATGCTACAGCCCAGATCCAATGTTGGCGCAGTAACACATGGCACGCAAGATTTTTTTTTGAAGCAACAGCTTCAGTTCGATTCTGCAAAGATCAGCAAAGCAGTTAATTGCCCTAAGCAATTTTCTGAAGAATTGCTTAACTTTGATACTGCTCTTTGATCATGACAGAACACACCAAATCCTAATAAATACAAAAGAAAGTGAGAAAAAAATTAAAACTGTACTCCCCTGTACTAAAAGGAGCCATGGATGGTAAATCAACACTATTAGAACAATCAAGTCAGCTGGAAGGGCCAGGTCATGTATAAAGTTGGGTGTTTTTAAGTTATATGATAGCATCAGGCCTGAATAGGAAAACAGAGGCTAAATAGGTGAATGCACTATTATATTCAGTTGGTCCAATCGTTGACAACATCATTACCAAGGGATAAATTAATCTTCTGATAACTTTGAATAAACCATGAAGTTCTTTGACACCTAATTTAACTTGAGAAACAATAAAATTTTGAAGTGAGCAAAATTTGATAAGAGAGCCCAAAATCCTGGGGAACCTGTAGACCCTTTCATGAATGTGTTGTACAGATTGGCTGAAAGCTGTGACTATGTTGACCTTAATTCAGAGCTTATAAGGGACCGAATAGTCATGGGAGAGCCTGATGATGCTCTTCAGATTTACTCCAGCCGAAAGAAGATCTGACTTTGGAAAAAAAAAATCCAATCATCAAAAGCCCGCCATCAAAACTGTTCCCATTTTGTGTGGCAAAGTTAAACTGTAGTACAAAATAACCTAAATTGTCCAGCTTATAAAGGAACAAAAGGGCAAGGAGACTCCAGGGTGAGTAAAACAATACCCAAGCAGCACTGGGGCACCAAATGACCCCACAAGTGCAATCACTGTATAGTTTTTGCACTGCAACCACATTTTGGGAAGATATGCAAGTCCAAAACCTAGAGATATGTGGAGGATTCAAACATAGATAATAGGTGCAGGAGTAGGCCATTTAGCCCTTCAAGCCTGCACCACCATTCAATATGATCATGGCTGAACATGCACTTTCAGTATCCCACTCCCCCTTTCGCTCCATAGCCCTTTAGCTACAAGAGCCACATCCAACTCCCTCTCGAACATACCTAACAAAACTGCTCCAACGGCTTTCTGTGGTAGAGAGTTGCACAGGTTCACAGCTCTCTGAGTGAAGAAGTTCTTCCTCACCTCAATCCTGAATGGCTTATCCCTTGTTCTTAGACTGTGATACCTAGTTCTGGACTTCCCCAATATTGGGAACATTCTTCTTGCATCTAACCTAATACAGAACATCCATTAATTCACCCTTGTCCACTCTACTGGTCACATCCTCAAAAAGATTTGTCAAGCACAATTTCCCTTTAATGAATCCATGACCGATCCTGTCACTGCTTTCCAAATGCTCAGTTATTGCATCCTTAATAATTAATTTCAGCATTTTCCCCACCATTGATGTCAGGCTACCTGGTCTACAATTCCTGGTTTTCTTTCTCCCTCCTTTTTTAGAAAGTGGGGTTACATTACTCTCCGATCCACTGGAACACTTCCAGAGTCGATAGAATGCTGGAAAATGATCACCAAAGCATCTACTATTTCTAGAGCCACTTGAGTACTCTGGGATGCAGAGCATCAGGCCTTGGGGACTTAACGGGTTTTAATCCCAGCAATTTCCTGACTAATAAGGATTTCTTTTAGTTCCTCCTTCATGCTAGACCCTCTGTCCCCTAGTATTTCTGGAAGATTATTAGTGTCTTCCTTAGTGAAGACACTTGTCCAGCTGGTCTGCCATCTCTTTATTATCCATTATGAATTCACCTGATCCTAACTGTCTTCACCAGTCGTCTTCTGTCACAAATAAGGCCAGGAGGCAAATGAACCATGCCAAGAAGTGTCCAATAATGCTTCTTTGGAGAAATCAAAGATCCTAGACTCAAATTTTGGAATGCTGACATATCTGTAGGTAGTTCGTTTAAGTATTTCAAGTTAGACACATGAGCCAATGTGATGGTTCTGTCTAGAACACTTCTGGCCATGGATGTCAGAGACACTACTGGGTGGTCCTGGAGAAATCCAATTACTGGTCATAGACATGATTCAAGAGCTGCAACGAGAGCATGATTCAAGAACTCTGTGGTAACAAGCAAATAGGAATTCTGTATTTAATCTACAATCAACTCTTTTCTGTCCTGAGCAGCAATGCCTGTATTGCCTTCAATCACTGCAAAGTGGCAGAAGACATCAGAACAAAGCTGTAATCATTGAATTGTATACAATGCTGATGATCTTGACTGAGACTTCCGTATGGAATTGCCCTCACTCTGTGCAGAGGCAGTTGTTCCAGCTCCTTTACAAGCAGCAGAAAATACTCTTTGGTCAAACCAGCCATCTAACCTCCAGAATAACACCATTGCACTTAGAACAGAAGATACCGAGGAGATGGAGCAGAAAGTTGAACTCGAATTTGAATCAGTCACTGCCACAAAATCAGGAAAAACTACAGCAGCAAAAATTGGAGCTTCAAACTTGCACTCATAACATGAAGTCGATCCTGGAATAGGAGAGAAGTAACCACCAACTCACCAAGGCAAAACTCAGAGGCACAAGTGCACGTGAAGAAACAAAGCACAGTAGGTGAAATCAAACTGTAGGTTGAGCTCAAGGATGAGGAATGTACAAACATGAAGAAAGTAAAACTTCACAAACATGGTGGATCCCAATGAACAAGAAATCCCTAATCCATTCTTTGAATGAATGGAGCAGACATCCTCTCTGATGGGAGAAAAATAGAAGGAAGACAGATTGTTGACAAAGAAAAATACAACACTTAAGATGTGCTAGAAGCAAACCAAATGTCAACATTTAAGTACTACAACAAAGTCAGGCAAAGCAGTTGAGACTACCATTTCCCCAAACTTGAAAAGAACAAGACCTGGAAGAGTCATAAACCTCCAGTCTGTCTGAATCTGTAAATTCAAAGTTGGGGGAGAAGTGGTAGCATGTAAAGACTCGGGGTGGGGGCAGGGGAGCAAGGGGGCTGTAGTATTCATGTGTTTGCGACTGTAAGGGTTAATGTGGGACTGGGGTAACAGTACCACCTACATCATAGCACACAAAGTCACATGGGAGTAGTAGAGGGTAATGGTGAGCCTGATGAATTCTGGTATGAAGATAATATCAGTGCAGGACTGTACCTGGTATAAATGTATATTGTTACGTGTTATTAATCAATAGTTATTGTCCAAAATGCAAACCTGTCGATCTTATCATGAGACAACATACAGCGGATATCTCAGCTAGCCAAATTCCATTTTATCACATTGCATGTAAATACTGGGTGGAACGCATGGAGAAGTATTTTGCAAAGCAGATTGTACTTAGCCTGATTGAATCTATCCATTTAAATGAGCCCAGGTTTCTCATTCGTTCACACCAAAAAGCACTTTAGTAATTATTCACTGCAAAAGTTTGAATGTTATATTGGTACATAGACATAAACTTGTTGCTACCCTTTAGGAGCCTGTTGCCCACTGTGTGCTGGAATGCTGCGGGTTTTATGGAGCAAAGATCAATTGAACAGCCTTGCTAAGGTAACTCATCAATACAGAATTAAAGCAAATGCCTTCGTTTTGACTTAGAATATAATTGATCAAAGTGATTAGTCTCTGTTGCAGTGCCTTTCAATAATATCTGTATCGGAGAAGCACAGCAATTATCCATCCACGCTCACAGGATATCTGTGCCGATCAGGACAGAGAGAGCCCGGCCTTGCTATCTCCACATAGTATTTTCTTTACATCAAATGTTCGATTGGGCGAAGTATCCTAAATCTACAATGGATTTCTATTAGCCGTGTTATTAAAGAGTTACTTTGTCTGTGTGGGGAGTGTAAAACAATACAACAATTTATGTATAGATAATTCTGGGAAGAGTAGGGCCAGCTGGTTACTCTTAAGGAAAGTCATTCTGTTGTTCAACAGCTGCAATTATATAGCTCAGTGTAGGGTGGGTGTGGATTTTGACTAGCAAGGACAAGAGTAAGCTAAGTGAGCTGGACTTTTTGTATAAGATGTATGTACTTGCAAGTTAATCACATCAGAAATTCCCCAATGCTTTGAAATGTGAAATATATATAATGCAAATTAAGAGCTTTTATTGTGTGATCTGAACTGGGTTTTTGATATACAAATTACGTATCAACTGCTCACTAGAAGGAGCAGAGATGTCACTTCTTTCGTAAAGAGTGGCTAAATAATGTGTCTAATGAGAGAGAATGTGGTGGGTTTTTTAAACTTATTCTTTCATGTCAAATGTCAGTTGGGCTTATATAAATGAAGCCAATCCAATATATTAAACTTAATTCAGTGGGAAATGTAGTGCTGCCAGGACCTGTAATATAGATTTGGTTTATCAATGTGTCACAGAGTCACTGTCATAAAATCCTACTGTGCAGAAGGAGGCCATTTGGCCTATCCAGTTTGCATTGACCCCAATCCCACCAGGCCCTGTCCCCATAATCAAATGCATTTGCCCTAGCTAGTCCCTCTGACTGTAAGGGGCAATTTAACATGGTGAATCCACCTAACCCGCACATCTTTGGTTGTAATCAGAACATATTAAAGATAGCACGACTTTGGGATTTTATGCACTATTTCCGATTCCAGAGTCAATATTTTTGAGTTGGTAAATTGAACCTACAAATCAATTGACTAAGTAAAAAGGCGTCAATGAAGATGCCGAATGATAACTTTGTTTTGAGGTTTTTATTGTTTGAAGTGAGGAGAAAGAAAGTAAATTCTTCATTTAAAGAATTCCATTGGTGGTACTATGTTGATGCTTATATAAATGCTGTGTTACTGATTAAGCAGAATTTACTTCCTAATAGCAATAGGAGTAGGCTATTCAACTCTTCATGCCTGGTCCAACATTCAGTAAGGTAATGGCTGATGTCCACCACAGCCTCATTTACCTCTTAATGCTAGGTACAGCTAAATGTTCAGAAGCTTAGTGTGTGGTGTTCATTTAAAACAAAAATGGTTGATTGTTATGGGAACGTTTGAAAATTATTTTGCAGTCTATTACTGGAACGATGCACTTTTTCATATCGTGCATTTATTTTTCCTTGCAGTTAAATGGGGGCAGGCCAGTGTCTGTACACGACATCATTTATGCTTTGCGTCTCCATGTTTCAGTGCCACAGTGTGATGTTTTTGGATATCTGAGTATAGAATCTGACCTTGTGATCCTCATAATCCCGATTGATCAAGATCCAACAACACTGCAAGTATGTTTTAAATATTGTGCACTTTTTTTAACTTTTTGGTTATGTTTTATACAATGCAGACAGATACAGTTGTTCTAAGGCAATATCCATTGCATTTAAAATACTTATCTGTATAATTTAATAATCTTGCATTTAGTATGTGAGGTGTGTGTCTTTTTTTTTAATGGTAATGGCCGGGATTCTCCCAAAAATTTGTAAGTGCCGAGTTTGTGTGTAAACTGTGGTAAATCAGACTGATTTTTTTCAATTAGGTTTTCAAAATCTATCTCCCACAGTCTGAGCACTGCAGAATGTCCTTGTGTGATTCACACCAAAAATCAGGAGGTGGGGCCTTCTCCTGCTGGAGAAGCCAGTAGCACAGCACTGAGCGGGTCACTGATCAGTCAGAGCCAAGATTGGCACATGCGTAGTAGCCCCACACTGTCAACCTCCTGCATGCTGGCCAGCTTAATCACTGGTCAGCACAGCAATCCACAATGCTGCCCCTCCAATCCCGCACCTCCACCCCTGATTGCTGGGCTCCCGCATGTCTCGATTTCTCAAGGGGCGCTGGGGGGTGGGGGGGGCGGGGTGCAGAGGCTAGTAGGTCCAGACACTTCAGTCCGGGGCCCGCTGATAAGATTAAAGAGATCAGCTCCACACCAGTTTCCAAGGCGGAGCTGATAACACCAGAAATCCAAAGGCCGTAGCACCCAGCGGGAAGCCTGCTAAACAGCTTCCACTGATGTCTCCCAGCAGCGCAGCGAGCTGGAAGAATCACCCCCAGTACACTGGAAACTGTTAAGATGTCACAGCTCCAAACGTGGTAACGAGGAGGGCATTCAGTTATTTGAGCAGCTTTTACCATTAATTTGGGTTATGGCTGATCATTGTTGGCATTTGTGCCCATTCCATTTTGCCCTTGAGAAGGTGGTGGCAAGCTACCTTGAAACATTGCAGTCGATCTCTTGTAGAGAATTCCAAGATTTTGATCCAAGCACGATAAAAGGATGACGATGTATTTCCATGTCGGGATGTTGTGTGACTTGGAAGAGAACTTGCAAGTTGTGGTGTTCCTATGCATCTGCTGTCCTTGTTCTGCTAGGTGATGGAGATTGCAGGTTAAAAGGTGGTATCAAAGGAATCTTGGCAAGTTGCTGCAGTGCATTTTGTCATTGGCAAATAATGCTGCCACTATGTGCTGGTGGTGGAGGATGGTTTGAACGTTTAAGACGGTGAATGGGTGTACATCATAGGTTCATTGGACATAAGGCAGTGATGGGCTTAAATTCGCACTTCTCCATCAGCTACTGATGAGATATTTGGTTTACGAAACATGAATGAATCAAAAGTAGTCTGATTCATTGAAACTAAGACTTGGGGAGGCAAGGTCAAACAGGAAGATATAAAGGAGCCTTGAGAGATGAATCAAGCTTAGAAAAGTGCTTTAAAATGTAGAATTGTGATGACCCTATCACTGATAAAGGGGAGGAGAGTTTTGTGGAGTAATTCAGTTATTGAGGAGCACAGGGCTTGAGGTGGAATAGCAGATCTATTATTAGCAAAATAATATCTATAAATAGCAGATCTATTATTAGCAAAGAAGAGGGTTTTGAAATTAATGAGTTGAGGGATGGGGTTACGTAGGTGTCAATGAAAACAGTGATAATGTATGGATGGATTTTAAAGTGCAATGGTGTATAGACATCAGAGCTCTGTGTGAGTTTAAGTTGATGATGTGGAGATGCCAGTGTTGGGCTGGGGTAAGAAGTCTCTCAACACCAGGCCAAAGTCCAACCAGTTTATTTGATAGTAAACCCACAAGCTTTCGGTAGTAAGCTTTTTGATAGTAAATCCCCAAGTTTTAAGACTTGAATAGCAAGTTAGCTGTAAAGATTCACATTCTAATCAGTGTTCTGTAAACTGTGTGTGCCTTTATTTGCCCTTCTTTGATCAGAGTTTAAGTTGATGCAGGATGGACTTTGGGAGGTCTGTTAAGATGTTGGGGAAGTTTGAGCCTGGAGGAGACAAAGATATGAATTGTCAGCAATCAGTGACCATACAGTGAAGGAGGGAAAAGAAATCAGCCAATATTGAAAAAGCGGAAGAAGTGGTCTTAGTGATGATTATGTGATCTAAATCTCTCACAACTCTGATTGTGGTGCACATCTGGTTTAGCCTGAGTGAGGAGTCATAGAGGAGCGTTGGAATTAGGGATTTACAGTTAGAATTTGTCAAGAGTTAAATTTGTCCTTTTTTATAGTACGGAGATGATGAAATGCATCACATGCAGTATTGGTAATGTCGCTGATCAGAAAGGCAGTTCTTGAAAATTTAAATCAGGCTTGTTTGTAAGTATTTTCTTGAGCAGGGTTTCTCTGATTATGGAAACTTAGAGTGGAGTTCTCAAAGTCCAACAGTAAGCTCCAGACACAGTGATCCATGTATGCCTCTTTCTACTGTGAAGAAGTGAACCTCTTGAACTTATTGAATTTCTCACAAAAGTCTTTGAGCTGTTTGTCTCTCTGATCATTTGTATTATTTGTCCTCATCAATTTCCGCAATATTCAACTGCACTTGGGCTTTACTGCTTTTACTGTTCCACTGCATTTGTCATACAAACTCATTGATGTTCAATATGCCTTAGTGCAGTGATTCTCCAATTGTGGTCTGTGGAGACTTTCCAAGAATAAATAAAATTATATGAAAGTAATAATGAGGTGAGCTCAGTGCAAAATAGAAGGCACAAGTAGAGTGCAACAAACAAGTAGAGTGCAGAAAATGCAGATGTATGGGATTGTGGGTAATCTAGGAAGTTGGATCAGGAATTGGCTATCAGATAGGAGACAGAGGGTGGTGGTGGATGGTAAATATTCATCATGGAGTACAGTTACGAGTGGTGTGCCTCAGGGATCTGTTTTGGGGCCACTGTTGTTTGTAATTTTTATTAATGATCTGGATGAGGGTATAGTTGGGTGGATTAGTAAATTTGCTGATGACACCAAAATTGGAGGTGTGGTAGATTGTGAGGAAGGGTGTCATAGTCTGCAGGGAGACTTAGATAGGTTGCAGAGCTGGGCCGAGAGGTGGCGGATGGAATTTAATGCGGAGAAGTGTGAGGTAATTCACTTTGGTAGGAGCAACAGATGTGTCGAGTATAGGGCTAACGGGAGGACTTTGAATAGTGTGGATGAACAGAGGGATCTAGGTGTGTGTGTACATAGATCCCTGAAAGTTGGGAATCAAGTAGATAAGGTTGTTAAGAAGGCGTACGGTGTCTTGGCGTTTATTGGTAGGGGGATTGAATTTAGGAGTCGCAGTGTAATGTTGCAACTGTACACTACTCTAGTGCGGCCGCACTTGGAGTACTGTGTGCAGTTCTGGTCCCCGCATTACAAGAAGGATGTGGAGGCGTTGGAGAGGGTGCAGAGGAGGTTTACTAGGATGTTGCCTGGTATGGTGGGGAGGTCCTATGAGGAGAGACTGAGGGATTTAGGGTTGTTTTCGTTGGAAAGAAGGCGGCTAAGAGGGGATCTTATTGAAACATATAAGATGATTAGAGGTTTAGATAGGGTGGATAGTGATAGCCTTTTTCCTCGGATGGAGAAAGCTAGCACGAGGGGGCATGGCTTTAAATTAAGGGGGGGTAGCTACAGGATGGATGTCAGGGGTAGGTTCTTTACCCAGCGGGTGGTGAGGGATTGGAATGCCCTGCCTGCTGCGGTTGTAAATGCGTCTAGTTTGGGGGCGTTTAAGAGATCTCTGGATAGGTTTATGGACGAAAAGGGATTGGTATAGGCTAGTGGGTCATTGTTTTTGTAACTGGTCGGCGCAACATCGTGGGCCGAAGGGCCTGTTCTGCGCTGTTATGTTCTATGTTCTAAACACCCCACCAATAATAGAGAAGAAAGTGCACCCACCTCACTGATAATTGTGATTAAATATCTGTTTTCTCAAACGTATTGTTAAAACACTCTTTATATCTGGCACTATTATGTTATGAGTATTATAAATTAGGTGGGGCTTTGTGATGACTAATCCATTTGAAAGGGGCACTTCAACCAAAATCGGTTTATAACGGCTATGATTCTCAAACTGAGTACTCATCCTATATGAAACACCAAGAGACAATCAACTTTTCCTGCACCTTTAAATGGATTAAACTCAACATCTGCAGTGGACTTTTTTTAAATTGCAATGGTGCACTCTTAACCTCTACCCTTGTTGGTCATGCATATAACCATCTGAGCTCTCAACGCAACCTTGGTTATCTGTCCTAATACCCATGAAACCATCCAATTCCAGCCTTGGCTGTATTTAATTTGCACGTTCTCCCTGTGCCTGCGTGGGTTTTGTCCGGGTGCTTTGGTTTTTTTCCCAAGATGTGCCAGTTAGGTGGATTGGCCTTGCTAAATTGCTCCTTAATGTCCCAAGACGTGTAAATTAGTGAGGTAAATATGTGGGGCTATGAGAATAGGGCCTGGGTGGGATGCTCTGTTAGAGAGTCAGTGCAGACTCAATGGGCCGAATGGCCTCCTATTGTACCGTTAGGATTCTATGGATTAGACTTTTAATTCCATCTTTTTTATTGAATTGAAATTCCACCATCTGCTGAGGTGGAATTCAAGCCCATGCCTGCAGAGCATTACCCAGTGACAATACATTCATTGGGTAACACATTTTGTGATGTCTTGTGATTGTAAAAGCCATAATGAGCTATTTCTTCTTATCTGTGAAGCATCTTGAATTTTTTTGCATTAAAGGTGCTATATAAATGCAAGTTGTTGTAAGTAACAATTTGATTTATTGTAACATTAATAATTAGACTCAGCATCTTTGCCATGGTTAGCGTGATCCAAACTGTTTCAAAATGTAATCTTGGACATTTTTAAATGTTTGCCATTGAGAATGCTTGAAATGTTAATCAGCTTTTATTATTTTCCAGATTGAGGCTTGCAATAAAGAGGCTGAGAAGATAGACTCTCTGATACAATCCGGTAGTCCAGCTTTAATGGCTCATGTTCCTCTGTCAGCACTCACCACCTCACAGGTGCAAGTTTCATTAAGGGATTCATCTGACTCTGCAAAGACAATCCTCTCCCCAGCTGCACTTTTACTAACCCTAGTGGTTGCTATGTCGGGGTTCTTATGATTCAGATCGACATTGCTTGTTTTTATCAGGACAGGTCTGTGTTTAACTTGCTATTGAGCTACAGGTGGAATGAATGCTTAATGGCTGAACTACAACTCCCCTTACATAGTAACTATAGAGGAAGGGAAGCCAATGAGCAACATAAAAAATTAACTTTATCTTCTAAATGCAAGTAAAATCCAAAATATATCTTTATACAAGCCTTTATATGAAGGGATTTGTTTATTTTATTTAAAATGAATGCAGTTTAAGTTAATCAGTTAGTTCTAGTGCATTTAGTTTTTAAGAACTACTCGATAGAGTTTGGATCTTGATGTGCAGTAGTTCACTAGTCCAGTGTGTAATGGTCAACTTGATAAGTGTAAAATTGGTTGAATTTGGTACCTTTTTAAGATTTTCACATTTGCCTTTTCAATCAGTATTGCATAAGTTTAGATTTATTTTTAGTGAGTTCGGTAATGCACAGTTAAACCTCAACAGAAATAGTTTTGTAATTATGTAATTTTATAATCTAGCGTACAGAAGTGGACTCTTTGGCCTAACTGGTATGCAGAAGTGTTTTAAACTCTATACAAACCTAATGCTTAATACCACTTTTCCCTGGAAACATTTCCTTTAACCTTCTTCTTTATACATCTCATCATCTAAGTTTATGCTCCTTGTCATCAATTTATCCTCTTTCACCATTTTGCCTTCAAACTCTCTCAGAATTTTGAACACGTTGCTTAGACACTCCTAAGTCTTCTCTGCTGCAGTGAACGTGTCCCTAGGTTTTAATTCTATCATCGTATCTCTGGGACATTCTGCTTTCACCCTGCTTTCTGTCCTTCGCCATCTCTCCATCATTATCACCTAGTTTACCCCAAATACCAGGGGCCTTAATCATTGCAACATGTTTCTTAGTATGTGAATTTCCACATCCGGTGCCTCACTTTAGCCTATAGGCTTAATTTTCGAAAGAATTTGAGTATATGTTTGAAGCTTGATCTACCCTTAACAAATCCATCTTGACTATGCTTGACTAGCACTTGCTTTTAATGCTTTCCCTATTTAGGATCTCGAGCAGTTTTCCTGATACTGATGTGAGACTAACAGAGCTATAACTATGTTCATCAACCCTTAGTGCTTGGCACAATTCCTATTCCCAGAGGAACTTTGTGAAATTATCTGTTACTTCAGCACTTAATCGCCCTTTGTTTTCTGAAATGTACGGTATCTAGGTTAGGATAATTGTCAATTTGAACTCATAAATCTGTTTAATACAGTTTACTTAATGTTTATACATTGAGGGTCCCTCTGCCCAGATTTTGGGTATTCTGTTCTTTGTCCTTTACAGAGACCAAAAACTTAGTATCTGTGAAGATACTCATTGTCGTTTAGAAGCTCCGTTGCGTTTGGTTCTTACACAAGTTACTGCTGCTTCTCCCTCTTTCAAATACTTGACTTCTTTGTATGCCACCCATGGATCAGTTGGTAGCGCACTTGCCTCGGAATTAACAGGTTCTGGGTTCAAATCCCACTTCAATGCTTTAGCACAAAAGGCGAACACTCCAATCCAGAATGAGAGTGTACCATATTGTTGGAGGTACCATCTTTTCTATAAAACATTAAACCAAGGTTCCATCAACCTGCTTAGGTGGGTATAAAAAAATCGTATGGCATTATTTCTAAGAACAGGGGAGTTATCGCCACCCCACCCACTCCTCCCCAATTTTGATTTTGAAACAAAATTCCATGATTCCAACAACACAGGAATCAGTGCTTCAACCCTCTTAATATTAATCTTATATTCTGCTTAATTTCTAGCAATATGGCCAACAATTTGAGTATGGAACGAGGGAAAGCCCATTTGGTTATGAAATCTATTCCCTCCACAAGCCATACCCAAAGTTTCAAATTCTGACGACTTAAAACTGCTCATCATCCTGATGGAGCTCGACAAACACAGCCAAAACTTTTGAGTTCACGAGAGCAGAGATGTTTACGGGTGCAATATTCAGATCGTTGAATCTGACAGGACAAATTGAGAAGGTTGTTCTTTTTTAAATGGTATACTAAATCTTTGAGCTTTATATAGAGGTACTGAAGCCATGAAATTATGCTGCAAGTTTTGTAAATCACAGGCTATGACCCCACTAGAGTGCAATCTGGACAGGATATCATTGTCTTATGTTGCAGAGGAGAGAAAGTTCATTGTAATGGTGAGAGGAAAGGGAGACTTCTGTTATGTGTTTCCTTTTTGAGCAGAGAAGGTTATGAGGAGATTTAACAGATGTTTTCAATCTTGTGAAGGATTTTGATACATTAGGCATGTAGAAAGTGTTTCGAGTGGCAGAAGAGTCAGTAACCAGAGGGCACAGATTTACAATAATTGATAAAAGAACTATAGGCAATATGAGTTTTTTTATGCAAGATATGATCTGGAATTCACTGCCTGAAAGAGTGGCAGTTCAATAACAGTTTTTTAAAGTGAATTGGATAAACATTTCAAAGGAAAGTGTTTGCAGATCTATGGAAGAATGTGGGACTAATTAAATAGTTGCATCAGATAATCAGCAAAAGCACAATGTGCCAATTGACGCCTCTGCTATATCATTCTGTAACTCTACTCAGTCAGGTGAAGTTTATCCCTGACCCTAAAGTGTCCAAGATACTAATCAAACTTCCATTATTCGAGTTGTGTTTTACAGATGATCTATTCAGAATCCCCTCAGCACAAAAAAATGAGACAATGTTAGAAATTTGGACCCCAGTAAAGATCTTCCCACGTGGGGTGTCCACAATGCAGACTCAGACACAGATGTCAGTAGGCCCTGGAAACTTCAAATTTAAATGGATAGAAAAACTGCAGGTCAAATGACTGCACACTTAAATTCCCATTGTATGTTGCCAGCAGGTAAAGTAGCACTTTAGGGGTGGGTGTTTAGTAAACTCTATCCTTAAAGCCTTTGTGGATAAAACAAAAGCAGCAAAGTGGACAGATGGATCCACAAAGTTGTTTAACTTGCTTAAATGTGTGCGTTATAGTTGTTAATCAACTGGTACATGAACAAATCTTCAAATTTAAATAATCTATTCTTTTGTTAAGTCAACAAATGCCTGGTGTTAACACAAATTTTGATGCACTAATGTGGTATTTGATGGCTGTGATTAGGTTTTTTTTGCAATTAGGTTTTATCTATGAGCTGTAAAGATGTTTATTCATCTTGGGTGTAGGGAGTAGAGTGACTGGATTTTTAGCCACATTAGTCACATCAGGAGGAAAACAGTAGTATGAATCGTTTGTTGAAGTACTGAGGATATTTCTTGATCATTTGGTGGTAAAGGAACTGTATTTTTAAACAAAGAAAAGTTTTTAAAATGAAAGGATTTTGAGCCACATTTGTTTCCAAAAATGAGGTGAAAGTGTTTAAAAGATTTATGCTTTCATAGAAACAGTTAATCTTTTTCCCAGGTTCAGGGCTGCCCTCAGTACTTTTCCATGTCCAAGTTGGTTTATAAAAATTAGCAAAAGGAAACGCATTTTTTATAATCAGAAAAAACTGCAGAATTAAACAGAGTAAAAATAAGTTAATGAAATATTTAAATCAAGGTTGGACTTGGACTTTTTGATAATAATGGTGAAGGATTTTGAAACATTGCCAGAGCTGTGACTGAAGTAAATGGTGTCCAGCTTTCTGGCCCAGAGCACGGGTATGTTACAGAAAATGTGATGCAGCATCGGACAAGGCAGCATCCTCTCCTCCATGTAAATATCATATTTACAGACACATTTCCAGTCTTGACTTTGTTACATAATGGGTGAATCTTTTTCCAGGATTTAAAAACTTGTAATTTCTTCACCCAGGGAAGATGGTGCTGTCATGGTAATGTCACTAGACTCGTAATCCAGGAACACTGACTAAAGCTCTGGTGACACACACATTCGAATCCCACCATGACAGCTGGTGGAATTTGAATTCAATTAATAAACTTGGAATTAAAAGCTAGTCTCAGTAATGTGACAGTGACCAATTATCGATTGTTATAAAAGCCCATCTGATTCACAAATATCTTCTAGGGAAGGAAATCTACCATCTTATCTGGGTTATATGTGACTGCAGATCCACAGCAATATGATTGACCTTAAAGGCTCTCTGTAGTGGTTTGTTACCGCTTGCTAGGTCACTTCAGAATCCAAAAAGAATGAAAGCGGATGGACCACCTGGCGTCAATCTAATATGATGGTGCACCTCGTCTTATCAACCCTGCAAAGTCCTCCTTATTTACATCAGGTGGTTTGTGCCAAAATCAGGAGAGTTGTCCCACAGACAAGTCAAGCAATGGCCTGACATAGTAATGCTCACCAGATCATAATTTTGAGACGGTGTCTCAGCCAACACCATCACCGTCCTGGCATGGCAGACCTTCAGACTTCAGAAGTTTTCTCCATCACCAGGTTCAGGAGAGAGGCTCTGAAGGCTGACGAGAGATGAGGGAACCCGATGTGAAAGTGCACCATGATTACCAAAGTTAGATAAAATACTGAAAGAAATGCAGAAACCCCACTTGCCTGATGAAGGAACTCCGAAAGCTAGTGGCTTGGACTTTAACCTGGTGTTGTGAGACTCCTTACTGTGTTTACCCTGGTCCAACACCAGCTCTAACTGATAAACAAATTAAGCAAACACCCTTTAAAGGGGGACCAGTGGAATTGTAGAATCCCTACAGCACAGAAAGAGGCTATTTGGCCCATCGAATCACAATCCCACCCAGGCCCCATCCCCATACAAAAGACAGAATGGTAAAGAAAATATAAATTAGATTATAATTTTGTTTCCAAGGCAGATGATGAGCTATAGCCCCTGCAGTGCCCACAGGAGGCCTCAAGTGTACCAATGGACATTATGCGCCTCCTATCTCCAGGGACAGTCGGCTGTGCAGAGGGGAAGACAGTGGGGCTGGGTGACCTCATCAACTGGGCTGTCTGGACCTATTCATGGTCACCTTGGCCAGGCCCACACTCCTCTCCCTTCATCACCCTCAGCACTGGGTGACCAAAGGTCATAGGCAAGAAGTCTCACAACACCAGGTTAAAATCCAACAGGTTTATTTGGTGGCAAAAACCACTAGCTTTCGGAGCGCTCACTGCTCCTTCATCAGGTGAGTGTTCACAAACAGGGCATATAAAGGCACAAACTCAATTTACAAAATAATGGTTGGAATGCGAGTCTTTCCTCCATCATGTTGTGTGGCACCAGCAACATAGAAAGCATAAAAACCCAGCAGTGCAGAAGGATGCCATTCGGCCCCTCGAGTCTGCACCAACAACAATCCCGTCTAAGCCCAATATCCATAAATGTGGAGCTAAATGCGAAATAGAATAGATTTTGAACAGATTTAGCAACTCAAATCTAGGAATCCATGAGTTTCTGTGGGCCATCAACAGCAGTGGAACTGTATTCAACCATAATCTGTAATTTCATGACCCAGCATGTTCCCCATTTGCCATTACCATCGCGCCAATGGATCAACCCTGCTTCAAAAGAAAGTGCAGGAGGACATGTCAATAGCAGCATAAGACACACTTAAAAATCAAGTGTCAACCAGGCGAAGCTACAGCACAGGACTATTTGTGTGTCAAACTGAGTAGCATATGATAGTGCTGAGTGATCCCACTACCAATGGATCAGATCTACGTTTTGCAGTCCTGCCACATCCACTCACAAAGATGGTAGACAACTAAACAGCTAATTGAAGGAGGAAGCTCCACAAGTATCTCATTCTCAACTTTTAGCACTGATGCATTCTCCCATGCATCAGTGCTAAAGGCAAGGCTGAAACATTTGCAATCATCTTTAGCCAGAAGTGCCAAATTGGTGACCATCTTGGCTTCCTCCAGATGTCTCCAGTGACATGTAGGCCAGTTTTCATCTAATTTGATTCACTCCGCGTGATGTTGAAGAACTCACGTCCTGACTCCTGCTTGTCCACCATCAGCAAGGCTCAAGTGAGGAGTGTGATGCAAAATTCTCCACTTGCCTGGATGAGTGCAGGTCTGACTACATTCAAGAAGGTCAACACCATTCAGGACATAGTAGCCTGCTTGATTAACCCTCCATCCACCACCTTTAAATACCCTTTCCCTCCACCACTGACACACAGCGGCAGCAATGCATACCATCTACAAGATGCATTGCAACAACTCTTCAAACCTTCTCAATAGCACCATCCAGATCCGTGACTCTACCACCTAGGACAAGGGAACGAATGCATGGGAATACTATCAACTGCAAGTTGTCCTCCAAGCCAAACACCATCCTGACTTGAAACTGTATCACTCGCTATTCCTTCCACTGGGTCAAAATCCTGCAACTCTCTCTCTAACAGCACTGTGGCTGTACCTACACCAAATGGCCTGCAGCGGCTTAAGAGTATGATTCACCACCACCTTTTCGAGGGCAAACAGGGAATAGGCAATAAATACTGGCCTAGCCAGTGACACATCCCGTGAAAGAATAAGTAAAGCTGACAAAGATATGCAGCTTGCTATAGGAAGTATGCAGATTACCATGATTTTTCAGTTTTGCTGCTGAGATATGTCACA
Source organism: Carcharhinus amblyrhynchos (assembly GCF_965287045.1). Lineage (NCBI taxonomy): Eukaryota > Metazoa > Chordata > Chondrichthyes > Carcharhiniformes > Carcharhinidae > Carcharhinus > Carcharhinus amblyrhynchos. The sequence continues at coordinate 7,107,870 of NC_137331.1, forward strand.
TCTTGGCTAAGAATGATTTTGTCTTTAATTTCATTTTGTTCTTATTCATTCATGGGACATGAGTGTCACTGGTTGGCCAGCATTTATTGCCCATCCCTACTTGCCTGAGGGCAGTTGAGAGTCATCCACATTGCTGTGGCTCTGGAGTCACATGTAGACCAGACCGGGTAAGGATGGCAGATTTCCATTCCCTAAAGGGCATGAGTGAACCAGATGGATTTTTCTGACAATTGACAAGGGTTCCATGGTCATCAGTTGAATCTTAATTCCACATTTCTTTTATTAAATTCAGATTCCATCATCTGCCTCGGTGGAATTCGAAGCCGTGCCCCCAGAACATTAGCTGAGAATAGTCTAATATCACTAGGCCAGCGCCTCCCCATATATGAAAACAGTTCATTGGTTCTTGAGAAGTATTAGAGGATCATCGTTACAGGATCATTATTGTTCTGTGGAAACAGTGTTACGTTGTCCTTGGACTCCAAACCCTGAGTTGTCCCTATGGCTTTTTAAATACTTTTGTTCTGAAGATAGAGCATCCAAGATTGTTCACCATGTTATATATGTGCCTTAACTGACTGATTTTAGAGCACTCCTCAAGATGAATACTAAGATTAGATCTGTTGATGACTGCTTGACATTTTTTAATGGTTTAATTGAAAACATGTCAATTTATTTTGTGATCCATCTTTGGAATTAAAATAGAATCCATTTTATATTTAATATTTTTATTATTTGTTCTCGTAACAGGAAGGTCTGCCACATATTGTTCCAGCTGTTTAATTTGTCCAGTCCCCTTTAATGCCGTCAGTCTTCCTTACAATAACTATCCAGCTACTCAGATGGTGTTCACAAACTTCTGTATTAGAATACATCCCCTGTAGCATTCCACCTTAGCTGCTGTTCTTTTGGTTGGTTTGTGAGCTTTCTTGAAAAGGTATTCTCAGGCTTCTTTGGAGCGGCACGATGGTACAGTGGTTAGCATTGCTGCCTCAGTGCCAGAGACCCAGGTTCGATTCCACAGCTGGATAAGACGCTCTTTCAGCAAGTCAGTGTAGGTTCGATGGGCCAAATGACCACCTCCTGCACTGTCGGGATTATGTGGTTCTCTCTGCACAGGTTTGTCAGAGTGCTGTGACATAAATTATAGAGCAATTATCTTATAATTGTCTGAAGCTCTTAGCACCATTGGCATGTAATGGCAGCTACTTTATAGATTGGCAGGCCAGTTGATAAACTTGTAACTGATCAGAAGCTCAGACCTTGGTTCTTCTTTATCACATGTCTTTATTAGCGAATGAAACACACCAGCCTAATTTTTAAAGAGTTGAAATGTAAGCTTGCACCGAACCAAGCTAATCAGGAGCTGTGAGATGACACCACATTTAACTCCTGCAATCAAACAGTCAATCGCAACAGACGTTGTCTGTAAAAATTCTGTAAATTCACTCAGACATTGAACAATAATAGATCTCGGCAGAACTTCACCTAATCACTCTCCTCATGCAAAGCCTTTTCCATTTATCATTTTTAAATACATATAATCACACTCTTGTAAATGCACTATATAAACATATTTAAATGTAAGTGGCAATCATATTCAAGTATTAACAGGATTCTCTATGTTCTCATTTGATAAACCTGGATCTAGAGCACATGGATTTTTGTTTCAGCATCCGTTTAGAACTTGGTATATATCAAAATATTGAATATTTTACCCTGTCTGACCAGTATGATGATGAATTGTAGCAGGGTAGAGATGCTGGGATTGTGAGGAGCAAAGATTTTATTTAAGCGGAATGTTTTGAAGCCAAATTTACTAACTTTGGTCTGTAGTAGAATTAATGAAACTGAGAAATTCGATACCATTTCATCAAAGCGTTTCTGGTTTTGATAGGTATTCTGATTTAATCATTCAATGACATGGGCTATGTGCAAAAAGTTCAATTTTCAGCAATACCTGTTGTAGTTCAGCCATAACTTGACGGCCACTTAAGCTGATGTAGTTCAAGCGTGTGTGCTTTTGTGATCATTGTCTTAAAAACCGTTTACATCTTAAATCAGTATTACAGCAGAAGATATCTTTGAAGGAAATGGTAACACATATTTTAAAGGGCATGAACAAGCTTTTAATAATAGTTTATAATTAGAGCATGCCATTCTGCATGTGTGATATATCAGTCCTGATATAGTGCTTAATTTTGCACATAGCTAAACTGAGCACTACATCACACTGAACACCACAGCTGAGGTTCATCTCGGAGGAATAACATCAGTTTCTTACATTTTAATGTGGACAATATCCTTAAGAATGTGGATTGAATTTGCAGACAGTTTCTGTCTTCCATTTGCCCAGTTCCATGATAACCACAATAAAATGGAACAAGAGCTCAGCACACCCCTGCTCTGTAATAAACCCAGTGAAGTACAAGGTACAAGACTTTAGTCTTGGCTGAGTTAGTGCAACTCTAGTTTGAGTCAGAAGGTCATGGATTCAAGCCCCACTCCAGACACTTGAGCACATAATCCGGGCTGACACTTCAGTGCGCTGAAGGAGGTGCTGTAGTGTGTATCAACATTGAACTGGGATCTCATCTGCCTGTTCAAGTGGCTGTTAAAGTTTTCTGGGGCACTATTCAAAGAAGAGTAAAGTCGTGCTCCCCATGTCCGAGTCAATACATATCCTTCGGCCTTTACTGGCAAAAAGCACATTATCGGATCATTTATTGCATTGCTGTTTGTAGGATCCTGTGTTTGTAACTTGGCTGCCACATTTCCCTACATAACAGGGAAACACTTCAAAAGTAATCCGTTGGCTGGGATGTCCTGAGAATGTAGGTGCAATTTCTTTCTTTCAACATTACCCAACACCAAATTGGGTGCCCTATCTCCGTGGGAAACACATAAAACTACATCAGACAGGAATTATTAGTTATTTTTATCGCCAGTGCTCATTTTTCAGGAAACCTTTCACTCTCGCTATTTTTGCTGATTTAAAAAGTAATTTTTGAACATTGCAACTGACTTGTAGTGGATTCCGCATGTAAGAAAATGTGGCTCTTTCATTAGGATTGTCAGATCATGGGGCAAAGCTGACAGCAAATGTAACAAGTTCATTCTCTAATTTCACAACTTGCACTTTGAGAGTTCACACTAACCAGTTTGTTTTGATAGAAATTGTAATTCTATTTTAAAACTTTAGAAGTTGGTTTTGATTGGGAGCATTACATTTAGCTATTGTTATCTTAAATAAATGCATGCCTACCAATTGCGACCAAAATCAATTCCAGTACCTCATTGTGCTTTGAAGAAAGAAAGTCTATTTACAATATTTGCAAAGAACGTTAATCCATTCACTTACTTTATTCCAAGAATTGTTTGAATATATAGAGGTAATAACAGTCAAAATGATTGTTTGTATGTAGCACTTTAGGATGTTCCTGTCAGATATGTTAAGCCATTATGATATGCATGCCTTTTTTCAAGTAATCCTTAACTATATGCAACCTTTTGCTTTTGTTATCATTTAACTATCATTCATCAATATTTCTACTTATAATGCTATCTGTACAGAAATGTGTCTTTAAACATCAAGTTGCAAACTTGGGTTGTAGTTTTGTCAATAGTTCAGGTTTTCAAAAATTTTGGAGGAAATGTTGCCCTGTGAGCCTGCTTGGCATTCACCCATTTGTTTCACCTGCTAATCAACTTTGGTCCACTCCTTCAATAGAAAATTTCTTCCCCCAAAATCTTCACTTCCAATTTCCCATACGCTAACCCTCTCCCCAATTCTATCCATGGTTTGTTCGTGAATTTATTCCTACTGTATCAATATTTCCCCTTCGCCTCCTTTACATTTATGTTTAGTTCCTTTGCTTTTTCCCCACTCTGACTCTGTGTACTAACTATCCTTGTGCAACCAGCAATGCATTGCAAGCTTTTCAGAGCCAAACATTTGTGCTAAAATATGTGCAACAAATGCCAAAACCAGGAACACAAATCCTATTCACCTGAAGGTTTTTGTATGAAATCGAATTGTCTTGTGTGAAATTGTAGTGGGTGCTTTTTAACAAGGCTTGTTCATGCTCCTTTAAAGTTTTGCTGCCATGAAAATTTGAATTGTAGAAATTGATTAGATGGAAATACATTGTCTGCAAATATTTGAAACAAGAAGTATTGAAATTTAGTCGAACAGGAAATGAAGGAGTGATTTTGCACAATTATTCACCAGTGCTGCCTTTTTAACATTTAATTGATATTAAAACATTGCAGAAAATGTATTTTTCTAAGTAGTCAGTGTGTTTGCTTTCAGTGAAAGGAGAAGGAACACGAAGGTAGGGAGTTTGATATTTAAAACGTTTTAAATATCATATTGTTTTTCTGTAGAGTACTTTGAATAAGTAAACTTTGTGAATTAAAATTTGTACTGCAGTAGTGAATATAGTTTTATCATGTAAGTAATTGATGCTATGAGTCTTTTCAAAGACAATTATATAAATATAACAACACACAAATGCAAAATCTAGTAATTTTCTGGATTGTGGCTTTGTTTTAAATGAGCAATGTGTTTTTTTTCTAGCAAGTGTTCTTTTCAGTCACATCGTTGCTCTATTTTTGTTAACGTTGAAAAGAAGGAAGCCATTTCTACAGTATGACAATCATTTAAATGTATAAAGTAAACTGAAATGTATTATTTTAATAATCCTTGAAAGATTAAAAATATTCAATGAAGTGTTTAATTCATGGGCTGGAGCTGAAATATTTATAGTGTATAAGCTATTTAAATTTTTGAAGGGTTTTGTTATACAACTTTATAGAGAAAGTGCCATATGAAAGTATTAATGCATGATAACTAATGGATCATCTTCAAGATAAACTGAAGTCCATTTTTAGAATGTATGACGATGTATTGTTGAGCTGAATGTTGTGTGCCATTTTAGCTCTTTTTACTCTTTTATTTTTGTACTTTGCACACCGGCCTATCTTTTATATGAAGTCATTTGTATATCTTCAGTATTATGTTGTAGGTGCCTTCCACAAGATTTTTTAAAAAATGGAAGGTGTACAAAAATCAGAGATTTTTGTCCAGTTTTAGATTTTGTAAACATGTAGGCACTTAATATTTTAATGTAGACCTCAATTTATCATACTACAAGGACTTGTTCTCCTTGGAAAATTATTAGTATTTATATTACACATGTAAATTCTATTAAAGGAAAAGTTTTAAAAAATTGAAAAGTGGTTTTGTTTTGATTTGTGTTCTTCATGGTCATCAAAAATGCTTATTTAGAATACTTACCTGTTTTCTCTACACACTTGTCCACAAGAAATAATGCAGCAATCCATTTTCAAGTATTGTTTATTGTTAAGTTACAGATGACCTCGCTGTTTAGGGCCCATCACTGCATTTAGACCAAGCCACAACGTTACTGTTGCCATTGGTTTTTACGTTCCATGTAACTGCGATCCTAATATTAACTGACATGGGAAGGCAGTTTGCAAGGATGTTACGAGCTGTGAAACAGCAGCATTGCGTGACACGCAGGTCTGGCCAATTTTAAGAGCCATGTGCCATTTCAGAAAAGCTTGCAGGTTTTTCGGTGAAATCACCTGTTTGTGGGTATGTTATACACACCACAGCTGAAGGGACTTGAGGAAGGAAGGGAATAGGTGACCACCAGGTAGTTCAGGAGTCCCCTGGGGTCCCGCTGACAAATTGCTACTGTGGTCATCAGTGTGATTCCAGGATGGTGTGTTATTGGTCTGGTGCCAGGTTCTGGGATGCCATTGAATGGCGGCAGGGCATTATGAAGGAAGAGGGTGATATAGCAGTGGATGTGATACATGTTGGTCCCAATGACAAAGATAGAAAGAGGGATGAGGTCTTATATCAAGAAATCAGGGAATTAGGCAGCAAACTAAAAAGCAGGACCTCTTGGATTGTAGTCGCTAGATTACTCCCCATGCCAGAGACTATAGTAAATAATAGATGAATGCATGGCTTAAGAATTGGTGCAGGAGGGAGGATTTCAGATTGCTGGATCACTGGGATCATTTTTGGGGAAAGTGGGATTTGTATAAGTGGGGCAGTCTACGTCTGAACCAGAGTGGGACTAAACACACTTGAGTGGTTTTGCTGGTATTGTTGGGAGGTGTTTAAACTAATTGGGCAGGGGGAGGGGTAGGTGGGAACTCTACAAGAGGGATGGTCTGCACCTGAACCAGAGGGGAACTAATATCTTGGGGGGAAAATTTGCCAATGCTATTCAGAGGGGTTTAAACTGATTCCGAGGGGGGATGGGAATCTAAACTGTAGCTCCAACGTACAGGAGGATGAGAACAGGGAGGTCATGGATAAGGTATCTAGTACAAAGTCTGACAACACCAGGTTTTAGTCCAACCGATTTATTTGATAGTAAACGCGCAAGCTTTCGAGGTTTCCCTCTTCGTCAGGTGAATGGAGAGTTCTGGCCTCTGACAGAGCATATAAAGCACAGACAGTTTAGAGATTACTGATTAGAATGCGAATCTTTACACCTAACCTGCTGTTGAAGTCCTAAAGTGGCCGACAATGTGTGTGGAAGGAGCACTGATCACAGGTTAAAGAGATGTGTATTGTCTCCAGACAGCACAGTGAGTGAGGTTTTGCAAACCCAGGCAAGTCACGGGGGTTACAGATAGTGTGACATGAACCCAAGATCCCTGTTGAGACTTGGGTTCATGTCACACTATCTGTAACCCCCGTGACTTGCCTGGGTTTGCAAAACCTCACTCACTGTGCTGTCTGGAGACAATACACATCTCTTTAACCTGTGATCAGTGCTCCTTCCACACACATTGTCGGCCACTTTAGGACTTGAACAGCAGGTTAGGTGTAAAGATTCGCATTCTAATCAGTAATCTCTAAACTGTGCTGTTATGTGCTCTGTCGGAGGCCAGAACTCTCCATTCACCTGACGAAGAGGGAAACCTCGAAAGCTTGTGCGTTTACTATCAAATAAATCTGTTGGACTAAAACCTGGTGTTGTCAGACTTTTTACTGTGTTTACCCCAGTCCAACGCCGGCACATCCACATCGTAAGGTTTCTAGGTCACAGCAGAGTATTGGCAGGCGGGAGGGTGGTTTGAAGTGCATATACTTTAATGCGAGGAGCATACGCAATAAGGTGGACGAACTTGCAGCCTGGATTGGTGCCTGGGACTTCGATGTTGTGGCCATTACAGAAACATGGATAGAGCAGGGTCAGGAATGGTTGTTGCAGGTTCCAGGGTTCAGATGTTTCAGTCAGAGCAGAGAAGGTGGTAGAAGAGGGGAAGGCGTGGCATTGTTGGTCAAGGACAGTATTACAGTGGCAGAAAGGACATTTGATGTGGACCTGTCTATTGAGGTAGTATGGGCTGAGATTAGAAACAGGAAAGGAGAGATCACACTGGGAGTATTTTTATAGGCCTCCAAAAAGTTCCAGGGATGTAGAGGAAAGGATTGCAAAGATGATCCTGGATAGGTGCGAAAGTAACAGGGTAATTGTTATGGGGGACTTTAACTTTGCAAATATCGATTGGAAAAGCTATAGTTCAAGCACGTTAGAGGGGTCAGTTTTTGTCCAATGTGTGCAGGAAGGTTTCATGATACAGTATGTAGATAGGCCAACAAGAGGTGAGGCTACATTGGATTTGGTACTGGGTAATGAACCAGACCAGGTGTTAGACTTGAAGGTAGATGAGCACTTTGGTGATAGTGACCACAATTCAGTCACGTTTACCTTAGTGATGGAAAGGGATAGGCATATACCGAAGGGCAGAAGTTAGAGCTGGGGGAAAGCTAATTATGAGGCTATTAGGCAAGATTTAGGATACATAGGGTGGAGTAGGAAATTGCAGGGGCTGGGAACATCTGAAATGTGGAGCTTATTCAAGGAGCAGCTGCTGCGAGTCCTTGATAAATATGTACCTGTCAGTCAGGGAGGAAGTGGTAGAGTGAGGGAACCGTGGTGTACTAAGGAAGTTGTATCTCTGGTGAAGAGGAAGAAGGAGGCTTACGTAAAGATGAGACGTGAAGGCTTAGGGCACTGGAGAGTTATAAATTAGCCAGGAAGGGGTTAAAGAGAGAGTTAAGAAGAGCCAGAAGAGGACATGAGATGACTTTGGCGGATAGGATCAAGGAAAATCCTAAAGCTTTCTATAGGTATGTTAAGAATAAAAGATTGGTTAGGGCAAGATTAGGGCCAGTCAGAGACAGCAGTGGGAAGTTGTGCGTGGAACCTGAAGAGATAGGAGAGGCACTGAATGAGTATTTTTCAACAGTATTCACGCAGGAGAAAAGTCAGTGTAGTCGAGGAGAATACTGCGATACCAGGTAGTCGACCAGATGAGATTGAGGTACATGAGGAGGAAGTGTTGGCAATTCTTGAGAGTGTGAAAATAGATAAGTCCCCTGGGCCAGATGGGATTTACCCGAGGATTCTCTGGGAGGCTAGGGAGGAGATTGCAGAGCCTTTGGCTTTGATCTTCATGTCGTCATTGGCTTCAGGTATAGTGCCGGGAGACTGGAGGATAGCAAATGTTGTCCCCTTGTTCAAGAAGGGGAGTAGAGACCATCCTGGGAATTATAGACCAGTGAGCCTTACTTCTGTTGTGGGCAAAGTTTTGGAAAGAATTATAAGGGATAGGATTTATAATCATCTAGAGGGAAATAAATTGATTAGAGATAGTCAACACGGTTTTGTGAAGGGTAGGTCGTGCCTCATAAACCTTATCAAGTTTTTTTGAAAAGGTGACCAAAGAGGTGGATAAGGGTAAGGCAGTTGACGTGGTGTATATGGATTTTAGCAAAGCATTTGATAAGGTTCCCCATGGTAGGCTGTTGCAGAAAATGCAGATGCATGGGATTGAGGGTGATTTAGCAGTTTGGATCAGGAATTGGCTAGCTGATAGAAGACAGAGGGTGGTAGTTGATGGGAAATATTCCCATCTGGAGTGCAGTTACAAGTGGTGTACCTCAAGGATCTGTTTTGGGGCCACTGCTGTTTGTCATTTCTATAAATGACCTAGATGAGGGTTTAGAAGGATGGATTAGTAAATTTGCTGACGACACCAAGGTTGGAGGAGTTGTAGACAGTGAGGATGGATGTTACAGTTTGCAGAGGGATATAGATAAGCTGCAGAGATGGGCCAAGAGGTGGCAAATGGAGTTTAATACGGAAATGTGAGAGGTGATTCACTTTGGTAAGAATAACAGGAGTACAGAATATAGGGCTAATGGAAGGACTCTTAGTAGTGTGGACGAGCAGAGGGACCTCAGGGTACATGTGCATAGCTCCCTGAAAGTTGGCACCCAGGTTGATAAGGTTGTTAAGAAGGTGTACGGTGTGTTGGCTTTTATTGGTAGAGGGATTGAATTTCGGAGCCGTGAGGTTATGTTACAACTGTACAAAACTCTGGTGCGGCCGCACTTGGAGTATTACGTACAGTTCTGGTCGCCGCATTATAAGAAAGATGTGGAGGCATTGGAAAGGGTGCAGAGGAGGTTTACCAGGATGTTGCCTGGTATGGTGGGAAGGTCTTATGAGGAAAGACTGAGGGACTTGAGGTTATTTTCATTGGAGAGAAGGTTATGAGGTGACCTGATTGAGGCATACAAGATGATCAGAGGATTGGATAGGGTGGACAGTGAGAGCCTTTTACCTTGGATGGTGATGGCTAACAGAAGGGGACATAGTTTTAAATTAAGGGGTGGTAATTATAGGACGGATGTCAGAGGTAGGGTCTTTACTCAGAGGGTAGTAAGGGCGTGGAATGCCCTGCCTGCAGCAGTTGTGAACTCGCCAACTTTAAGGGCGTTCAAATGGTCAGTGGATAGGCATATGGATAACATTGGAATAGATTAGGTTCGAGGGTCATCAGATTGGTTCCACTGGTCGGCGCAACATCGAGGGCCGAAGGGCCTGTACTGCGCTGTAATGTTCTATGTTATACTTAAATATATAATACAGATGGACAAATCTGAACTCCGTGCAAACTGACAGATTTGGACTTCCTGAGACAAGACAGATTAGAACAGGCAGAGACTGGAATACCCAGCAGACAGACTCACCTGCCACTGGCACATAGAGTCCCTGCAGACAGAGACTAACAGATGGATGGACAGATTTTAATGGCAAATTTCTCTTATTACACACCAGTGATGTCTTGGTACAGTTCCTCAGGTAGAGAGTTCAAGGCTAACTTGTTTCTGCCTCTGTGGTTTAAGAGCAAATGTTCTTTTCCCTTTGTTGGTATTGATGCTTTTGCCAGTCTGTCTTTAAGAAAATTCTGGCCCACAACTTGCGTCCTGAATCCTGGCTATTGGAGTTGTGCACTGCACATGAATGTCAGGACAGTACAAGTCCTGACACACACACACGTGTGCTGAAAGCATGCGAATTTTAAACTTCCGGTTCACTTTATTAAAGCTCTGAGGATTGAAACACTGCACTGAAGTCTCTCCCTAACTTTGCTTACTTACCCTAATGATAGGTGAATTTTTATGCTTTTTTACTTGCACACTTTTTTTCTGCTCTAGCTGCAGTGAGTAGGGGCAACAGACATTCTTTGGGTGAGTTAACGTTTTTGTAAAATTGTCCTAAAGATGTACAAAAAGTAAAAGATTTGTTTTTTAAAGTTCATTATGACATAGTTAATTCCATTAAAAGGTATATTCATTTATAATAAAGTGGATTTGCGGTGTCTGTGATCAGTTTCAGCTGAAGTCCATTTGGATTTTATGTATTCTAAGCAGTGTTTGTCCCAATTTTAAGAGTCACCTTTATGCAACAGTAATCCTTAGAAACTTCTCACGATGTAGAGTGAAATGAGTTCCACACTTCCAATGGGAAGTATGCAATTTAGCTATTTCAAACAATTTCGGAAAGTGTAATCCTTACAATGACATATGTAAGCTGATATGAACTGTGTCTGATTGGTACTGCAGAATTCAGTGCATTATTGAAAATCTGGAATCATGTTCCACCACCAGTGGTAATCACACTTTTAGCTTGGCTTCTTGAAATCACTGAAGTTCTTTTGAGACTTCAACGTAGACACAGCACGAGAAGGGTCAGACTACATGTAAAATGTACGAATAGTATGTCCAAACCTCCTTCTCCCTTTCGCTTCCCCTCACTCCCTTACCTCCTTATTTACAGAGAGACAAGAACAGTTGTATTAACAATTAATAACTTATTTTTATGTCAAAGCAGAAAAATATATTTTACTGCAAGAAATTTGGAAAAGATGAGGTAATTACACAAAATGTCACACTGCAGCTGCTAAAGTAAAATGTTTCGTTAAATGTTGATATGAGATCAAAGTTTTGTTTTTAACATTATTTCTGTTTAAATGTTTTCTGTTAAACTTCCAAATTTCTACAAATACTTTATTCAAACATCAATATACAACATTTAAATATGAAATGCTACAAATGCTTCATTGAAACATTAAAACACAACGAGAGAATTATAAATAAACAAGGTGGTTTAGATTTTCCACAGCCCAAAATGTGGACTCTCCTTTGCTCAAATTCATGCAAAAAGGTGTCCAAATTATGGTCCGAGAAGTTCTAACTTTCCATATTTTCAGTTTCCATCTTTTACATTAAAATGAGGACTTATAAGCATGTCACATGTTAAGTTATATAATAATGTAATGCAGGTGTGTAGGAACACATTACACACAGACAGACACGTGGACACAAACACACACACACAGACTAACAAACAAGGACTCCCTGCACACACAACAACACACCACTGGGGGAATTTTATTTTAAAAAGAAGGCAGTGTATTCTTTCCAGTGAGAAACCAGCGTGTTTCTCGAGGCCTTACGACACAGTCTAAAAAAAGAATCGGGGGGGGGGGGGGGGCGTGTTTCATGCTGACATGCCGGGTTTGGGGCCTCAACATGCCCCCAAAACCCAACTGTGTTGAGATTGGGGGCATCATCTTTAATGGGTGTCCGGATCATAACAAATAAACCTCCCCAACCCTACCCTCACCCTCCACGGACGGCTCAGAGATTCCGCTCCCCATCCCGATCAAAGTCAGCACTTCTTTCCCCAGACCACCTCTTCCCCCACCCCCATCCCCCACCCCCCAAATCTGGTTTAGTGCATTGGCCATGCTAAATTCCCTCTGGTACCAGAACAACAGGCACTGGAGTGTGGTGACTAGGGGATTTTCGCAGTGGCTTCATTTCAGTGTTAATGTAGGCCTACTTGTGACAATATTCAATAAACGTCCCCTGCGATTATCTACCCCTCACTGCACCGCCCCCCCCCCCCCCCCCCCACCCCCTGGGCCCTGGTCATCTGGTCGTCAGCCTTTTCCCCAAATGTTGGCCCCTTCCAATCTCCCCAGATCATTAGAACCTGCTCCCTCTAGAATCATAATTGATTCCCCCTTTTTCCTCCGATTATCGGCCCTTTACCCCGCATTCCACCCTCCCCCCCCCAACACAGAATGGCCATTGCTGGCACCCCCCTGTACCTATGTCTGCTCCTGGTCCAAAGCCAAGTCTAAATGAATCTCCCCCTGCCCCTCCCCCATGAAGCTCCCACTGGGGCCTGCCACTTGGCACAGGTTGGCATAGGCATGGTGTCAACCTGGAAGCGCCAGCCCGTGTCAAAAGGCATGGCCATGTCCCCCTCCTCCCGGGGGCTATGTTCATCTTTACACCCCCAGAAGACCACCATGTCCAGGTGAACCTATTGTAAATGCTGCCAGCTTGACATTACGCCGGTGCCCACTGAGTATCTGGCGAGGGGGAAGTCCCAGAGAGAGTGCTCGTTAATGACATGCTAATATAGTAAAATGATCTTCCTCGGGGGGGTACAATGGCATGTTTCACATTACTCCACCAGTGAGGGAGCTGGAAGCTCAGAAACTCGCTGGTGCGAATCACGGTTCCAAGACACTCCGGACTTTGAGTGTGTGTCACCATTCCTGAGGATGGACAGCAAGGGCTCAAAATCACTGCCATTTGTCAGACACACAGACAGAGAGACTGTCAGACAAGCTGAACCAGACTCCCTGCAGACAGACTGACAGACACACATGCAGACACACAGACGGATGGGCAGATACACAAAGGCCAAGACTCCTTGCCTTCAGACACACAGATTCACCCAGACTGTCTGAAAAGAGACAAAGGCAGGAACACAGGCAAACAAATTCACAGTCTGATAAACAGACTAGAACTTCATGCAGACTGACTGACTAACAATCAACTGTTCGACCTGTAGACAGACAAATAAACACATTCAAGCACAGTTAGACAAATGCGCACAAACACACACAGACTGACAAAGGTACAGACTGACTGAAACAGATTGGAGATTGACAGACTGAGACAAACTCTCATTTTTCATCTTCAGACAATCAGACACACACACACACAACTAGACACACAAAGGCACACAGACATGAGCAGAGCCAAGCACAGACAGACAGACACACTGATTGAAACACAGACAGGTACACATATACACTGACACACAAGTATATATACACCCATGGTCTCGCGCACACATATGGACAGGCACAGACACAGATAGGTGTGCACATCCAGACAGGCCACAACACACAACTCCAGTCAGACACAAACACCCAGAAATGCACAGACAAACACATCATCAGAATTGTTGTCAACAGTCTGTAACCTCAAGGACCAGCATAACCCCACTCTATCATTACCATTAATCAGAGGCTTAACCTTGGCTCAGTGAAGAGTTTGCAGGAGGGCAGGAGCAGCACTATGCATACCTAAACACAAGGTTTTGTTTTCAGATTATTTTCGCGACACACCTCTAGCTAGGCCAGCAGTTTTTATTACCCATCCCTAATTGTTTTCGAGAAGGAAGTGATGAGCCAAGTTCTTGAAGCTCTGCAGTCCATGTGCTGTGGTACTTCACAGTGCTGTTAGAAAGGGAGCTCCAGGATTTTGACCCAGTGACAATGAAGGAATGGCAATGTTCAATAAGCCTGGAGCAGATGGCAGCATACCACACCCTCTCTCCGCACCAAGTCCCAGCACCGATTCTGGCATGTCAGTGGGCACATGGGCTCGGTTGGTAGCGCACAGTGGTGAGAGCACATCACGCTTGCTTCAGTAGTTGGTGGAGGCAGAGAGTGTTCAGCGTGCCAGCATTTGGAGGAGCGCTGGAGACCAGGACCATGCTGAGTGTGAGGCAGATGAAGAGTCTTTCTGGAGATGTCAATCTGGTGGATAATGCTGAATGCCCAGTGGGATGCTCAGGGGAGAGCTGGCAGAGTTCCCTGAGGGTCTGTGTGCCACAGCTGTATTGAGGAGGAGTCTTTGTTGAGTACAAGTGCCACATTGACCCTGAGCACCAAGTGCCCAGTCTCATCATTGAGAGGGTGGCGACATTCAAGGAGAGACAGCTCCAGGAACAGAGTCAGGGGTTCAGGCCTGCAAACTGTACACAGGCAATAAGCTCAGTGCCAGTGTGGGAGGTAGGTGCCCATCCACCAAAGGTCTCGACCCTCATCTCTGTGGGTTCCTGTCACAGTGCCCTGGACAAGGGCAGAAGCTCCTCCTCCTCTGCCAGTCACTGCGCCATCTTCATAGCCTGCGACAGTGGAGGAGTGCCCAGCCATGTCGCTGAGCACACACACTGAGGTGGCACCTACTCAGACCCTAGACCAGAGAACAACTGCCAAGGTCATCTATGCCAAGTGGACAGCACAGTCAGCAGTCTGCCTCTAATACCAGTCAGTGAGGGGGGCACCAAAGCATAGCACCCACAAACACAAGGGTAAGACACAGCTATGAATTTGCACAGGTGTCTTGTGACTTTCTGGAAGTCAGTTCTGATTGGATGTTTTTTGTTTGTTTCACTTAAATATTGTAAAGAAAAATGTCTATTTTGCTCACAAGGCCTGAGTGCTGATGGATTCAATGTTTCATCAGTGCCTGGGGTAGTATTACTGGGGCAGTAATGCAACACTGGGTTCAAGGCATGTTGTGTGTGAGATGTTTGGGAAGGAGGCAGTGCCCTGGGGCTCAGATGGAAGGCAAGCCCTGGCAGTCTAGCTGATGGCACTGCATCAAAGCTTCCCTAGGGACTGGCCTCTCTGAAGATCCCTCATTTCAGTCTCTCCATCCTCACCGTTTGCCTGCCCAGTTTCTGCATTCGAGTCATCAATGGCTTCCTCCTCTAAGGCTGGTGCACCTCCCTCAGTGTCCCAGTGGTCCCCCACTAAAGACAGAGCAAGATTATGCAGAGCACAGCAGGTACTGATGGTGAGCGACACTTTCTCAGGCGGATCTTGCAGGGTATCCCTGCAGCAGTGCAGGCATTGAAACCTCATGTTTAGCAGATCTGCTGTCCTCACTCTCCCGCCTTTGAGGGGACAGGACAGCGATTGTATCTTTCCTCAGCATCAGGTGCCTGAGTGGCATTAGTGCCACCTTTTTCAAGGGCAACCCCTTGATACCCAACAACCATCCGTCAAGGCAAGCAGGAGCTGCAAACGGCCTTGGCACTTGAATGGCTCAGTACGTAGGCATCATGGGTGCTGCCAGGCTACCTCGCACAAACCTGCAAACAATTTGAACGTTCGTGAAGTGAAACCCTTCTTATTGATAAGGGCCAGCTGGTACATTGATGGTCAGTCAGGGGAAACCCGCAATGGGCGGGCGCAAGTCTCAGCCTTGGTCTGTCTTGAAATGGATGAATGTTCTCACTTGCCAAATAGTCAGCAGCTTGATACTGCTTCCCGGGAGACTCTGCAAAGATCACCCACTGAGCCCTGGAAAGACAAAAGTTAAGAGGAAGAGACAAAAGTTAAGTGCAACAGCAACCTTGAAAGCCATGGGCAACGGGTGTCCAGCCATACAGTTGGAGGCTATCTCTGGCCCAGCCTTGAAAGCAGAAGCCTCCTGTAGCACTGGACCTCAGCCGTGTCCAGGTAGTTGGAACGCTGTCTTTCTACCCTGGCAACTGGGGAATGGCATCTTCTGTGCAGATGTCCTTAAAAGTTTGCCCAGGTTTGAGTCAGGATGGTGAGTGACTTGGAGAGGAAGCTGTAAATGATGGCATTTCCATTCATCTGCTGCCCTTGTTCTTCTGGGTGGGAAAGGTTTTGGAAGCTGCTGTAGATGGTACGCACTGCTGACAATCTGCCAACACTGAATGCCACATCCATCGCCCACTGGCAGCGATTGTTGCCCGTGTACAGTTTGCAGGCCTGAACCCCTGGTTCTGTTCTGGAGCTGTCTCTCCGTGAACGTTGCCACCTTCTCAATGAGGAGACTGTGCACTTGGTGCTCAGGGTCAATGTGGTGCTTGTGCTTCACCAGGACTCCTCCATGACAGAGGGCATGGCACACAGACCCTCAGGGAACTCTGCCAGCTCTCCCCGAGCACCCCGCTGGGCATTCAGCATTATCCACCAGATTGACAACTCTAGAGGTGTAAATATTGAAATTGCCAATCAGGGGGAGGCAATGGTCTTGTGGTATTATTGCTAGACTATTAATCCAGAAACTCAACTAATGTTCTGGGGACGCAGATTCAAATCTCACCACGGCAGACGGTGGAATTTGAATTCAATAAAAGAAATCTGGAAATCAGAATCTACAGATGACCGTGAAGCCATTGTCGATTGTCAGAAAAACCCATCTGTTGTCCTTTAGGGAAGGAAATCTGCTGTCCTTACCGAGTCTGACCTACATGTGATTCCAGAACCACAGCAATGTGGTTGACTCTCAACTGCTCTCGGGCAACTCGGGATGGGCAATAAATGTGAGCCAGCCAGCGATGCCCAAGTCCCACGAATGATTAAAAAAAATCAAGTGGGCTTCTTTGTCCTGGATGGTGTTGAGTTTCTTGAGTATTGTTGGAACTGCATTCATCAAGGCAAGAGAGTATTCCATCACAGGCTTGTGCCTTGTGGATGGTGGACAGGCTTTGGGTGTCAGAGAATCAATTACTTTTTGTAAAATTGATAAACAAGTGATACTTTGTAACAGTTTGAATGACCCCTTTTCTCACTTTACTGATAATTGAGATTCGATTCAGGGGGTGGTAATTTGCTGGGTCCTGTTTCTTGTGTACAGGACTTGTCAGGGTAATTTTCCACATTGCCTGGTGGACGCCAGTGCTGTAGCTGTGTCGGAACAGCATAGCTGGGGGTGTGACAAATTCTGGAACACAAGTCTTCAGTACGAAAGCCGGAATGTTGTCGGGGCCATTGTCCTTGCAGGATACGTTGCAGTTGGACTGTGGGGATGTTCGGAGAGACAGAACTGTGGGGCTCTTGGGCTGGCCAGCAATCTGCAGACTGACAGTTGGGGGCTACTGCGCACGCGCAGAGTTCCAGAGCTGCCAGACTCCGGCCTCCTCGAGCTTCTAATGACGTTCACAGTTGTGACCTCTGCGTTGCACAGAGAGTGGGGGATTCGAGTCTGAACTCCCAGTGAAAGAGCAATTGTGATTTCCATTAGTTTTCCTGCAAATTCAGCACTTAGAACTTCTGTTGGGAGTATCGTCCCGTAAAGACAGACTCACAGACAGGCAGACACAACAGAACAAAGAACAGTAAGCACAGGAACAGGCCATTCGGCCCACCAAGTCTGTGCTGACAGATGCTTCTCTAATCGAATATTTTCTTGCCTCCACATGCCCTCTATCCCCTGTCTATTCATGTATCCATCCAAATGTCACTTGACATCTGCTTCCACTTGTTTTTCCGACAGCGTGTTCCAGTCATTCATCACCCTCGGTGTGGAAAAACCTACCCCTCTCTTTTAAACTTTTCCCCCTCTCACTCTCAGCCTATGACCCCGCGTATTTGACCCTGCGACCCTGGGAGGAAGACTGCCTCAGCCACAAAGACAGAAACCACGATAGACACAGAGGGCCCGGTTTTATCAAGTTGCGCACTTTCCCGGGAGCGAAAATTTGGTGAAGTCGGGCATGAGGCATGTGGTGCAACCCGTGCCGGCCTCTGCGCCGGTTCCCCCTTTACCAAGGCTTGAAAATGGCATGCGGTTCAATGGACTTAATGCCTGACAGGCACTTCCCCTCTCACCACCATGTTCGACCATCCAGAATGGGCATGAAACAGACACAGAAGTCTGATAGGAATCTGATTCAGGTGCTCCAGCTACTGAGGGGGTGAGTGCCGAAAATCTGACGGCTCTCTGCTTGAGAGCGGTGGAGGGGGGCGGGGGGGGGGGGGGGGGACAAGGTGTGGCTCGCTGCCCACTCTGCCTGTGGGGGAAGGGGGGGGGGGGGGGGGTGAGACGCCCGCGATCGGTCTGGATGGCGAACGGGGTGAGGGATAAGTGGGTCAGTAATATTGTGGGAGGTGGGCAATGGCTGTGGGGGGGGGGGGGGGGGGGCGCAGGAGCAGGTGTTATCCGGCCCGGGAGTGACGTGGTAGGGGGGGGGGCTGCATTCTCTCATCTTTCTCTGCGCAGTTGGGGGCGCCGATCGGAGCTGCAGGATTTCGGGCACGTTAAGCCCCACCCACAGGCTTGTCCCCCGCGATTCGGAACCACCGATATTTTTTCAGGCAGAGTGCGTATGGGGGGACGCCGGAGAACGGGTCTAAAAGTCGGATCTGGAACACTCCCAGTTTCAAATCCATCCAGCACTTCGAATCAGAATGGTGAAACAGGGCCCAGAGATTCACACAGACAGAAAGACAGAGACATGGAAGCAGACAAACAGACATTTGGCAGACTGATACTCAGACAGACAGGCACTCTCTTAGACAGACAGATGACCGGACAGACACTCAGACAGACAGACACTCAGACAGATACCCAGACACTCAGACAGACAGACACTCAGACAGATACCCAGACACTCAGACAGACAGACACTCAGACAGATACCCAGACACTCAGGCACTCAGACAGATACCCAGACACTCAGACAGACAGGCACTCAGACAGATACCCAGACACTCAGACAGATACCCAGACGCTCAGACAGATACCCAGGCACTCAGACAGACAGGCACTCAGACAGATACCCAGACACTCAGACAGACAGGCACTCAGACAGATACCCAGGCACTCAGACAGATACCCAGGCACTCACCCAGACACTCAGACAGACAGGCACTCAGACAGATACCCAGACACTCAGACAGACACTCAGACAGATACCCAGACACTCACCCAGACACTCAGACAGACAGACACTCAGACAGATACCCAGACGGACACTCAGACAGATACCCAGACAGACACTCAGACAGATACCCAGACACTCAGACAGACACTCAGACACTGACAGACACTCAGACAGATACCCAGACACTCACCCAGACACTCAGACAGACAGACACTCAGACAGATACCCAGACAGACACTCAGACAGATACCCAGGCACTCAGACAGACACCCAGGCACTCAGACAGACACTCAGACAGATACCCAGACGCTCAGACAGATACCCAGACACTCAGGCACTCAGACAGATACCCAGACACTCAGACAGACAGGCACTCAGACAGATACCCAGGCACTCAGACAGACAGGCACTCAGACAGATACCCAGGCACCCAGACACTCACCCAGACACTCAGACAGACAGACACTCAGACAGATACCCAGACAGACACTCAGACAGACACCCAGACACTCAGACAGACAGACACTCAGACAGATACCCAGACAGACACTCAGACAGATACCCAGACAGACACCCAGACACTCAGACAGACACTCAGACACTCAGACAGACACTCAGACAGACACTCAGACACTGACAGACACTCAGACAGATACCCAGACAGACACTCAGACAGATACCCAGACAGACACTCAGACAGATACCCAGACACTCAGACAGACACTCAGACAGACACTCAGACAGATACCCAGACACTCACCCAGACACTCAGACAGACAGACACTCAGACAGATACCCAGACAGACACTCAGACAGATACCCAGGCACTCAGACAGACACCCAGGCACTCAGACAGACACTCAGACAGATACCCAGACAGACACTCAGACACTGACAGACACTCAGACAGATACCCAGACAGACACTCAGACAGATACCCAGACACTCAGACAGACACTCAGACAGACACTCAGACAGACACTCAGACAGACACTCAGACAGATACCCAGACACTCACCCAGACACTCAGACAGACAG
Organism: Carcharhinus amblyrhynchos; assembly: GCF_965287045.1. NCBI lineage: Eukaryota > Metazoa > Chordata > Chondrichthyes > Carcharhiniformes > Carcharhinidae > Carcharhinus > Carcharhinus amblyrhynchos. The sequence continues at coordinate 7,128,053 of NC_137331.1, forward strand.
ACACTCAGACAGATACCCAGACAGACACTCAGACAGATACCCAGACAGACACTCAGACAGATACCCAGACAGGCACTCAGACAGATACCCAGGCACTCAGACAGACACTCAGACAGATACCCAGACACCCAGACAGACATTCTGTGTCTCTGACGTGAGGCGTAGAGCGTGCTGCGTGTTGACGTCATGACGCCGCGGGCCGCAGCTCCGGGATCGGGATTTCGGGGCCGGAGCCTCCCAGAAACAGCGAGAGAGGCCGGGCCCCGAGAGAGAGAATAACCGAGAGAGAGAGAGAGAGAGCGCCCGGTCCGGGGGGAGAGAGAGTGAGTGAGGGGAGGGGAGAGGGAGAGGGACGGGAGAGAGTGGGGGGGAGAGGGTGGGGAGGGGGGATAGAGGGAGGGGGAGGGGTAACGGGGGGGATGGGGGAGACGGGGAGAGTCGGGGAGGGAGATTGGGGGGTGGGGAGAGGGGGGGTGGGGAGGTGGGGGGTGGGGAGGTGGGGAGTGGGGAGAGGGGGGGTGGGGGGTGGGGAGAGGGGGGGTGGGGAGAGGGGGGGTGGGGGGCGGGGAGAGGGGGGGTGGGGAGAGGGGGGGTGGGGGGCGGGGAGAGGGGGGGTGGGGTGGGGGGTGGGGAGAGGGGAGGTGGGGAGAGGGGAGGTGGGGAGAGGGGAGTGGGGAGAGGGGGGGGGTGGGGAGAGGGGGGGTGGGGAGAGGGGGGAGTGGGGAGAGGGGGGGGTGGGGAGAGGGGAGTGGGGAGAGGGGGGGGTGGGGAGAGGGGAGGTGGGGGGTGGGGAGGTGGGGAGAGGGGAGCCGGGGGGGGGACAGGGTAGGGTGGGAGATGGGGGGAGGGGGACGGGGAGGTGGGGAGAGGGGAGCCGGGGGGGGGACAGGGTAGGGTGGGAGATGGGGGGAGGGGGACGGGGGGAGGGGGACGGGGGACGGGGGGAGGGGGGGGGGACAGTGGGGGGGGATGGGGGGAGGGGGACGGGGGGAGGGGGACGGGGGACGGGGGGAGGGGGGGGGGACAGTGGGGGGGGACGGGGGGATGGGGGGGACAGGGGGAGGGTCCGGGGATGGGGTGGAACGGAGGGATGGGGGGGAGAGGGTGGGGGGACAGGGGGAGGGTCCGGGGATGGGGTGGAACGGAGGGATGGGGGGGAGAGGGTGGGGGGACGGCAGGGGAGAGGGGACGGGGGTACAGGGTGCGAGAGGATGAGGGAGAGGGAGGGGGGAGGGTGAAGGAGAGGGAGGGGGGAACGGGGGGGAGAGGGTGAGGGAGAGGGAGGGGGGAACGGGGGGGAGAGGGTGAGGGAGAGGGAGGGGGGAACGGGGGGGAGAGGGTGAGGGAGGGGGAGGGGGGAACGGGGGGGAGAGGGTGAGGGAGGGGGAGGGGGGAACGGGGGGGAGAGGGTGAGGGAGGGGGAGGGGGGAACGGGGGGGAGAGGGTGAGGGAGGGGGAGGGGGGAACGGGGGGGAGAGGGTGAGGGAGGGGGAGGGGGGAACGGGGGGGAGAGGGTGAGGGAGGGGGAGGGGGGAACGGGGGGGAGAGGGTGAGGGAGGGGGAGGGGGGAACGGGGGGGAGAGGGTGAGGGAGGGGGAGGGGGGAACGGGGGGGAGAGGGTGAGGGAGGGGGAGGGGGGAACGGGGGGGAGAGGGTGAGGGAGGGGGAGGGGGGAACGGGGGGGAGAGGGTGAGGGAGGGGGAGGGGGGAACGGGGGGGAGAGGGTGAGGGAGGGGGAGGGGGGAACGGGGGGGGAGAGGGTGAGGGAGGGGGAGGGGGGAACGGGGGGGGAGAGGGTGAGGGAGGGGGAGGGGGGAACGGGGGGGAGAGGGTGAGGGAGGGGGAGGGGGGAACGGGGGGGAGAGGGTGAGGGAGGGGGAGGGGGGAACGGGGGGGGGGAGGGGGAGGGGGGAACGGGGGGGAGAGGGGGGGGGAGGGGGGAACGGGGGGGAGAGGGTGAGGGAGGGGGAGGGGGGAACGGGGGGGAGAGGGTGAGGGAGGGGGAGGGGGGAACGGGGGGGAGAGGGAGGGGGAGGGGGGAACGGGGGGGAGAGGGTGAGGGAGGGGGAGGGGGGAACGGGGGGGAGAGGGTGAGGGAGGGGGAGGGGGGAACGGGGGGGAGAGGGTGAGGGAGGGGGAGGGGGGAACGGGGGGGAGAGGGTGAGGGAGGGGGAGGGGGAGGGGGGAACGGGGGGGAGAGGGTGAGGGAGGGGGAGGGGGGAACGGGGGGGAGAGGGTGAGGGAGGGGGAGGGGGGAACGGGGGGGAGAGGGTGAGGGAGGGGGAGGGGGGAACGGGGGGGAGAGGGTGAGGGAGGGGGAGGGGGAGGGGGGAACGGGGGGGAGAGGGTGAGGGAGGGGACCGGGAGGGGGTGACGGGGGGAGCGGGTGAGGGAGAGGACCGGGAGGGGGTGACGGGGGGAGCGGGTGAGGGAGGGAGGGGGGATGTGGGGTGGGGGGAGGGAAGGGGGGTTGACGGGGGATGTGGGGTGGGGGGAGGGAAGGGGGGCTGACGGGGGATGTGGGGGGGGGGAGGGAAGGGGGGCTGACGGGGGATGTGGGGGGGGGCTGACGGGGGATGTGGGGGGGAGGGGAGGGAAGGGGGGCTGACGGGGAATGTTGGGGGGGGGGGTGACGGGGGATAGAATAAATTTGAATCATTCAACATTTTGAAAGAAATATGTTTCTATGCTGTCTTTTCAGAATATCCCATTCTTTTACTTTAATATTTGTTATCTGGTCCAACTCCTTTTGAGCCGTATCATGACCCAAGAAACTTCAGATTGAGGGTTTAATTTAAATTAAGCAATGCTCTGTGGATGTTGAACATCTCTTCCTTTCTCCTTCCTGCTTCACCTTTAGTGATAAGTGTGTGGAGTTTTGGACTGAGGCCATCCATTGTGTTGCCTCTGGTCCTTTCCCTTTTCCCTGCTCACAAAGCTGTAATTTGCTCTGCACTCTCCTCTGACTCAATCCTCAATGCCAATGTTAACCACATTCACTCCTGTCTCACTCTATGGCTCAACACTTGAGTTCACTTTGTCCACAAAACCCACTTTCTGAACTGCTGGTGATTTCATTTCCTTTCTTGGCCCGTGTGGTAGATGGCTTTTAAGTGATTGGTGATGACAGAGTGGCCAAGGAGTAGCAATTCTCTGCTCAGAAAAGCCACCTGCAATGCCTGCTGTTCTTGCAAGCTACCACCTCATCACCAGCCTTCACCAAAGGACATGTTCCTTCCCAAAACTGGTCTCACCTTTCCTGCAGCTCCGTGTTTGAATCTCAACCAGGTTTCGGATCTGGGCGCAGCACGTGATGGTTTCTGTCATGTTAGCACCAAAATGGCAATGACCAGAGTCAGAAGTGACATCTTGTTTACTTGTCCATCACGATTATGCCTCCTTGAGTTCATTGCAGCCTTTCATATGATTAGTCGTTCAATCTTCCCTCCAACGTGCAGGTGAATAGTACTGCTGTTGCTCACTTTCACTTTTAACCCAGCTGATCATAGGCCCCCCCTAAGGATTTGGCCTTTAGCCCTATCTGTGTGCAGTTCCCTAGGCTACAACTGCAGACAAGAAGGTAATTTTTAGACATATATTGATGAAATGCAGCTCTTGCATGTCCTCATTGCTACAACCCACCACTGCCTCTGTGTTGGGAAACTGCTTTTCCAACATCCAGTTGTGGATGCTATTCTACCTCAGTTGAATTTTTGACCCAAAGGCTCTGACGTAAGGACACCCTGTTTTCATGTCGATAACTTCATCCACCTACTTCCCTACTCGAGTCTGCTACTGAAATCCCCATCCTGTGCCTCTTCCAAACTCAAATGTTTCAGTGCACTCCTATTCTCCCCCCTAAGTTCTCCCCCCTAAGTAAACCTCTACTCATCCATGACTTGGCCACTTCACCCATCCCGTGTCACTCACCCATCACCCCTATTTTTGCTGACTTGCAGTGACTTCTGATCACCCATTTGGCCAATTTAAAATTCTCTTCCATGCGTTTAAATCCTTTCAGCATCTTGCCCCTTGATATCTTTAACATTCACCAACTCTATAAGCCCCTAGCCATGAAAGCTACATTCCTCTGCCTTTGGCAATTTGGGTTGTTCCACCTTGTTTTTTCATTCCACATTTGGAGGCCAAGCCTTCAGCTTGCCAGGAACTAGGTTCTGAAAATCTTTCAATAACTTTTTGCACTTCCAAACCTCCAGCGCCCCCTTAGGAAGCTTCTGAAAGCTCCTATCTTTGACCAAGTTTTGGTTGTTCCTCTTACTAATCCCATCTTTATCTGAGTGTTTATTTTTGTTTGATTTTGCTTCTGTTTGAGATGCTTTTCCTGTTTTAAATGTGCTATATGAAGGCAGATAACTGTTGCAAAGGATTTCATGGGCAGAACCAGGATGATCGCCTGCAATCTTGAGCAACATTTACCTTTGAACTAACAAGTAAATAACTGGTTATTTATCATACTGCTGTTTGTGGGACGTTGCCGGATGCAAGTTTGCTGCTGTGTTGCTTTTTCATAGTAACTGCATTCCAATTTTCCTTCTTAGCTGTAAAATGCGCTCTCATTTCTCACTACTTCTCCATTCTCTCCTGTTTGCAAATGCAGTGAACTGGAGTTTGAAAGTGAAAGGAGAGAGAATCTCGTATCAAGTTTCTAGCCATAATTCCACCTTAGACACAACACTGAAATGGCTGTGATGATGATCACAAATTATATCCTTCTTGACTGTGACTGTGAGACGCACTCTTTTCGCATCCAGTCTGCAGCCTTTGACATGGCTGACCGCAGCATCGTCCTCCAACACCTCTCAACTGTTGCTCAGCTGAATGGGGTAGTCTTCACCAAATTTCCACTCTTACCTGTCCAGAGAATCTCTGCAGTGGCTTACCTGACCTCATCTGGTCGCCTGTGGCATTTCTTAAAGATTTAGGTGGTACGGTGGCATAGTGGTTAGCATTGCTGCCTCACAGCACCAGGGACCCAGGTTCAGTTCTTGGCTTGGGTTATTGTCTGGATAGAGTTAACTTGTTCTCCCTGTGTCTGCGTTGGTTTCCTCCTACAGTTCAGAGGTGTGTGGGTTAGGTGGATTGGCCATGCTGAATTGCCCCTTAGTGTCAGGTCAGGGGGACTCGGTAGGATAATTGCATGGGGTTATGGGGATAAGCCTGGATGAAACTGTGGTCAGTGCAGACTTAACTGGCTGAATGGCCTCCTTCTGCATTGTAGGATTCAGGTTTAAGATCTTAAGAGAGACTTAAGCCTCAGTTTTCTTATTTAGGTGAGTGTGCCATCATTGAGAGAAGGCTGACGTTTTTGATTGAAATAGATGTTTCAGATGTTGAAAGCGTATGTGCCTGTTCTCTGGCTGAACGGATGATCACCTATTTCCCATCCACATGCTGCTTCTCTGTGGCATCATCTCATAGTGTAGATTTAGAAGTGTATCCTGACTATTTATCATCGCACCCCTCAAATGCTGCTTTCTTCTGTGTTGTCAAGATGTTATCATACATCCAGTTCTCAATGAGCTCCATTTAAATATTAGCAAAACCAAAGCCATTGTTCTTTCTTGGTTGAAACTGTTTTGACTCTATGCTTGCTTAAAAGCTGAGCATCTTGGAAATCTTCCTTGGGCACTAGGCTATTCAGCCCATTGAGTTCATGCTGACTCTCAGTTGAGCAATCCATCTTAGTAGTGTTGCAAGTTTATTCCCTCAAATGCCAATCCAATTTTTATTTTAAAATCATTGATCGTCCCTACATCCATCATCCTCGTAGGCAACATGTTCCACGTCATTGCCACTCATTGTGTTCCTTATATCTTCCTCATACCTTGTCCAGTGCCTTATATCTGTGTGCCTAGCTGTTGTATGATCAGCTAATATTGCCAACACTTTTTGTTTTTTGCCTACCTTATCGAAATCTGTCGTCTTGCACACCTCAATCAAATCTCCCCACAATCTTGTTTCCTTAAGGGAAAACAAGAAGTTAACTTTATAGCTAAATTCTCTCATCCCTGGAACCATTCTGGTAAATCCTATCAAGGGCTTTCACATCTTTCCTCAAGTGTGCTGCCCACAACTGGAAGCAATATGGTTAGTTGTGGCCTAACCAGATCTAAATAAAGATTCAGCATAACTTCCCTGCTTTTATGCTCAAAGCCTCTATTTATAAAGCCCTAGATCCTAAACGTTTTGCTAACCACACTTCCGTGTGTCCTGCCACCTTCAAAGATCTGTACACATGAACCTCCTGCTCCCTTTGTCCCTTGAGAAATACCATTGAGTCTACGTTGAATCTCCCTATTTCTTCTACCAAAATGCATTGCCTCACTTCTTAGGTGTCAGCATTGATTTTGTGCTTAAGACCTGAAATGAGACTTAAACCCTGGGTTTTCTTATTTAGGTGAGTGTGCCACCACTGAGATAAAGCTGATACTTTTGATTGAAATAGATGTTCCAGATGTTGAAAGTGTGCATGTATGTTCTCTGGCAGAATGGATGATCACTAAAAGACACTGCCAACAAATGCAGCACTTCCTCAGTACTGCACTGATGTGCCAGTCCTGATTATGTGCTGAAGGTGTTATTTGAACCTGTATCCTTCTGACTCAGAAGCATGATGGCTCATTTGTGCTGTATTGTAAAATTGTGATTCAAAGGCAAGAGAACACCCTTTGAAGATGTACACAGGAAGCCAGGCATTGTATTGAAGTGGAACTTGAAATTGTTTCAATTGTTTGTGGAAAAACTGGCACCTGATCCAGTTGTATATTTTTCTATTAACGATGCACACTGTGAGGAGTAGTACAGTAGCTACCTGTTGTGTTGCCGTGTAAACTAAAAAGAACAGGCTGTTTCTCACGTCGAACTTCTGTGGACACTGAAGGGATAAAAGCAGAATAACAGTCAGAAATTGGGATTTGGGCAATTGAGGTAAAAGGAAAATCCAAGATGTGAAGTGGTTAAACCAGAGGAGTGAAATAAGGAAATGATTAAACCATGAGAAATGACAGGCAGACTAGGGTCTTTTACTCAGACCCAGTTCTTATACAAGTGGACAGAGTATAAGAAGTAAATTGGATGAGTTCAGGTGCAAATTCAATTTGGAAGGTCTGGTATGGTAGCCATTATTGAGTCACTGTTGCAAGGTGATCAATACTGGAAACAGAAGGGAAATATGGTAGAGGTTGGATGTAGCTTCATTGAAATCACCTCAATGATAAGTGATATTGGGTAAAATTACATAGAAAAGAATTGAAGAGTGTTGTGTACAAGACCCCTGGTAGCCGTTATTAAATGGTAGATTATATAAATGCAAGGATTAGACTAGCACCTCCTAATGGAAGAGTGGTTTTAATGGAATAAAAATGTGAAAATGCTGAAATTACTCAGGTCAGGCATGGAGTGCGGAATAGTTCATGTTACAGGTTATTGGCATTTCATCAGAATTGATGGTTTGAATGAGACCATTTTACTTTGCCTGTAAATTGGGATAAGCAGACTAGCACGTCAGGGCAGTAGTGGGTTTTTTGAGTTGGTCTGGGATCGTGTTATACAACATGCCTGAGAGCCAACTAGGGGATATGTCATATTCAATTTAGTAAAGAGCCAGATTTAGTTTACAGCATAATGGTGTATAGACATTTGTCTAATAGCAATCATAATATGATCACATACAACATAGTATTTGAAAAGGAGAAATGCAAAACAGCTACTAAGATGTGATTTCATCCTTTGCAAGGAAACCATACAGAGGTGCAGGAATTAGTGGTTAAAATGGGGGGCTCCAGTTTCACAATGGAGGAAAGGATGTAGTTACAGAAAGAAGAGGAGGACGGTGATAGAATTGAAGAGATTAGCATTGAGAGTGTGAAGATTTTAGCGGTTTCACCAGATATAGCAGTGAATTAATCTTCACACCCAAAGGAGATGTATTCAGACTGCTGTGTGAGGCAAGGGAGGAGATTGCAAAGACTTTGACAATTTTCAATTATAGGAAAGATGTCAAATGATTGGAAGACAGCTAATGTAGTACCGTTATTCAGAAAAGTAGGAAAAAAACACAGGCCAGAGAGTCTAAAATCAATGTAGAGAAATGATTGGAAACAATTCTGAAAGACAGAATTGATCTCTACTTGGAGAGGCAAGTGTTAGTCAAGGATAAATAGCGTAGCTTTGACAGCGGAGACCATGTCTAACAAATTTGCTTGAATTTTTCGAGGAGGTGATGAGAGGTTAAGATGAGGGCAGTGCAGCTAATGTTGTTTACATGGAATTCAGTAAGGCTTTTGACAAGGTCCTGCACGGAAATTAGATACAGCTCTTGGCTTAAGGGATCAAAGGACATGGAGGGAAAGTGGGATCAGACTATCAAATTTGATGATCAAAATGAATAGTGGGCCAAATGGCCTACTGCTGCTTCTATTTTCTATATTATCTTACCAGGTCAGTAATAGTGTAAAGGGCAGGGAGAGAAAAGAGTTTCTAGAGTATGTTCAGAAGAATTTTCTACATTAGTATCCTTCCAGTCCAGTAAAGAACATGGCATTGCTGGATCTGTTCTGGGACTAAGTTGAACCAGGTGGTTCAACGTGCCAGGAAGGAGATATTTAGGGACATGCTCATTGCATCATGGAGTCATAGAGTTTACAACAGAAATAGAGGTCTTTTGGCCCCTTGTGTGTCTGCCATCAAGCACCTATTTATTCTCATTCCATTTTCCAGAACTTAGCCTTATATGCTTTGGCATTCCAAGTCCTCATCTAAATGCTTCTTAAATAGTGTGAGGGTTCCACAGTTTTCTCTGCTGTAAGGAAAACAACCTCAGCCGATCCAGTCTCTCTTCATAACTGAGCCACTGCAGCCCAGGCAACATCATAGTGAATCTCCTGTCCAACCACATCCTTCCTGAAGTGTGGCGACCAGAATTAGACACAGTACTCTAGCTGTGACCTAATAAGCATTTTGTGCAGTTCCGTCATAACCTCCCTGGTCTTAAACTCCGTGCATCAGCTAATAAAAGCAAGAATTCCATATGTCGTCTTAACCACCTTATCTGCCTGTCCTGCTGCCTTCAGGGTTCTATGGACATGTACACCAACGTCGCTCCAGTCCTCCGTACTACCTAGTGTCCTACCGTTGATTGTGTATTACCTTGCTTTGTTCATCCTCCCAAAATGCATCACCTCACATTTCAGGGTTAAATTCCATTTGGCACTGTTCTTTCCACCTGACCAGCCCATCTATATCATCCTGTGATCTAAGGCTTTTCCTCTCCCATATTTACCACATAGGACAAGGAGCAATCCAGAGCAACAACAATCTTGCTGCAACTGTACAGCGCACTGGTGAGGCCGCAGCTGGAGTACTGTGTGCAGTTTTGGTCGCTGCACTTGCGCAAGGATATTTTGGCCTTGGAGGGAGTGCAGAGGAGGTTCACTAGGCTGATATCGGAGTTGAGGGGGTTGAGCTATGAAGAGAGGCTGAATAGACTGGGCTTGTACTCGTTGGAGTTTAGAAGGATGAGGGGGGATCTTATTGAGACATATAAGATAATGAAGGGGATGGATAGGGTAGAGGTGGAGAAGTTCTTCCCGCTCAGAAAGGACAGCAGGACTAGAGGGCACAGCCTCAAGATAAGGGGGGGGGTGCAGTTTAGAACAGAGTTGAAGAGGAACTTCTTCACTCAAAGGGTGGTGAATCTCTGGAATTCTCTGCCCGTTGATGTGGTGGAGGCTACCTCGCTAGATATATTTAAGACGCGGGTAGATGGGTTTTTGGTAGGCAAGGGAATTAAGGGTAATGGGGAGAAAGTGGAACTGAGCCACTTCAGATCAGCCATGATCTTATTGAATGGCGGGGCAGGCTTGAGGGGCTAGATGGCCTACTCCTGCTCCTATTTCTTATGTTCTTAACATTAGAAATAGGAGTAGGCTATTCAGTCACTCAAACCTGACTGATCTGGTTATGGCTTTTCCTGCTTGCCCCAGGATCTGGTTGTAGCCTGTTCTCCCCATAATCTGAAACTCTCCTAGTCAACCAGAAATTTATCAAACATGATTTGTCACAAAATACCATGTTGACCCGGCCTGATAGTATGATTTTCTAAATGTCCTGCTCCAACCTGGGGTCCAGGTACATAGATCATTAAAATAGATCAAGAAAACAATGAAAAATGCTGATGGAATACTGGCCTTTATTTCTAGAGTTCCAGAAAACAAGGGAGTCAAAGTTGTCTAAAATGCCATTTAGACCTTTTGTAGTTCCTTGCGGTCTTGGGCAGAGCAGGAGCCGTATCAAGCTGTGATACAACCAGAAATAATGCTTTCTATGGTGCATCTGTAAAAGTTTGTGAGAGTTGTAGCTGATGCACCAAATTTCCTTCGTCTTCTGAGAAAGTAGAGGCATGGCGGGTTTTCTTAACAATAGGTTGTTGATGATTTGGATCCTAAAAACCTGATGTTCATCCCTTTCTGCTTCATCCCTGTAGATGTAGACAGGGACATGTTCTTTTTCACACTTTCTGAAGTCAATGGTAATCTCCCTTGTTTTGTTGACATTAGGGAGAGATTATTGTTGCTGCACCAGTTCACCAAATTCTCTGTCTCATTCCTGCACTCAGTCTCGTCATTTTTTGAGACCCAACCCGCTACGGTGGTGTCATCAGCAAACTTGAAAATCGAATTGGAGGTGAATTTGGCCACCCAGTCATAGGTGGAAAAGGAGTATAGTAGCCTAGAGGGGCACCGGTGTTGAAGATGATCATGTTGTTGTCTATCCATATGATTGTGGTCTGCGAGTTAGGAAGTTCAGGATCTAGTAACAGAGGGAGGTGCCAAGGCCCAGTTAGTAAGGGTAAAATCAACCAGGCTTCCGACTTTTGATAGCTCTGTAAGGGCTGTCCCTTCCAGTATGACCTAGACCGACACTCGAGGCCTAAGGGGCATAGACTCTGACTTATTGGCTGCACAACAGATTTAGCCATCCGCTGTCAGATCTGCTGGTGACGTCATGGCCCTGGCTCTCTCCTAAAGAAATATGGTTCTGTAGGATCATCCTAGAGAATAAATAACATACAACTTATTTTCTCTGTTTCCATTTGTCATCTTAAACCACATTGCTGTCTGCTCTACCTCATTCAACAGCAAGGACAAGAAACTCATAGACTTCTTTGTCATTAGCTATCCATTTAGTTGCACCTACTGTATTTTCCTTATCCATTAAACTAAGCATGCCCCAGGCTTTCTCATGCACCCCTCACCTGTCTCCCTTCATGTTCTCTACAGGCTCATATTTAATATGAGGTCTACTTCATATTTTTTAACCCTCATTCTCACTAAGATGCAACTTCTCTTCCTCATACCCCCACGCTGGCCGACATTATAAATGGTTCCTATGACATAGGTACTGCCATCATTCTGCACAAAAGATCCAATTTGAAAATCCTGCTTTTGTAAATTAGCACCCCATCTCTGACCTTTTTCTGCTCAAATTATTGGATGTATCGCCTACCATCTTTCTGCAGCCCCATGTTTGAATAAGTCCAATCTTTGACCCATGCATAAATTCCTTAGCATTGTGACCGATTTCATTCTCTTACTTGCACTGTTTCAGGCTGAGCACAGTGTCTGTAACTTGCAGTTGCCACAGAGCTCTGTGTTCTTCTGACTCTGTAACCACAATTCCCTCAATCCACTGCCAATGGCCTATGGGCCCATGCTTTGAAATTCTGCACACAAACCTCTGTCCCTCCACTTCCTTTTAAATCTGCCTGTTTGACCAAACTTTTGATCTGCTAATATCTCTTTCTTTGGCTCAGTGTTGTTTTTTTTAATGCTTCTGAAGTGCCTTGGGATCTTTATCTATATTAAAAATGCAATATAAACATCCAGTGATAGCTTCAAAAGAACTACACCTTGGTAAACATTGCACAAAAGAACCTATTTTGTCTGGAGCCAACCACAGTGGTGTTAGTCAGAGGCTCCACTGTGGCAGATAAACCACATTCAGGGCTGGTTTCGTTCAAAGTTAGTGTGTAGGACAGTGTCTGTTTGTTTTGACATTCCAGGGTGGTTACAAATCAAGTTTGTACCAACTGCAATGTCTGATGGTATATTCTTCCAGCTACTGAAAAATGAGATCTTCATGGTGGCTGTGATCTATTCTAGTAACCAGGGCATTGTGATGAGGGTACTTAGTTTGAGCACAACATTTACACATTAGCTTGGTTGTACAGTGAGTGAGGCATGAGGTCCATCCATGGAGACCATCTGCTAAGTCTGCAATGAAGGACAGTATTGAACGGAAAACAGGAAATGTGATAGATGCCATAATAGAAAGATTTATGCAGCGTGGGTTGATTTGCAATGCCATTGTTTAAGTCCCTGTGTTTGTTGATAAGAAGATCTCATTTGAATGCAATTATCTTTGAAGGATAGTGAGTGTTCAGTGAGCAAAACGCTGAGTGTTTTAGTCGGAAGAAAGGAATGGTAGCATCCATTAGTCAGGACATGTTGATAAAATGATTGGGTGTCGCTATTTGCTCTTATTTTTGGCTCCCAAAGCAATTCACCAGCATATTCCTTTTAGGCATATATTCATTATCACATGAAATGTGTTTAATTTTAATATCTTAGCCCATTTTAGGTTAGAAACTGAACCATAAACATACAATTACTAAAAGTCATAAACTTTTGTTAGTTACATGCTGTCTGTCACAAAATAGGTGAGCCTTTTTTTCCACTTGTGCTCAATTGGTTTTGTTAAATAGTAGAGAAGTATTTTACTTAAGTTGCAATGCATCTTTCTGGAACCTGAGTTACAATAGTATTCAAATGACGGTGTCATCTGAACCAGAAATATACAGCATAAAAGGAGACCAATCATGTGGTGCCAGCTCTTTGAGGGAGTTATACACTTAGTCCCACTAGCGTTCTCTTTCCGTACACTGCTGTAGTTTTTCCCCTTTCCAAGTTTTACAACTGCAGTCTCAGAATCTCAGCTGTTTGGCCTTTGACCATCTCCATCCACTGCATTTCAGCAGCTACTGATTTACTCCATCACACTCTCGCCTCAACCTTTGATATCCTGGGTGTTGAGTTAGCATCCTTCCAACAATGAGAGATGCTGGGCAAGCAGCAAATAATCCATTTAGGTGGAGTATCTTTGGTGACCCTTTGCTATTGGGTGAATAGGCCAACCCTTGAGATAGGTTCAGCCATAAGTGTCACATGTGAATCTGCCAAGTGGTGGTGTGGGTTGTTTTCAGCATTGGTGCCTGTTGCTAAGCTGCAGTAGCTAGTGGTCATCATGACATTGATTGCCAGCTCATGAGAGATGTTGCCATTTCCCTTGTTTGTCAGTTATTGACTCCCAGTGCGATAGCTGATGTTTACAGTGTTCATGTCATGCTTGCAAGCATTCTTGAATGGGTGTCCCACTGGTCATCTGGTTCTAGCTACCTCACTGTACAGAAGGCCCTTGGGTATATGCCCATCTTTTATCCTGTGGAAGTGGCTGAGCCACCAAAGTCCCCTCTGTTGGATGAGTGCCACGTGTTTGGGAGCTCTGACTTTGAAAGGACTAGTGCCTTCGTGGTTCCGTCCTACCGGGATACACTCATACTCCAGCAGAGGTAGTGAAGAGGAAATTATTGAACTTCTTCTGATATATCACCTATATTTCACAGACATACAAGTTGCTGATTACACAGGCCTTACAAACCATCAGCTTGGTCCTAAAGGTCAGTTTAGCATTTTAAGAGTTGACCAATGTTGCTGCTTGCCCATGTGCGAATCAAGCTCGGCATCAAATGACAGATTGTCACTGTGTACCTGAGGCAACAGAATTTGCTAACCATCTGGAGTAATGTAATATTTAGTATGGTCAGGGGCAGAAATGCAAGCTTGTCCCATGACTACAGTTTTCTTGACACTGTTAGGGACAAGAAGTTACAGGCATGTATGAGACAATCCTTGAACCTTTGTAGTTGAATAGTCATGTAGGCGGTTAGTGTAACATCGTGAGGGGAGAGGAGTTCCCTGATCAGGATACAGTATGTTTTTATCTTTGCTTTAGGTCTTGATAGATTGTAAAGGTCAATGTTCTCATCCTCAATAAAACCATTATTTGCTATCATTCTTGTCATTCCCATTGTCTCTGCTCCCTTCAGTCCAAGGCCTCTTCGCTGTTATTCAGCTTAATGGAACTGCTCTCACCTGGTTACATTATTATCTATTTAATTGTAATGGCTTCTCTTTCCACTCCTGCAACGTTACCTCGAGTGCCTCTTTAAGACATTCCTTAAAACTGATTTCTTCGTCCAAGATTTTGGCCGGCTCGTCTAATTCTCGTTATGTGGCTCAAACTGTGTTTTGTAATGTTCCAATGAAGTGCCTTGGGATGGTTCATTATGTTAAAGGTGCTTTATAAATATATGTTCTTGTATCCAAGAAGTTAATTCCTAGAAACATTTGAATATTTCAGTCAACATAAATCTCAATCTGTGCTGGATATTTAGATAAGAAGAGTCATTCATTCACTAACAGGTAATTGTGCATGGCAGAACATCAACCTTGTGCTGGGAGGCATTTAAACATCTGTGACCTGATCCATGCAGCTCTGTACTTGAGCAAGGCAGGCAATTGCTGAGTTGAGACTATGTTGGAAATTCAGTGAACTGCACAGAACAACCCTGGTGCATCCCTGTGTAGTCAGTCCAGTGCAATTAGCAAAAGCCACAGCAGCAGGGTGACATGGTGGCTAACAAATGTAGTTTTGCTCCAGGAAACCTAAGAAGAATGGAGAGAATAAAATATGATGTCCCATCTAAACGAGTCTGTCTTTGTTTTGCAGTATCCTTTTCCTGATGGCCCAATGCAGCATCCTTCTACTTGTGCTTTTGGTCCCAAAAATCTTTCATTGTGGAGCTAAAGGTATGTAGCACATTTCTTATAAGCAGCTAAATATCCATTAAATCTTTGGTTCTAATTTTCATACTATACTGGATTTGTCATTCACTTATGGGTAAAGTTGTTCTCTCTTACTTCATTGTGGGATTCTGCAGGGATCTGTGCTATGGCCCTAACTGTTCACATTGTATATTAATGCTTTGGAAGAGGGACTAAATATATCATTTCCAAACTTGCAGATGATGCAAAGTTGGGTGGGAGGGTGAGCTGTGAGGAGGATACAGAGATGCCTCAGTGTGATTTGGACAGGCTGAGTGACTGGACATATGTATAGCAGATGCAGTATAATGTGGATAAATGTGAGGTTATCCACTTAAGTAGCAAAATAGGAAGACAGATTATTATTTGAATGGGTGTAAATTGAGAGAGGTGGATACTCAGTGAGCCTTGGTGTCCTCGTGCATCAGTCGCAGATACAGCAAGCAGTAAAGAAGATAAATGGTATTGTTGGCCTTCAGAACAAGAAGATTTGAGTATAGGAATAAGGATGTTTTACTGCAGTTGTATAAAGCGTTGAGGCCACACCTGGTGTTTTTTGTGCAGTTTTGGTGTCTTTCTCTGACGAAGGATGTTCTTGCTAAATAGAGAGTGCCTCAATGGTGTACCAGGCTCATTCCTGGGATAGCAGGTCAATCACATGAGGAGAGATTGAGTTAGGATTGTACTTACTGGAGTTTAGGAAATTGAGAAGGGATCTCATAGAAACTTGTAAAGTTTTAAGAGGATAAATTCAGAAAGAACATTTCTAATGGTGTGGAAGTGCAGAACTAGGGGTCATGGTTTGAGGATGAGGCAAACCTTTTAGGACTGAGGTGAGGAGAAATTTCTTTGCCCGAAGAGTGGTGAATATGTGGAATTCATTATCTCAGAAAATAGTTGAGGCCAAAACATTGTGATTTCAGGAAGGAATTAGATAAAGCTCTTGGGGCTAAAGGGATCAAGGGATATGGGGGAAGGTGGGATCAGAGTGTTGAATGTGATGATCAGCCATGATAATGAAGGGCTGAATGGCCACCCACTGCTCCAATTTTCTATGCGTGTTTCTATTTAAATATTGGGACACACCTTGAATGGTTGTGACTATATTTAAAACAAAACTCTTTCAGTGAGAGGAAAGTTCAGTTCCAGCAGATGTCTAATTAAATATAAATGGAATTTGCCTGAGATATAGATGAGTCCATCTAGTACAGTGGTTTATTTAGCCTTTTGGCACATGTTGCTTTTGGTTTGTGAAGAGCAAACACACTTTATTTACCATAGCCAGATTTTCCTGTGTGCTGTATGATTAAAGCCCTCCCTGCTGAAGGTGCATTCACACTCAAACAAATAAACAATGAAAACTTGAGTATTTTAACTGTACATGTATGTATACTGGAAAATATACAGTCTCTGAAAACACTTCTCTATTGCTTCGGAGAATTTTTTTCCCTTCAGAGAATTTGTTCCCTTCCTCTGTTTTGCTTGCTAGATTTTTGCTCATTCTTAAATCTTGTATCTTTTATGTCCTTCAGTAAAATGCTCATTGTAGATGGTAGAAGCAGGTGACACACAAGACTGCTCCACTGTGGGCAGAGTGGAGTAGTTGAACTATTTCTGCTCCACTGCAGGTGCCTCTAGTTAACCAATTACATGCCCCTTAAATGTATTGACCCTGAGAGCTCAATACTGCTGAAATTATTTTCCCAAGTGAGGTGAGCGTGCTTTATATCTTTTCAGACTATCCAATCTCCCCTAAACAGCTTTGAGTGGAGTAACTTGCTCCACATGAGACTACACCTGGAGTATTGTGTAGATTGAGTCCAGAGGTGAGTGGTTTGTCTTATGAAGAGAGATTGAGCAGTTTAAGTCTACATTCCCTAGAGTTTAGAAGAAAGAGGAGATCTAATTGAGATATATGAAATGATAAAGGGGATTGATAAAGTAGACAAAAGAGAGGATGTTTCCTCTTGTGGGGCAAAATAGAACTAGAGGTTACAGTTTTAGGATAGGGGGTAACAGAGATGAGAAGAAATTACTTCTCTCGGAGGATCTGTGGAACTCACTACCCTAGAGTGCAATGGATGCTGGGACATTGACTAAATTTAAAGAGGAAATCAACAGATTTATAATTGGTAATGGGTTGAAGGGTCATGGAGAATGGGCAGGAAAATGGAGTTGAGAGCAGTCATGATCATTAGCTGAGCGGGATCGAGGGGCTGAATTGCCGACTCCTCGTAGTTCTTATGTTTTTACACTAAGAGTCCAAAGACATGCGGGTTAGATGGATTGGCCATGTGAAATTGCCTCTTAGTGTCAGGGGACTAGTTAGGGTAAATGCGTGAGGTTATGGGGATAGGCATTGTAGTTGGTGTGGACTGGATGAGCTAAATGGCCGCCTTCTGCACTGTAGGATTTTATGATTCTCCTGTCTCCACTGTGCTCACATTGAAGATTCTGCCCCTACAAAACTTTGATGGTAGCATTTGCAGTAAACGTTTTGGTTTGCAAAGGATTAGCTGTGGTTCCAGCCTTTGTTGGACATAATCATCTTGTTATTTAAATAACTAAATACAACATCAAATGGCACGTGCTGAAGCTTCTAATTTTAAACCCTTCAATACATTTACCACTCAAAAATAACTGATCAATGACACTTCTGTCTTTGTATATACTCCGTATCACATTCATATGTCTTGGTCTCTACTTGAACGTTATCTGCTTCAGCTGCCTCTGTTTCGTCAGACTTGGTTTAATATCCAGTCTTGGGTAAATTGGAATTTGCTCAATTGTTACAAATTGATCGCACGCAGGGGGTTTCTGATTCTCAGTGTGTTCCTGGTCAAACAATTATACCCCTATAGTATATCAAGCCACTTCTAGGAGGTGATCCTTTACATTCATTGATGTGTTTTTTTTACAATCTCCTCTAATTACAGTGATGAAAATAAATCAGATTCTGCTGACAGTTCTCGTGTCATGGTCCTGAATCTTCCATGCACTGTTCTAAATCTCAAAAAGCTGTATACTTTTTATATCATCAATTTAGGTGATTTTCTTATGATTCCAAAGCTCTTAATCCAAAAACTTTGGAATTTAAAAAAATAGGATGAAGCCATTTAGCTCATTACACCAATGGCCAACTCTCAGAATGAACTAGCCATTAAGATCCAGTTCTTTCTCTCTATTCTGATACCCTTTCAATTATATATTTTTTTACCTGCTGGGAGAAGGCTATAGAGGTGAAATTAATACATCTCTACCTGCCCACATAGACTTTGTTAAGCATCCTTATTCAAATAAAAGGTGAACAGCATGCTCCTAGCATATCCCACAGTGATGCACTGAAACCTCAGCTGGAGATGATTGTTAGCACAAACCCCATTCCCGTATCACCAATACAGTCCGCTTCCAGAACCAATGGCTTACTCAGTGCAGTCTTGGTTTGTTCAGTCCTTAACAAAGTCTTTGGACTCCCTGCCTTCTCCATCACAAAGCCTGCTGAGTTCCACTTCTTTAACACAGCTCATCTCTGCCATGACCTTTTGAGTGTTGAAACCCTAACAAGTTCTCTTGTCACTTCCAGATATTGATGCGGCCAGTGTCTGTGCCCTCCTCCAGATTCCATAACTTCAGTTTGTCCAGAAGTATTTTGTTCTATCGTTCCTGTTCTAGGAGACCTAAACTAATCCTCCACTCCTGAGTACATCTAATTTAATATACTTGTCTTCAAGTCACTCCACATCTTCACCACATCTCATCTCCACAATTGCTTTCAGCTATATACCTTTTTTTTTATCTCTTTACACGCCATTCCTGTAAATCTGGTCTTTTATGCTCTCTCCCTCATCCCCATCCACCTGATGTTCAGTAGTAAACTGCTTGGGATTTAATTCCTGAATTTGCTTCTGAAACCATTCTGCTCTTCCATGTTTTTTTTAAAGTCTTATCACAGCCCATCTCTTTGGCTGAACTTTGAGTCACTCTACCTTATTCCTCTTTTCTTAGCTGGCTTCCCCTTTCCATGCCTGTAACTGTGAAAACACCTTGGGATGTTTTTTGATATTACACAAACCTCCTGCTGCTTGCCATTTAAGAACTCTTATTGAAAATAAGCACAAGGTTGTCAATATTCAGAGCCACTTGTGCACGCAGTAGTCTTATGACGCAACACGGTTTCATTAAAGGGAAGTCGTGTCTGACAAATTTACTGGAGTTCTATGAGGATGTGTCTAGGGCGGTGGATAGAGGAGAGCCGGTGGATGTGGTCTTTCTGGATTTTCAGAAGGCGTTTGATAAGGTACCTCACAAGAGGTTACTGCAGAAGGTCAGAGGACATGGAGTTGGGGGTAGGGTGTTAGCGTGGATAGAGGATTGGTTGTCAAATAGGAGGCAGAGAGTGGGGGTCAATGGGTGCTATTCGGATTGGCGGTTGGTGACTAGTGGGGTGCCCCAGGGGTCGGTGCTGGGGCATCAGCTATTTACCATTTATATAGATGATCTGGAGGAGGGAACCGAGTGTAGGGTGTCGAAATTTGCTGATGACACCAAGATTGGGGGAAAGGCAAATTGTGCGGAGGGTGTGGAGAGTCTGCAGAAGGATCTAGATAGGCTGGGTGAATGGGCCAGGAAATGGCAAATGGAATTTAATGTTGGCAAGTGTGAGGTGGTCCACTTTGGTAGGAAGAATGGTAGGAAGGACTATTACTTACGTGGCGAAAAACTGCAGCAGGCGACGGTGCAGAGGGACCTCGGGGTCCTTGTGCATGAGTCGCAAAAACCCAGCCTGCAGGTGCAGCAGGTGGTCAGGAAGGCGAATGGGATGCTGGCCTTCATAGCGAGGGGGATTGAATATAAAAGTAGGGAGGTCTTGCTGCAGCTGTATAGGGCATTGGTGAGGCCGCAGCTGGAGTACTGTGTGCAGTTTTGGGCGCCGCACCTGCGCAAGGATATTTTGGCCTTGGAGGGAGTGCAGAGGAGGTTTACTAGGCTGATACCGGAGTTGAGGGGGTTGAGCTATGAGGAGAGGCTGAATAAACTAGGCTTGTACTCGTTGGAGTTTAGAAGAATGAGGGGAGATCTCATTGAGACGTATAAGATGATGAATGGGATGGATAGGATAGAGGTGGAAAGACTCTTCCCGCTCAAAAAAGACAGTAGGACTAGGGGGCACAGCCTCAAGATAAAGGGGGGGCAGTTCAGAACGGAGTTGAGGAGGAACTTCTTCACTCAAAGGGTGGTGAATCTCTGGAATTCTCTGCCCGTTGAAGTGGTGGAGGCTGCCTCGCTAAATATTTTTAAGAAGCGGGTTGATGGGTTTTTGATAAGAGAGGGGATTAAGGGTTATGGGGAGAGGGCGGGAAAGTGGAACTGAGCCACGACAGATCAGCCATGATCTTATTGAATGGCGGGGCAGGCTCGAAGGGCCAGATGGCCTACTCCTGCTCCTATTTCTTATGTTCTTATGTTCTTATGTTCATTATTTGCTGTTTGTCATGTTTTACTGCATTTATAGCCAGCTGTTTAATTTTCCTTGCTCAGCAATTTTATCATGTTCTATTTGGCTATATAGACATGCTCATATGCCTGGGCTGTTCTGGTTGGATGGGTTGACAATTTGTCATTCTCTGTGTGGCATGTTTACCATCTTTTCCACTGGATCCACAGTGCTCAAGTTGCAAATTGATCGCACGCAGGTTTCTGATTCACAATGTGTTCCTGATCTAACAATTATACCCCTATAGTTTGCAAAGCCACTTCCAGAAGATGACCCTTTAATTGATGTATATTTTACAATCTTCTCTAATTACAATAATGAGAATAAATCCAATTCTGTTGACATTTCTTAAATCATGGTCCTGAACCTTCTGCACTCTTCTAAATCTCAAAAAGCTGGATGCTTTTTAAGTCATCAATTCAGATGATTTTCTAATGATTCCAAAGCTCTTAAACCCGAAATTGCAGGATTTTAAATTGAGAGATAAAGTAATTTAGCTCATTGCACTAATGGCCAACTCTTGAAACGAACTACCCACTAAGATCCAGTTCTTTCTCACTATCCTGATACCCTTTCAATTATATTTTTCTCTTACTGCATTTTAGGCAAAGTATCACATTCCAATACATTCTATTTCTATTGGGGTGGCACAATGATTAGCACTGCTGCCTCTCAGCACCAAGGACTTGGGTTTGATTCCCAGCTTGGTTCACTGTCTGTGTGGAGTTTGCACATTCTCCCCCTGGGTGCTCCAATTTCCCCCCTCACCCCAAAGATATGTGGATTAGGTTGACTGGCCATGCTAAATTGCCACTTAATGTGAGAAGGGCAGGGCCTGTGTGGGATTGTGATCAGTGCAGACTCGAATAACTGCCTCCTGCACTGTAGGGATTCTAAAATGTCCCTTACAATCCTTATAATTTAAAAATGTAGCTCTTCCATTTATGTTGCCTGCTTTATGAAATTCTGATTTTGATTGGCTCTCATCTACACACAAGTTATTCCATGGAAAGAACAGGAAAACCTACAAAAAAAAATGAAATTCAAATCATAATAGAAGAAATAGGAACAGGACAAAGCCATTTCAACTCTTAAAATTTGCTTTCCCATTCAGTAAGACCATGGCTGGTCTTCTGCCTGAATTCCACCCTCCTGCACTATCCCCATATTCCTGACATCCAGAAATTTTATCGATCTTTGTGAGAAATACACTCAATGTCTAACCATTCACAAACGTGTAAGAGCAAAGTAACCAAACTGAGAAGCAGAGCTGGAGTGGGCTGTAAATTCTTCACAGGAAGGAACAAATTGTTATGTTATTGTGCGTGTTTATTTGTTCTTGCGATCTGTGAGACACTACAGGAAAATGCTGCCATCGCTGGTTACCCTAAGGTGTAAAGAATCAACTGTGGTGGGGGGAAGCTGTAGTCATGTGTAGGCCAGACCGAGGGTAACAAATACCCTCCCTTATAATTTGGCAGCTTTCACAATCACCTTTTTGAGCTATCCCGCTATTTACTAAATTCATTAAATTTAGCTCCCCAAATCACTATGGTTGGATTCGAACTTGCAACTACTGGATTTCTGGTGGGAAATCAGCAATCACTAGGCTTTCATGTCCTTTGATGAATAATTGTTTATTCTTTGAGAAATGTAACTTTCGATGCCAGTTTTGAATGTTATTTTCATTCCATCATAGCATTAATTTCCACTGACATCCATTGATACTTAGGAACCACATCTCCAGCCTGGTCACCGTGTCAGTGAAATAGGTCAAATCTCAGGGGAGAGCTAAACGAAGATATGAAAAGAGTATTGGAATGACTTCCTGAGACAACATGAAAATCCTCTGCCTATATACGAGCAGTTTACTGGCTGGAATTGTAAAGGGTGACTGTCAAGTACACTGATTGTGGATGCAGTTGGGATTTCGGCGCACCATTGTGGACTATACTAGGAACTTTCCATTCACCTTTTATTTGAATAAGGATGCTTAGCTATGTTTGCGTGGGTAGGGAGAGGTGAATTAAATTAATCTTTACAGCCCTTTCCCAGCAGAGAAGTTTGACCAGTTTCAGTGAATGCAATAGAAATATGATTTTGCACTTTTCAAGTTAACTTGTGCACAAAAAGGTTTAAAAAATTGCATTTTATAAAAGTATTGTAAAAATTGCCTCTGGTCATTCTAACATTGCGCATATGTTCCCCTTTTCCTTGTGTGTAGAAGAAGACGGCTCAAGTCTTCAGTGCATCTGTGAGGGCCATACTTGTGGGACAGAGCCTTTTTGCAAGGGTCTATGGTGTTTCGCTTCAGCCACACAAAATGGAGAAGTTCCAGTGTTCCAGAAGGGTTGTTTCACGACCCGTAAGCAGGTTGAAATGTCCTGCAAGATCTCTCACTCGAAACGTTCTGTAGTGCAATGCTGCAATGAAAATCTGTGTAACAGGAACATGACAGTAATGCCGCCTCATTCACTAGGTAAGAATCAGGATGTCTTGATTCCTTTCAGCCTTGGGCTGATGAAATCACTCTTCAAAAGCATGTTTTGCTGGGGCACCTCTCCAGGAGTATTAGACTTTTTGAAAAATGAACTGTTACAATTAAAACCTTGCATCCAGCTGCAATGAATGAAAGGGTGTTTCCCAGTTTAAAATTCCCCGAGCTGTTACCAGAATAAATTGGTGTAATTTGCAATTGTTGTGCCCAAGAGCGTTGAATTGATAAATATTTTGAATGTTTAACAGTCTGGTTCAACAGCCATTTTTAAACTTGAAGATTATTCCTTTATGAAACCAACATTTAATGAATTAAATGAGTAATTACAAGAATATGAGTTTCGAATCAGTTGCAGCCAATTCAATTGACTTTTAAAACTCTTAGAACGTTTAACAGATGATTGCTGAATCTAATTTAATCATAGATTTCTGGCACAATAGTGGCAAACAGCATGATTTACACATTTTTCTGCAAGTCTGACAAATGTAAGCTGACATGAAAGGGAAAGATACAGTCAAAGGTGTAAATCTTCTCAGCCTAAGGAAAATGTGTAAATAAATAGTGGGTCTCTGATCTTTTCTCTGCCTACGTTACTGACATTCATTGCAATTTATGCAGGTTCTAAAATCATTTTAACCGCCTCTTATTTGAAGTCCAGAATTACTGAAACGCCTTACTGATGTGCAAGAATGTATGAACGTTATTGTACTGTACACTGTATGTATTCTACTTGATAAATTAAGCATCCACATGGAGATTATTACTCATGGTTTAAACGTCAGCAAAATCTCTGCTGCAATGATGTATCGCTGAGAGGGCAAACACGTTTCCGTTGTGCTGTCACTTTTGTCCATCCTGGGAAGCAATATGGAATAGTATATATGAAAGTTTTGCCCTTATCTAAGGAAATGCGACAGAGGCAACCACTCCCCAAACCATTGCTATATTACAAGAGATAGCATCTATCTCTTTTAGGTAAGTGGAAATTGGTTAAACAAAAAAAGTAGAACTGTCTCACAGCCTTTATATTTTTGTACTGAGCTGGACACCAGGATTGACTAGTAAGTTGATCATAACTGTGATCTAGTGATTGTTTCATAAATGGAATTAATTGTGGTAAGGTTGAGGCTTTTCTCTTTAGGAAAGAAGCTTAGAGATGACCTGATCATAAAAGACCTACAGTACAGAAGGAAGCCATTCGTCCCATTGAGCTGACGACAGTTCCACCTAGGCCTTATCCCGCAACCCCACTTATTTACCCTGCTAATCCCCTGACACTTAAGAATCAATTTTGCATAACCAATCAACCTAATCCACACATCTTTAGAATGTGGGAGGCAACCAGAGCACTCAGAGCAAACCCATGTGTATACGGGGAGAATGGGCTAACTGCACACAGTCACCCGAGGCTGGAATGGAAACCGGGCCCCTGGCGCTGAGAGGCAGCAGTGCTAACCACTGTGCCACCCTGATTGAGATCTTAAAATTCATGAATGACTGGGCAGCATAAATCTGGAGATTGAGTCCAAAAATGGGCAGACACCAAAAATACAAGATAGCTGCTCATAAATCCTACAGGGAATAATGTTGAGAAATGTATTTACTCGAGTGTGGTTGAAATCTGGAACTTGGTCTCAGAGGAAGTAATTGTGACAGACAGCTCAGATACTTTCAAATAGACAAGCATATGGTAAGTGTGGTCTGTACAAACACAAACAGGCGAGTTGGACTGAATGACTTGTTTCATTGCAGTATATTCTATGTAGCATCACTAACTTACAGTAGAAAATTTTAGTGCCACTGCCAGGATGTGGGAACCAGTCTATGCTATTATTTTCCCCACTCTGCCCAGGTTATACTGGTTGCCTTGAATTTCTCCTTGGGCTATACAACCTTTTGGTGTAATCTGACTGGAAATTTGTGATCTTTTAGTTTCTCCTATATATACATGAAAAACATACTTTTTGTATTGTAAAGGGTAGGTCATCCTGGATGAATCTTACTGAATTTTGAAGAGGTGATTGAAGTAGTGGCTAAGGGTATTGATAGCAAATTATTGACTGGCTAGGAAATTGGCAAAGAGACCAAAACTGTACACACTATTCCAGGTATGGCCTCACCAAGGCCTTGTTTAACTGCAGCAAACATCCCTGCTCCTGTACTTGTATCTTCTCACTATGAAGGCCAACATATCATTTGCCGTCTTCATCGCCTGGTGTACAAGGATAAGCAAATCTTGTTACGCACACCTCTTTCTCAATCTATAGCCATCTAGATAATCTGCCTTCCTGCTTTTGTGACCAATTTATCCACTTTATACTGTATCTGCCAAACATTTTCCCAATCGCTCAACTTGTCCAAAACTCACTGAAGCATCTCTGCATCCTTCCTCCTCACAGCTCACCCTCACATCCAGCTTTGTGTCATCTGTAGATTTGGGGATATTACATTTAGTTCCCTCGTCTAAATCATTAACGTACATTGTGAATAGCTGAGATACTAGCAATAATCCCCATGGTACCCCAGTAGTCACTGCTTGCCACTTGAGAAAAAGACTTAATTATGCCTATACTTTGTTTCTGTCAACTGGTTTTCTATCTATTTTAAAACACTACCCAAACCCATATGCTTTAATTTTGTGGGACCTTGTCAAAAGCCTTCTGAAAGTCTAAATCAACTTCATCAACGTTACTAGTTACATCCTTGAAAAATTCCAGTAGATTTGTCAAGCATGATTTTCCTTTTGTATATCCATGCTGACTCTGTCCGATCCTTCCACTGATTTTTTTTTCAAATGCTCTGCTGTTGAATCTTTTATAATAGACTGTAGCATTCTCCCCACTACTCACTTCAGGCTGACTGATCTACAATTTTTTTTTTCCTCTCCATTCTTTTTAAATAGTTAGGTTACATTAGCTCCCCTCCAATCCATAGGAAATGTTCCAGAGTCTATAGGATCTTGGAAGATGACCAACAATACATCCACTATTTCTAGAGTCATTTCCTTAACTACTCTGGGATGTAGATTATCAGGCCCTGGGGATTTATTGGCCTACAGTCCATCAATTTCCCCAACACCATTTCCCTACTAATACTGATTTCCTTCAGTTCCTCTTCCAAAAATCCAAAAATGAGTAGACACCAAAAATACAAGATAGCTGCTCATAATTCCTACAGGGAATAATGTTGAGAAATGTATTTACTCAAATGTGGTTGAAATCTGGAACTTGCTTTCAGAGGAAGTAATTGTGACAAACAGCTCAGATACTTTCAAATGGAAAATAGACAAGGCATATGGTGAGCGTGGTCTGTATGAAAATGAACAGGCTAGTTAGACTGAATGACTTGTTTCATTGCTCTATGTTCTATGTAGCATCACTAACTTACTGTAGAAAATTTTAGCGGCACTGCCAGGATGTGGGAACCAGTCTATGCTATTATTTTCCCCACTTTGTCCAGATTATACTGGTTGCTGTGTTCCCCAACGTTTTTGGTATGTTAAATGTGTCCTCCTTTGTGATGATGGAACTATTATAAATTCCCCTGTTTCTGACTGTAAGGGATCTATATTTGTCCACCAATTTTTTTCTCTTCGCATACCTATAGAAGCTTTTATAGTCAGTTTTAATGTTCGCTATAAGCTTACTCTCATACTCTATTTCCACCTTCTCAGTTCCTTTGTTCTCCTTTGTTGAATTCTAAACTGCTCCCAAATCTCAGTTCTGTTTTTTTTCTGCTCAATTTTTATGCCTCTTCCTTGGATCTATTGCTACCTCTAATATCCATTGTGGTTTGGCCACATTCTCTGTTTCATTCATCCGGTTTCCTCCCACAGTCCAAAGATGTGCGGGTTAGGTTGATTGGCCATGCTAAAATTGCCCCTTAGTGCCCTGGGATGTGTAGGTTAAAGGGATTAGTGGGTAAATGTGCAGGGATATGGGGTAGGGCCTGGGTGGGATTGTGGTCGGTGCAGACTCAATGGACCGAAGGGCCTCCTTTTTGCATGGTCAGGTTCTATAATTCTGTTGCTGTGGAGATGCCAGTGTAGGACTGGGATAGGCACAGTAAGTAGTCTCACAACACCAGATTAAAGTCCACCAGGTTTATTTGGTAGCACAAGCTTTTGGAGCACTGCCTCTTCATCAGGTGAACGAAGAGTTTGGTTCACAAACACGGCATATATAGACACAAAATCAATACAAGATAATGGTTGGATTGCGAGTCTTAACTAGTGATCAAGTCTTTACAGGTACAGACAATGTGAGTGGAGAGAGCGTTCAGCACAAGTTAAAGAGATGTTATCGTCTCCAGCCAGGACAATTAGTGAGATTTTGCAAGCCCAGCCAAGTCGTGGGGGTTATGAACATGAACCCAAGATCCCGGTTGAGGCTATCCTGTTTTATTAGCAAAGCAGTTTTATAATTTGGTTGCTACAATTTACTCCATTTATTAAATTCGATTTCCCAAACCACTATGGTTGGATTTGAACTTGTGACTGTTGGATTGCTGGTCAGGCATTAGTAACCACTGGGCCTGGCGATGAACGGCCCAGTTTCTTTATTTGAGAAATGTCACTTTAAATGTCAGTTTAGAACGTTCCATTTATTCCATCATGGTCTTAATTTCCTTTGGACACCCATTGGAAATTATGAACTGTGTCCTGTCGGGTCACTGGGTCAATGAAAAACTGTATCTCTTGTGGGAGAGCAAGACGAGGGTATGAAAAAATTGTTAGAATGACTTCTTGAGACAACGTGAAAATCTTTCACTTCAATAGAAACGTAAGAGGAACACTTCACTGGCAGATATTGCTGGCTGAAATTGTATAAGTTGACTGTCAAATATGTTGGTTGTAGATGAAATTGAGGTTTCTGTGCAATATCCTAGCAGTGTGCCATTTGCCTTTTATGTGACTAAGGCTGCGTAGCCATGTCTGCATGGGCAGGAAGAGGTGTATTAAATTCATCTCGACAACCTTTTCCCAACAAGTAAGTTTTGACCAGTTTCAGTGAGCATGATAAAAATTATAAAATCGTGTTTCTGAGTTTAATTGCGCACAAAGAGATTTGAAATGTTGAATTTAATGAAGTTTCCTTTGGCCAAATTAACTTCGTGCAATTTTGTTCTTTTTTTTGTGTGCGTGACAAAGAAGATAGCTCAAGTGTTCAGTGCATCTGTGAGGGCAGTACGTGTGGAACAGAGCCTCTTTGCAAGGGTCTGCAGTGTTTTGCTTCAGTCACACAAAATGGAGAACGTCCAGTGTTCCAGAAAGGTTGTTTTGCTACCCGTGAGCAGGTTGAAATGTCCTGCAAGCTCTCTCACTCCAAACATTCTGTCGTGCAATGCTGCAGTGATGACCTGTGTAACAGGAACATTACCGCGATGCCCCTTGTTTCTCCAGGTAAGAATGAGAATGTTTTGCTTTGTTCTGTGATCAACATGGGGGTCAATATATATATTGCTGTTTGCCTGAAAGCGTCAGTTTATTCCAGAAAATCCCACTCTGGTGTCTTAGGGTAGTGGCACACTTGCTGAGTGCTTCATAGATCGCATATCCCATGCCTCTGGATTACGGGTGCCGACATTGCCACTGTGCCATCTTTTTCATTACTCCCCTTCATCAGATTCTGCTGCAGCCGTGGGCTGTTGAAATGAAACATGCATTTTTTTACTGACGGGACCACAAAGGATAACATTTTTTTGAATAATGAACTGCAATACGTTACCCTATACTCAATATATTTCATAGCCTGATCAACCTGCAGTAATTGGAGGAATATTTCAGTTTTAAAAGCCCCTGAATAGCCTGAATGAATTTATGTAATTTACAATTGCTCTGCCCATTGCATTAAATTGATAAATATTTTGAAAGCTTAACTCTTTGATATTACAACCATTTTTAAACTTTGAGGTTTCTCCTTCAAGTAACCAATGTTACTACTCTGTAACAAGAATGAGTGTGGATTCAGTTGCAGCCAATTCATATGACTTTTTAAAACCTTTTGTGAGGTTTTAAAGATGGTAGATGAATGCAAAATAACCATAGAAAACCAGAGGTAAAACCATAGATATTTGACACAACAGCATGGTAATTTATTTGCTGTTTTGTCTTATGGATAGGATATTCCATACCAATATTGTGTTGACAGCGAGTACGGGAAATCGTCCAGTAAGAAAGTTATTTACTCTTACTCGGGTGTATTGTCTGAAAAGCACGTCATATTTCCCTTACTCAGGAGCTGATATTTTTTCTATTATTTGCCCTTTTTTGAATGGTTGATTAATTTTCCTACAAGTCTGACCAACGTACACATGAAAGGGAAAGATGTAGTCAAAGGTGTAAAGCTTTTCAGCCTAAGGCCTAAGGAGTAAATCAAATAAATAGTGGGTCTCTGATCTTTTCATTGCCTGCATTATTGACATTCATTGCAATCTGTGCAGGTTCTAAAATCATTTTAACCACCTCTGATTTGAACTCCAGAATTACAGAAGAGCCTTACTGCTGAGCAAGAATGTATGAATTGTATTGTACTGTACAATATGTGTTCTACTCGATTGTTAGACATGGTTTAAATGTCAGCAAAGTCTCTGCTGCAATGATCTTTACAGAGAGTGCAAACATGTTTTAGTTGTGCTGCCACTTTGATCCAGCCTGGAAGCCAGTATAATATAGTCCAACCTTGAAAGGTTGGCCTTTATCTAAGAAATTTGACACAGGCAGCCATTCCAAACCATTGATATATTACAAGAGGTGGCGTGTATCTCTTTAAGGTAAATGGAAATAGTTTGTACAAAAAAGTAGAATTGTCTCAGCCTTTGTAACGGTGTACTGAGCAATACACCAGGGTTAATTGCGTTACATTGAAATCTAGTGATTGTTTCATAATTGGGATTAATATTGGGTAAGATTGAATGAATAGGTTGAAGTACTTTTCTTTACAAAAGAAACTTTATAGTGACTGGTAGAAGTCTTAAAATTCATGAATGACTAGCAGGATAAATCTGGAGACTATCTAAAAATGGATAGGGCCAAAACATAAATCATAGAGGAAATATGAGAAATTTCTTTACACTGACAGTAGATGGGATCTGAAACTCGCCAATATAAGAAGTAATTGAGGAAATGGCTCAGATGTTTTCAAAAGGAAAATAGATAAGCACGAGAGAAAGGGTATAAAGAGATATGCTGAAAGTCTAGAGTAAGTAAATAGAACGATAGGTGGTGAGTCTGGACTATATGAACAGGAACTGAAGGGCTGCTTTTTCTTCTGTACATTCTATGTAGAGCCACTAACTTCCAGTGAGGAATTTCAGCTGCGCTGTCCAGATTTGGGAACCAATATATTCTGTTTTTGCCCCCATCCTGCCCTTGAATTTTCCCTTGGAGCGTACAACTTTTTGATGGAATTTGAATCACCTGATAAAAAAGATGTACTTAACAGCAATTTGATCATAATTGTTAATTAGGATAAACTAAGTTCAGGACCAAACATTTTTTTAAAATTTGCAATAAAAACCTTTGGAATTACCTGAAGGGGTATTAAAAGTGATGAGTGCAATAGAAGGACATAACAGGAGATATATGTTGAAGATCACATGATGAAACTTGAGGAATAATTTGGAAAATGATGCAGGGGAGCAGAAAATGTATTAAATAGTTTCTTCTTAATTGAAGTGTGGTCAAATTTCAGATAATCACTTTCCTCTGAAATCTCCAATCAAAAGAAACATCAGTAAAGTTTGTTAACAAAGCTCTTGGATATCAAGAGTTCTGAAAACAAATTGCAAGTTCCTGCCAAATGTTTCCGAGTAAAATCCCCAATATTTGATGCCCACATTTGAAATGTGGCAGTTACTCATCATAGATCCCCTACAGTGCAGAAAGAGGCCATTCGGCCCATTGAGTTTGCACTGACTCTCTGAAAGCACATCCCATCCAGGCCTTCCCTTCGGCCCTATTCCCATAACACCACATATTCACCATGGCCAACCCACCTAACCTGCGCATCTTTGGACTGTGGGGAGAAACCAAAGTCACCCAGAGGAATCTCACGTAGACACGGGGAGAACGTGCAAGCTTCACAGACACCCAAGGCTGGAATTGAACCTGGGCCCTGGTGCTGAGGGGCAGCAGTGCGACCACTGTGTCAACCATGCTGCCCAATTGGTCAGAATATAGTAACAATTACACATTGGCATTGACTTTAATCTTAAAGTTCACATGTAAGTGCATTATTTACTTTGGGCAGGAACAGCTTTACTTGTTTACCTGTAACATTTTAAAATTGAAATACACATGAACAACAGCTTGTTTTAAAAAATATATTTTATATTGAACAAAATTTTGCATTTGTAAAGGGTAGGCCATGCCTGATGACTCCGAGGTTTTGAAGAGGTAACTGCAGTAGTGGCTAGGGGAATTGACAGCAAATTATTGACCTGGTTAGGAATGGCAGGAGGTAACATTGGTACAGTAATTAACAGACCTGGTAGTCCAACAGAAATCTGTGTTTAGGTCTCAAGTATTCATTATTTATTAATGATTTAGACAATGGAGTAGGAAGTCACATATCCAAGTTTGCCAATGGTACAAAGAAAGGGCTGCTTTGTAAGCAAAGTGGAGACATAACATTACAAATTCATACTGATAGAACATGCAAACCTTTGGCAATTGGATTTCAATGTAGGCAAATGTGAAGCCATCCACTTTGAGCTAAAGATGAAAAGTACAGGGTACTTTCTGAATGTTGGAAAACTAAGAACAGTTATCAAAAGAGACTTTGGGGCGCAACTACACGGCACATTGGAATGGCATGAGCAGGTGAAGAAAATAGTCAAAATAACTGTTGAAATTCTGGCCTTTATATCTGGAGGATTAGTATACAAGTTGTTAGACATCATGCTTCCTCTTTGCAAAGCACTGGTTAGATAATTTGTGGAGTATTGTGTGGAGTCCTGGACACCACACCTTCGGAAAGGTCTTGGAGGAAATGCAGCATAGAATTGCCAGAAAGATGCCTAAACACCTACAGTTAAATTAGCATACAAGAACATGAGGAGTAGGATGAGGGGTAGGCCATTTAGCCCATTGAACCTGCTACCCCACTGTTCAGTAAAGAAATGCCTGGTCTGATTGTAGCCTCACCTGGCTTTCCTGTCAGCCCTCCTCCTGACCTAGACTTCACTGTAGACCAAATATCAGTTTAAATCTACCTTGAATAATATCACCTTGAATATGACCCTGTCTCCACTGTTCTCTGAGGTTGGGAATTCCAAAGTGTGATGACTCTTTGAGAGAAGAACAATCCCCAATTTAACATCCATCTTAAATGGGCAATTCTGTATTTTGGAAGTACGGCCTCTCATTCTAGATTCCCCGAAAAGGAAGTATTTTCTCAACACCAACCCTGTCAAATAAAGTGTCTCAGGTAAGGAACAGGGAGCGGAGGAAAGAAGAGGTTCTAAAGAGAGAGAGGACAAGGTGAGATCCCCAGTTAAGAAAGAGGAGCAGAAAAAGAGACAATAAGCAGGGCTACAGTGGACAGACCTTAAGTGGAGAGAGCTCAGGATAAGCCCTGGCAATTGAAGATTGGTGACTCCACACGGTGGCCTGTTGGAGTGAAGGTAGCAGTAGTATTCCTGTTGGCAGGTCCGAGTTATGCATTGTAAGTTGGTGCTGAAGTGCAGATTCATAAATCCACAGAAATGGAGAAATGATTGAAACCCCACAAAGTGGACATCATTGAAGTTGCCTGGAATTGGAGTGATGTTTAGAGAGAATTCCAAGGCCAAAGAAATTGAAGATTGAAAAGCCTCGGAGTTTCAACAAGACTAGTTGATTCAGTGTTTACTGACATCTGGATGGGTTGTTGCGAGATCTGTGTCTTGGCTGCATATGCTATTTATTCTGCAATGTGGTGCATTCAATCTGTTTGCCTCTTAAATATTATGTATTGAGTATACAATAGATATTGTAAATGGGTTTTCTATTTATAACCTTGTATATAGTAAAGTTGATTATTGTTTGTTTGAATGCTGTGGAGTTTTGTGGCTTTATTGTCTTAGCATGTGGGTGGTTCATTCAGGCTTTCAAATCAACATATTGTGGATTAATTGCTGAGGAAATAGATTTCCACGGTCAACTTTATTACACAGAATGGCTTTGTCAATTGCTATGACTTTTCTGGAGAGAAAAGATTTATCTGAGTGATTTGCAGTAATTAGCCAAGGCTAGAAAAATCACAATAGCAGAAATGTTGAAGAAGAGATTAAGAAAGCAGAGCATTTGGAATTAGAAGAAAAACTTGATATAGATATACACTAGCCAGGTTTAACAAGAATTCAGTTGTAGATGAAAAGGCTTGAGATAAAAAGAAGGAAAACAGAGAGAAATATAAAAGCTTGGAATGGAAAAGTTTGAACTTAAACCCCAGAGAGATGTTAGCAAGGGAGGAAAGAGATAAAGAAAGAGAGAACTCAAAGCGTGAACTGGCAAAAGGAAAACTTGGGATATGGGAGAGAGAGAGTCTGATAGTTCAAAAGTTGGGACCCACTCTGAGCTTTGATATAGTGAAGAGTCTTTGCATGGTGTCTAAATTCATTGAAGATAGAATTGAAAAGGTGATGTAACAAGGATTCTTTTTAATTAAAGGTACAATTTCTATTTTTTTCTGTTTCTGGCTGGATTTCCAAAAGAAAAATTGAAACCATTTAATGATAACGGAGACGATTACAATACATAACTTGCATTCCATTAGATGAAATAAAGACATACACTCAATCACCTCTTCTCTAACCCAACTTTGCAAATGTTCCTGAGATGAGACAATGCAATTCTCTGTTCTAAAACAATGACTGCACCAGACATGGACTAATATTTCTCTGGAATATGCAGCCAGCAGGGAACTATCTTTTTTAGCAAGCAGGAGCGAGGCCAAGAATGCTGTATTGAAACAGGTGGCTGAAACACTTTACCCTCCCTGTCTGTGTCTAGGAAGTGTTATGCCCAGATATGCTAAGTCACAAGCTTCAGAAGAGAATCCTACTGCGTACTGAGTTCTTTTGAGGACAAAATATAGTTGCATGCAAATTTCTACACTGAGGAAGGCAACTGCATAAAATGTCTGCAAGATGGAATTAATGCATCAAGACCAGTCAAGGAATAGCTAACCATATAGTCCTTTGTTTTATTATCTTCATGAGCTGTTTAAAGAAAACTCTTAAGTCCATCCTTTTGTTCTGCCATCTGTACTTGTGTGTGCATGTGCGCATTGCCTGGATGAACGTGTGTGCTGTATGAATGGTAGTTGTGATTTACCTGGTTTGTGTTAATTTGGGAATTGGTTTCAGTAAACTTGTTCTGTGTTTAACTTACCAAAACTCACCTAATTGTTTACAATCTGCAAGCGTAAATAATGGAACTCATGCCATATCAACAAAGCGTAGCCTCTCAACTTAAGAAAAAACCTGTTGCAGTCACACGTGGGGAGGCACAATGGGGGAGTCATTTCAGTCCTCCTCCTCCTGCTCCTCCTCCTGCTCCTGCTCCTCCTCCTCCTGCTCCTGCTCCTGCTCCTCCTCCTCCTGCTCCTCCTCCTCCTGCTCCTCCTCCTCCTCCTCCTGCTCCTGCTCCTGCTCCTCCTCCTCCTCCTCCTCCTCCTCCTCCTCCTGCTCCTGCTCCTGCTCCTGCTCCTGCTCCTCCTCCTCCTCCTCCTGGTCCTGCTCCTGCTCCTGTGGTTGTGACACACATTTGGAGACTTGAACCTGAGATTGATCCCACTGATGAGAGAATTGGATGGGCTAAGTAACTTGTTCCTGACAATTAAAAAACAACACATTGCTATATTTCTTGGATTTAGAATACGGAAGTGCTAGAATGTCCATATTTAAAGCCAGTACCCTTTTAAAACAGCTGGAGGTTACTTCCAATAATTTCAAGATTCTGTTCCTTGAGTTGAAAAGTGTGGCTAAGGAGCTGGAGTTAGTTTTGCCCAAAATCCAGAAAACATGATATTTTAAAACACTTCTGGTTCTGGAAAATTGCAACAGACAGCCTAGCTTTAGTGAAATTGCAACTAGAATAAAATCAGCTAGAGCTAAAGTTTCAAGCAAGGGAGAGAGAAAAAAGAAAGCAGAAAGAGAGGGGGATGAAGGAATGTGAGTTGGGAAGGTGGGGAGAAAAAGTAGGAAGAGAGAGGAAAAAGGGAGAGAGAGAAAGCTTTCTAAAGAAGACAACGTGAAAGAGAGATAAGACTCCATGTTATGCGTAGGGAGGTTGAAGCAATTGAGACAGGCTGGAAAGTAAGACCCCGTAAAGTCCAAGATGTCCCAGAGCCTGAAGAGGCTGGCAAAGCCAGCAGGGATGTACAGAGACTCAGGACAGAGAGGGGTTTCAGGGCCCTACAAGGGGCAATAGAACCCAAAGGGTTGAAGTGGCTAGGGAAAAGCTACTTGAATTTAAAAAGGTTGAAGCCTGGCCAAGAGAAATAAAGGGGTCAGATAGGACGTGAGGGAGTGAAATGGGCCAGCCAGGCAGGCTCTGATCCTGGCTAATGATTGAGATTGTCCACAAGCTCTCATCATGAAGGAAATCTTTCCCTAATCTGAACAGGCTGAAATGTATAGTAAGTGGGAGAGCAATAGGAAGCTGAGAAACTCGGGGACCCCTTCTCAGGCCAGAAAGGAGAGTTCTGAGGGAGGGAGTAAAGCCCAAAATCCCATATTTCTAGTGCTATGAGGCAGGAAACCTTTGTGCTTCTTGCTAGAAGTTGAGGGGAAAGCCCGTAGGATTTATTGAGGCATATAGACTCTACATTGATACGGAGAGTCAGGCACAGAGCATAGCAGAGAAGGCTATGACTCTGACCACAGCAGCAAGGCCCTGTTCTCATACCTTTGTCAGTGCATGTGAGTTTCATAAAGTCCCTCAGAGTTAAAGATATTGAGTGAAAGGTGAAGGTGTCCCATTTTCCCCAGAGCAAGGCACGTAACCCTGTAGTCATACTGAGGGATATTATAGAATCGTAGAATTTCTTCAGTGCAGAAGGAGCCATTTGGCCATCAAACCTGCATTGACAACAATCCCACCAAGGGTCTATCCCCATAACTCCACGTATTCCCCCCGCTGACAGTCAGAGATAACTTAGCATGACCAATCCATCTAACTTTGGAGTGTGGGAGAAAACCGCAGTACCTGGAGGAAACCCATGCAAACATGGGGTGAACATGTAAACTTCACACAGACAAGACTGGAATTGAACTCAGCTTCCAGTTGTTCCAGGTCCCTGGTGCAGTGAGGCAGCAGTGTTAACCATTGGGCCATCATGCTGTCTTATTTCAGAGGGGTGACATGATCTTTCTCTCAGAATGCAAGCCAAAGTGCTCGTAAAGGATGTTACAAAGAGTGCAACTGGCATGCAGCTTTATATTTGGACCTGTGACCATGGGAACTGTGCCTTGTTACCTTTAGACAGGCTGACCTGCTCCTCAGCAGTGACTTGGTGGAATCCAAGAAGGCAGCATCCTGAGTAGTGTTGGAGAAGACGAGATGGATGAGGTTAGGGAGACCGAGCAGCTGTACGAGAAAGTCCCTGACATTTTTCATGACTGTATAGTAACCCAGTCTGTGGCCAAACAAGGCCATCAGAGGAGGCCAAACAGGCATTGTTTGGCAGATGACCCTCCCGTCAGGTTATCCAAAATGTTTTTGGAGGTTTAGGAGAACCTAAGGATGGAATGAGTAAGTCTTCCTTTGTTGTGGCTCAGCAATCTGATCCACTGTTTAAAAAGCTAGCACAGAGTGCCCAAACCCAAGGTGAAGCAAAGTGAATCACAGAGTGCTGTTATTTTTCAAAATAAGGTACTGATGAGAAGTGGAGACCTTCTCAGAGACATGCAGATGAAGAGCAGGTAGTGAGATGTTGAGATTCCAAGGGGAAATGTTGAGGCTTGCCTGCAAAATCCTGAAAGCTGAATGTAGAATAATAGAATCCTACAGTGCAGAAGAAGGCCATTCGGCTTATTGAGTCTGCACCAACCACAATACCACCCAGGCCCTATCCCCATAACCTCATGCATTTACCCTAGCTAGTCCCCCTGACACTAAGGGGCAATTTAGCACGGCCAATCCACCTAACCCACACATCTCTGGACTGTGGGAGGAAACCGGAGCACTTGGAGGAAACCCCCACACACATGGGGAGAATGTACAAACTCCACACCGTGTGGGAATCATGTAGGTATAACTGATTCATCCTCCTGGAGGAAGATAGCCCCTACCATGAGGTTGTTAGCATTGATGGCTACTTCATATGCTTCATTGTACTCTGGAACTGGTAATATTGGAATGTTTGATAGCATGACTTTCAGCCTCTAAAGCTGTATGGGATTTCTCTGTTTACACCACATTCACAATTATCTGTCATAGGTCTGTTCGTGGGCCAATACTGAAGTTAATGACAAACTTGTTGGTAGAAACTGTGCATCGCTAGGAAATTCTTCCTGTTTCGTTGTTGGGATATGAAAATTTGTTACTGTCTGTACCATCACAGCTCTGGGCTGTCTTTGCCCCACCACGACCCTAAGTAGGCCAGCTGAGCCTTTACAAATTTGCTTTTTCCAAGACTCACCACTAGGTCAGCTAACTATAACCTTTGGAAGAGAGCTTCCAGTTCTTCTCGGGGCCTTTCCCAGGAATTTGGAAGATGGTTGAATGCGGAATTAAAAACCAAAACTGATGAACATTCATTGTGATAAGAGCAATGAAATTCTTGAACTTCGATGCAGTCTGAAGAACAGAAAAGAACAGCTGTACGGTTAGAAGAGCAGAACCTGAAAAGCAGATTAGGGATCAACCATGGAGGAAAGATTCCAAAATGAAAAGGATGATGCCCATGGGAAGTTATTAAACTTACATAAGGGTTCCGCAGTTGACTCAAACAGAGTTAACCAAAGTCATCAGAGCAGTTGCTGAGCCGAATGAAAAGATTAATGACATAGAAACAAAATTGGAAAATGAGTACACAAATATTTGGAAGAAATTGTAAAAGGAAAGTGATGAAAGTTCAAATTTTCAAGCATCTGCAAGAAAGATATAAACGTGCAGGGTGCTGTGGCGCATCTTTTGAATAAAAAACGACTTATTGAAGAAACATCCCCTGATGTAGGTTTATTCATCTGGTTGAATCAAAACAATGAAATAACAAAATCTTGAAGTCAGGCAAAGAATATAGTTTGCAAGGCAATTGTGAATCGGACATGCATGCATCCCTCAGCAAAGCGGGACTCACTGAAGGCATGTTTCCATCAACAGGGGAGAAGAATGAGAAGAAAACCATTGCTTTTCTCTATTGGAAACTTGTGCAAAGTTCATTTGTATCCTATAGCGTGGCAAATGTTAATCCGTACATGAAGAGAAGAAGACTACTATAGTATTGGTTTGCAGTTGCACCAGATAGGTTGAAAAATCCGTGGCCCAGAATAGAAATACAAGTCGGCTGTGGTGAATGTGTTTCTAAAGAAAACTTTACCGTATCCTCATTGTTTTTGATCAACCACAACAAGATTACTGGGAAAAAACGTATAATTTTTGCTGTTGAGATTAAAGAAAGTGTGTAAGTGAAAAGGCAGGTTCTGTGTTTTAATTCTGATATTTAATTCCTGTCAATCATTCTTGTTACATGTACTAGCTTTTGTTTTGGTTAAGCCTTTGTGCCATTATAGCATAACATAAAACAGAAAGTTTATCTGTACAGTTTATGATGAGATATTTGTTACATGTTTATGATGAATAATTGTGAAGAAATTGTAATGCCAAAATGAAGAAACCTTGACCATGGTGAGGTTCTCTTCTGCCAAGGGGGTCGTTGTTATGTGATCCAATTTACCCGTTCATGAAACATAACAGAAACAAGTTCCAGCAGCCTCGGTGTTCCGTGTACATGTGGGTCAAGAGCGGTGGTTCATGCACAGTCTGGTGTTTTTGTAATTCTTCAGGCAAAGCACTGACCCATTGTGCCTGCACAATATGGTGCAGCAAGTAATAAGGAAGACGAATGGAATCTTGACATTTATTGCTGAAGGAATAGAATACAGAAGTTGCTACAAGGCATTTGTAAGACTGTACTTAGTGTGGTTTTGAATCCCTGCTCGAGGAGGGATGTAGTTGTATTGAAGGCAGTTCAGAGAACGTTCACTAGATTGGTTCCAGAGATGAGAGATTTGTCTTGAGAGATCAGGCAGTTTAGGGCTATACTTTCTGGATTCTAGAAGAATGTGATATCTAATTGAGGTGTAAAAGATGATGAGGGGGATCGGCAAAGTAGAGGACGTTTCCTCTTATAGGCAATCTAGAATTAAAGGTCATAGTTTCAGGTTAAAGGGTGGTGGATTTAAAACAGATGAGGAAACATTCCTTCTTTCAAAGGGTAGTGAGTCTGTGGAATTCAATACCCCAAAGTGTGGGGCATGCTGGGACTTTAGAGTAAATTTGAGGAAGAGGTGCATGGATTTTTAATTAGTATGGGTTTGAAGGGTCACGGAGAACGGGCAGGAAAGTGGAGTTGAGGTCAAGATGAAATCAGCCATAATCACATTAAATGGTGGAGCAGGCTCGAGGGGCTGAACTGCCTACTCTTCCTAGTTCTTATGACTTTTGCAAATAAGAAAACCATGGTAATGTAATCAAGACTGAGACACCATAATCTGAAAGAGCCCTAAGGAACGGCCAAAGAGAAACTCCTGTTAAGGAGGAGCAGGGTAAAAGGTTGCAAGCACAAAAAGGGCTGTGATTGGCAAAAGAGGACTCAGGAGAAGGTTGATAACTCTGCTACAGGCCACACTGGGGCAAAGGTAATCCATTGGAATAGAAACCCAGGGAACAGAGTCTCAGGAGATTATTTTGAAAGCCTATGAAGTGGACTGCCATCCAAGCTGGAGCAACTTGTGGAGAGAATTCCAAATCTAGATAGAATCATGGAAACCCTACAGTGCAGAAAGAGGCCATTTGGCCCATCGAGTCTGCACCGACCACAATCCCACCTAGGCCCTACCCCCATATCCCTACATATTTACCTGATAATCCCTCTAACCTACGCAACTCAGGACACTAAGGAGCAATTTTTAGATGGCTATATCAAGGCTCCCTCGTTGTCATTGGGTCAAAATCCTGGAAGTCTCCTCTTAATAGTACTATGGATATACTTCGAACACCTGGGTTGCAGCAGTTAATGAAGTTGTTTCACCACCACCTTCACAAAGACAATTAGCCGCTGGCAACAGATGCCGCCTGACTTGCAACACTTGAATCCCATGAGAGAATAGAAACTAGCTGAGTATTAGGTGGAGGTAATAAGAAAGATGACATTCTGCTTTGTCAGACTTGGAACCATAGAAAAGTTCTGGCTCAGAATTCAGCCCATTGTGTCTGCACCAGCCAAAAAAGAAAATAAAAGGACATGCTGCTTATCTTAATCCCACTTCTAGCACGTCTTCCGTTGCCTTGCAACTTGAAGCATTACAGCTGCAGCAAATCCCAGTACCTTATAATAGTTGTGTTTCAGCCTCGACCACCAACTTAGGCAATGAAAATCTTTCCTTGTA
The DNA here is from genome assembly GCF_965287045.1 of Carcharhinus amblyrhynchos. Lineage (NCBI taxonomy): Eukaryota > Metazoa > Chordata > Chondrichthyes > Carcharhiniformes > Carcharhinidae > Carcharhinus > Carcharhinus amblyrhynchos. The sequence goes on from NC_137331.1 coordinate 7,168,605, forward strand.
TTGCAGTTTTCAAGCCCAGGCAACATTCTTGTAAATCTCCTTTCTGCACTCTCTCCGGAGCAATTATGTGATGACCAGAACTGTGTACGCGATTCCAGCTTTGGCCTAACCAGCATTTTATTCCAGCATTACATTCTTACTTTTGTATTCAATACTTCATCCTATAAGGGAAAAGCATTCCATATGCCTTTTTTTAACCACTTTATCCAGCTGTCCTGCTACCTTCAGGAACGTGTGGATATACGCTCCAAGGTTTCCCACTTCTTCTATCTCTGAGTATCTCCCCATTTATATTCCTATGCTTTGTTTGCCCTCCCCAAATGCAGTACTGCACACTTTCCAGATTGAATTCCATTTGCCAGCTTTCTGCCCATGCATCCAAACATTTGTATAATTCTAGAAATAACAGCTGTGCTCTTCGCCGTAAAATACATAGCCAGTTTTTCAGCAGATTTCCCATTCACCCTTCTCTCATTTAAATCCGAATAATTAATATATACAACAAACAGCGAAGGCTCCAACACTATGCCCTGTGGAATGCCACTAGAATGGCTTTCCATTTGCAAACAAATCCATTGACTGTACCATTTTTTCCTGTCACTATTTTGGATCTAAGTAGGCATTTTTCTTTATGCCATGGGATCTCATTTGGAAAGTTGCCAAGTACTAATAATCTTAGTGATAGCACTTGGGTTATGTCAACAAGCAGCTATTGAAACTTCTAGAACAGATTTGAATTTCAACTCTCAGACACTCTGGCTGGAATTTTACTGTCTTGCCCACCAAGTCGGCACGGTAACACTGTGGTTAGCACTGCTGCTTCACAGCTCCAGGGACTGGGGTTCGATTCCCGGCTCGGGTCACTGTCTGTGTGGAGTTTGCACATTCTCGTTGTGTCTGCGTATGTTTCCTCCAGGCGCTGCGGTTTCCTCCCACAGTCCAAAGATGTTCAGGTTAGGTTGCTTGGCCATGCTAAAATTGCCCCTTAGTGTCCTGGGATGTGTAGGTTAGAGGGATTAGCGGGTAAATGTGTAGGGGTATGGGGATAGGGCCTGGTGGGATTGTGGTCAGTGCAAACTCGATGGGCCGAAGGGCCTGTTTCTGCATTGTAGGGTTCTATGTTCTAAAGTCAATCAAAGAGCGAGCGTGGGAAGGTCCGTTGACCTCAGATAGGATTTTATGGTTTCCAGATGAGCGAGGCTATAAAATCCTGCCCTTAGTGTTTAAAGAGCTGGCTATTTCAATAACTTGACAGTTCTTCAGGCATTATTCACCCTTCAAGTTCATTTCCATCCTTTCTGAAGATCCATAACTCCCACAGTGTGGGATAAGGCCCTCACTCCAATGAAGATGAAGTCTTTGAACTCCACGCTGAGTTTATATAGTCCTGCTGAACCCTCATATGGGAGTTATGCCATGCCCCTTTTCACCTACTGACAAAATGGAATCTGTCAGAAATAGGGGTGTGTATTTCGAATCCAGGTCCTACCCGTTTTTTTTTAATTTCTGGAACCTCCTCCACACTCTGAAAATCCACCTAGTGTGTCAGCTTATAAATAATTTAGTGAAAGCTTTTGGGATCTAAAATAAAGTAAACTGGGATTACTCAGCTGTGTAATATGCAGTTATCAGTCAATTCTAAGTGAATATGTATGATCAGATAGAGTCTGTAAAAAATTGAAAATGCTGGGAATATGCAGCAGGTCTGGCAGTATCTGTGGAAAGTTAATGTGACTCCAGAACTTGAGACAGGTAGAAATATGATTAATTTTATACCATTGGAAAGGAGAATGGGGAGGAAGAATAAAAGGAAAGATTTGGGATAGGGTAATAATGTCATGGAACAAAATGAGGATGATAATTATAGTAAAAAAAAATACATTTGCCCAGGATGAGCATGAATAGTAGAATAATGAGCAATCCTTTCCAAAAGCAAAAAAAGAAAAACTGGATTCAAACATGGGAAAAAATGGATCACAGAGTTCATGGTCTGACAATGCTGAACTCGAACCCAGAGGTGCCTAATTGGAAAATGAGGTGGTATTCATTGAGCTTGTGTTGAACTACACTGGAACACTTGGGCAGGTTAAGAACAGAAGACAAACATGAGAGCACCTGAAATCCAGCTGTTTGCAGTTTGAAGTTCTGAAAAATTGCAATTGGAATGCGAAATCCTTCAGTAATTGGATACTGTGGCTTTTGCACATGCCCTCACCTGCATTCTTTCAACTGTTAGAACTGATAACTACTAGTTAAAAAGTCAGTGTAAAGTCACAATAGTAATTTTGCATAATATCGCTGAGCAGTACAGTAATTCCAGACTAATGCTTACTTTCCAACAACAAAATTGTGCCACACAATTGTGAATGTTCATTCTTGATTTTTCCTTTCCAGTCAGCTTCCAGCTAGAAAGAACATAAGAAGCAGGAGTAGGCCATCTAGCCCTTCGAGCCTGCCCCGCCATTCAATAAGATCATGGCTGATCTGAAGTGGATCAGTTCCACTTTCCCGCTTTCTCCCCATAATCCTTAATTCCCTTGTCTATCAAAAACCTACCTACCCGTGACTTAAATATATTTAGCGAGGTAGCTGACCTGTACATTAATTCCAGGCCAAGATTGCCAAGCTTTTATTTGAATGAATGGGATGAACCTGTATTTACGTGAAGAGGGACATCCCTCTGGTTTCTGTTTTAATAAGTGATAGACTTGTCAATTAATTGGGCAGCTGTAGGTTATGAGCAGTGGAGTTCTGGATGACCTGAAATACACAGAGGGTGGAGAATGGGAAGTTATTCAGGAGAGCAATCAAATAGTTGCATCTAGAGTTGATGAGGTCATGGATTTACAGAAGCAGATTTGGTTATGTAGGCGTTATGACAGGCAGTGGCACAGAGACCAAAGTACACTACCTTTGTGATGAAAATTACATGGGGTCAGAAACTGAGTTTTGAGCTGAGATACGGATCAGATTAATTATGTTGTAGACGTAACAGATGAGCAAACTGAAGCACTGGTGAATGCAGGCTTCAGCTAAGAAGAGGCAAGGTGCACAGTTTAGATTTGACCGAGTTTGGTAACTACGTGGCCATGCTTTGGGAAGTAGCAGAAGCAGGTTCATGTGGATTATGTTGTGGGGAAAATGGGAGAACTGTTTGAAGCATGGTTGATTTGGAGGTCTCATTTTGGCAAATTTGTATCAAGCAACATGCAGCAAAAGGAGTTGTATGGAGATGAGGTGCAGATCAGCCTGTATCTGACTCCAAACCCACAGCAGTGTGGGTGACAACTTCCCCCTGAAATGACTGAGTAAGCCACTCAGTTCAAGGGCAGTTAAGGATGGGAACAAATGTTGCCTTTGCCAGTGATTTCCGCATCCCGTAAGAATTTTAAAAAAGTAGACAGGATTCCAAGCGACTATTTGTGAAACAGCCCATACAGAACCCTAGCCTAGATCCAGTTCCTTCACCCTTGCTCTTTGTTTTCCTACATATTGATTGCAGTTAGATCTAACACTTTACTCGAGGAACTTCTCTGAAGCACTATTGAAACGTAAAACGTATCTTCTCTTTCATATCTATATAGATGCGCATCTGCTGTTTGAAATTTTCTTTCTTTTAAACAAAATATTAAAACTGCCTGCAAGCTGTGACGGAATGAAGTGGATTAATTTTGTTTCTTTTTATGTTTCAGCCCCAAAAGGTGAGCCAATCGACTACAGTGTGGAGACATTAATCATTTTTGTAGTTAGTCCAGTGATAGTGCTGATTGTTTTGTCTGTCGTTGCTGTTCTGATTTGCCGCAAAATTCATCAGAACAGGATGCAACGGTTACATACACATGACACTGAAAATGGAGCAATTGATGGCCTTATAGCTTCCAACGTAGGAGACAGTACGCTTGCGGTAATCAGTTTTTTCTGTTTAAATTCTTTGAATCAAATGGAAATTGTTTAAATGCGAGCAATGTGTAGACTGCAGCTGCGTAGGAGAATGCTGTTAAGTGTAAAAATATATAATTAGTTCACTAAATTGCAGCATAGAACAAAGTTTGTTTTTACAATATTTGGTATGGAAAATATGGATGGGATAGTGTTTAAAGGCAAATGCTTTCAAAATAAGGTTCAAAGACCATAACATTAATTTCCTTTCTTGCAAATGAAATCCTTAAATTTGATTGTGCTCATTGGCATATAAATAGTAAAATGGTGGTAAGAGGAGTTTGGCCGATTAGGGACCAAGAAGGGGATTCGTGCAGGGGAACGTCCCTGAGGTACTAAATAAATACTTGCATCTGTCTTGCTGAGAAAGAAAATGATGCTCAGGTCATGCTAAAAGTAAAGGTAAAGTTGCCATAGTCCCTGGTGACCATAGGCTGCTCTCTCCTTTTGAGGGGGAGAGCTGACTGGTGGTGATTTCATCTGTGGATCACCACACCTCAGGCAAGGGGCAAGATTGAGAAGGCAGGGTCTTCATGAATAACCTCAGACAGTCCGGGAATTGAACCCATGGTTGGTGTCACTCTGCATCATGAACCAGCCGTAGAGCCAACTGAGCTGACTTGTTTAAAAGTGATGTAAAAATAAGCCCAGCAACTGTGGGTCAGTCGAGGAAACGTTTGGAAGTGATCATTCGGGATAAATGGATGTCGCTTGAACAAATGCTGATTAGTTAAGGAAAACCAGCATGGATTTGTCAAAGGCACACCATGTTTAACTGAGTTGCTTGAATTTTTTGATGCAGTAACAGAGAGGGTTGATGAAGTTGAATGGTTCTAAAAGGCATTTGATAATGCCACACAGTAAACTTGAGTAAAGTTAGAGCTCATAAATAATAAAGGGGGCAATAATAACATGGATACAAAATTGGCCGAGTGACAGGAATAAAGGGTAGTGATGAACCATGTTTTTTGGACTGGAGGAAGGTTTATAGTGGAGTTTCACAGGGATTGGTGTTAGGGCCCCTGCTCTTCCTGATGTATATTAATGACCAAGACCTTGACATACAAGGCAGAAATTCAAAATTTATTGGTTGTACAAAACTTGGAAGTCTTATGGAAGATAGTGTAGACCTTCAAAAAGACATAGGTTGGTGGAATGGGTGGATAAGTAGCAGAAGAAATCTAATGCAAAGAAGTGTGAACTTATTAATTCTGGTAAGAAGATTGCAGAAAGACCATACAAAATATAGGGTACAAATCTAAAACAGGCCCTGGAACAGAGGGACCTGGTATACATGTGCATAAATCATTGAAGATGGCAGGACAGTTTGAGAAGATGGTTAATAAGGCATAATAACATCCTGGGTTTTTATTAATAAGGGCATTGATTCCAGGCATGAGGAACTTGGGAAAATTACATAGAAGGTTACGTAGAAAGATTGGAGACGTCGAGTCAGTTTTCTTTGAGGTAGAGAAGGTTGAAAAGAGGTTTGGTAGAGGCACTCAGGATTATGAGGGTCCAAACAGAATAGGTAGGAAGAAACTGTTCCCATTGGCAAAAGAATCGTGATGATGTGGGTATGCCGGCATTGGACTGGCGTAAACACAGTAAAAAGTCTGACAACACCAGGTTTTAGTCCAACCGATTTATTTGATAATAGACTCACAAGCTTTCGGGGTTAGTGCCTTCGTCAGGTGAATGGAGAGTTCTGGCCTCAGACAGAGCATATAAAGCACAGACAGTTTAGAGATTACTGATTAGAATGCGAATCCTTACACCTAACCTGCTGTTCATTCTAATCAGTATTCTAATCAGTAATTTAATTTAATCAGTAAATCGCATTCTAATCAGTGATCTCTAAACTGTCTGTGCTTTATATGCTCTGTCTGAGGCCAGAACTCTCCATTCACCTGACGAAGGGGCTAACCCCGAAAGCTTGTGAGTCTATTATCAAATAAATCGGTTGGACTAAAACCTGGTGTTGTCAGACTTTTTACTGTGTAAAAGAATCGTGAACCAGAGGACACATCTTTAAGTAATTGGCAGAAGAAGAGATAGCAGTATGAGGAAAAACTTCACATTATGAGTGATCAGAATCTGGAATGCACTGCCTGAGAGTGTGGGGGAGACAGGGTCAATCGAGGCTTTCAAAGGGGAATTGGTTCTGCAGGGCTACAGAGAAAAGGCAGGGGAGTAGCACTAGGTGAATTGCTTCTTCAGAGGGCCTGCACTGACATGATGGACTGAATGACCACCTCTGCTTTAACCATTCTTTGATTCTGTAAAGTATTAGATTTGCGCTGCAAAAATTACAGGTAATTTTATAGAACCCTCCCGTAGCGCACAAGTCTTAGGTCGGTACCTTTCCCAAGTTAACTTCAATTATACACTTGGAGGACTAAAACTATCTGCACAGCCTTATGTTGTCATTCAGGCATGGCCTGGCCTACAGGCAGCTAATACTTTTGCACTATCTGCTGCTTAAATCCTGATCTCCAATGGACAGAACCTCTTGGGGATACCTTTTAAATCCATTTCATAATATTGCTGGCCTTTACATTCAAAGGCTACACTTCCAGGAATGATTTATTAATTTTCCACTGCCTGATTTAGCTACTGTTCTTTGAAATTTCTCACATTCGTCAAGTAGATTTAGTGAATTCACTTTGCTAGCGTTCATTGTATTTTTTTGTGCAGTTAAAGTTCATAGGGAACATAGATCAGATATTGTTCTAAATATTGCCAAGCATTTTCAGTACCAGGATACAACACAAGTTCCTTTTGGATGTAATTAATCTGTCACTGAGAGCTTCATCAATGGAAAGTGAAAACCAGAGGCTTTGTCACTGGGCAGAGTCGGTCCCTAAGCCTTCAAAATAATTGCCTAAGTCAATGTAATGCTGGATAGCAGACTTTGACAGAACTAAAACAACCCTTTGGAAACTAAAGCTACATAATTATATTACTACGCCCATCAGCATCTGCATTTGGTTCCAAACTGAGAAATTACGAAGTAAACCTTTAAATAAAACTTCAGCTAAGGAATTGGGAAGTGATTTCCTCCAAAAGATTAAGGGCTGGTTATGTCCCATTCGATATAGACTGGACCTTGCTTGAAGGTCTTATGGTGGTTTATTCTTTATTAAAACTGTTCACACTGAACCTTCCATGCTTTTGAATATTGTAAATGCTGTTCAGTGTAGTAATATTCAATTCCTTGTAACTGAAACTATATTTTCTATGGCCAAAAGAAAAGGCTGAACAACGTTAATATCTGCTTAGTTTCTCAGATTACCTGATGTAAAGGATCATGTAGGGTCCAGTCCCTAGCATCAAACTTCAGAAAGTTCCATTACTGGTAAAGGTTCAGAATCGATTGTGCCATTGCATACTTTCTGATGCTCTCTTTTTGAATGAGAGGCTTTTCTGTCTCTGTTAGTGTCATGGCTTTGGAATCAACATTTCTGGATCTGGTTGAAATTGTTCCTCAAAGCATAGTAATTCACCCCAGTGCTGAAACCATGCAACTTTTTCAATTCTTACCACAGCCCCTAACAGTGACCAGGGGCATGCAATCACTGACCATCAGGAGCTATTGGTTAACAATTTGAAACTGCAGTAAATCCCAAAAGTGCTCAAGTAAATACATTTCACTATGGAAAGCTCAATTTAAGTCTGGTGCACATTCACACAGCAGCTGTATCAACTTTCTGTACTGGAAAGTTATTTCATTACATTTTGAAGAAAATACAATGGTAAAATAGTTCAATGGACTTCTTGGCTTTAAATTCCTTACTTGACAGTCAACTCTGTTGACTTTGTGTCAGCCAGGATAGTCATGACCCTCGGCACTAAGAGGTGACCAACCATTACTCTGGGCCACTAGGATTCTGTAGATCTCGAGGCCAGCTTCTGCAACACACTAATGTTGTTTCTGTAAAAGCAAACTACTGCAGGCGCTGGAAATCTGAAGTAAAAACAGAGAATGCTGAATAAACTCAGGGATCAGCAGCATCTGTGGAAAGAGAAATGTTTCACATCTGTTTGACTCGTGAGCATCATATGAGCTCTAAACATAAACTGTTTCTTTCTCCACTGATGCAGCCAGATCTGTTGCGTTTATCCAGCATTTTATGTTTTAAGAAGTTTCTGTGACATGTCTGTCTAGGGTTTGACGGCACTATCTCAATATATTAAAAATGGTATTTTTTTAAAATGGTTAAGTAAGTAGATTTATTTAGAAAAATTTGGATTTTTAAGATCTTTTCAAGAAATCTACAGTGCTTTGACTTCCAAGTTCTTATATATTGTATAGTTTCTAGTTACAGATATCACTTGGCTCTCTCATCTGACTTTTCACCTAGTCAGGTGAGACAGCTAAGTGTTAAATATCTTCGTTAATAATAGCTGGTATTTTAAGTTGGAATGATATAACCTGATACAAGTCTTGTCATCTGCATTAAGTGGAATTTGATGAAGACCCATACATTTCACACCTTGCACACTTACCTACAGAACCGAACTTAAAGTTCCTGCAAAATTAGCTAATTAAGGTGCTGAGATCAGTGGTGCCATGTAATTCCTGCATCACATCTGGTAAGGTGGAATAGGAGGATCGAGCAAGTAATACAGTCTTAAGTTTTAAGAATAAATCATATTTTCCATTCAGTGATCTCTTTTGGTGACTGAACCCTGGTGGTTAGAACCAACATATAGCATTCTACATTCATCTCATGCCTCAGCTGACCTACCCAATTTCTTCCCACTCTGTCTTGGCATAATTTCCCTCCAAAGACAATAGCTGTGCAAATATCAATTCAGGCAGTTCAAATGTCGATATCACCATAAGGTATTATAACCATATAGTAATGATGACTGCTTCTAAATTAACAATGTTTTATGCTCTTCATTCTCAGGATTTGCTCGATCACTCTCGTACATCAGGCAGTGGGTCAGGGTTGCCATTTTTAGTGCAACGCACAGTCGCCCGACAGATCACACTAATGGAATGTGTAGGTGGGTAAAACAGGACAAAAACTGAGGCATGTTTACTTGAAATAGGTGATTTGACCCTGGCTACCAAGCAAGCAAGAACGTGGACGTTTCATTTTGCGCATTGGAATCAACCCTTGGCCAGCTGTATTGTCCTTTTGGAGGTTGTTGCTGATGTTCTTACTCATCAGCAGTTCATTTCACCCGACTGCCTTGGCAGGGTAATGCTTCGGGCTTCACGTTCTGGGCATTTGACTGACGAGAAAAGCTGGGTTTGTAGCCATTAAAACGTACTCTTAAGTTGCCATTTCCAAAATGGGTTGGGGAAACAGAAATAATTGAAGAAGAGTGAAACGCTTTTAATATAGCACAGTAACAACATAATAATAAAAGACTGGAGAGCAAGACTGTATAATTTGTTTGGTTTATTTTACGGCAGTTCAGCTGAAAACCTACAAAACTGATCGACCCAGGTACACAGGAATTTCCCTGGAAAAGTTTCACTCTTCATCATAAGATGACCAAATGTTTGCAGAAATGTCTTGATTTTAATTTAGCATGCCATTCTTCTGGAAAACTTTTATCTGATGAGAATAAATCCAAATATATCAAATTGAAAGGTAAAATGTGTGTCACACGCACAAAACAGCTTTTAACACATTAACTATTGAAAAGCCAATTGATATAATCCAGACAGTGAAGCAAAACACCTAGCAGACAACTATTTACACAAAGGTTTCCTTGCCCTAGTGCTGATGACTTGTGGGCAGAGCAGTTAAGCAAGCAAAACTGCAGGGTTTGCTTAAAAAATTAAAATAATAATGCTGGAACTGTAATTATTTAAAAACATGCTTACTAGGAAAGTCTGCAATGCAGTAAAACCTAACTTTGAAAATGATTTGTGCAAGCCTTTTCCCATGGAAGAGCCTGTCACAGCAACAGAGACAAGAATTGATTGTGCTTATGAAAACTACAATATTAATATATAGTCAGAGGTAAGGGTGACACCAGATAGCCAACACAAAATATCTGTAAAGCCACAAATTTTCCAGATTCCTCAAAATAATCAAGGTGGTTCATCACTGAAAGACACCTAAATCTCAAAACAAATCTTTCATGGAGGTGAAAGGTTAACAATGCGAAAGCACAATTTTGTGAAGCAGAGTGAAATGTTGCAGAGTAGTTCTGAACCTTGAAAGGACCTTTACATGGTAAAGTACATGCAACATGTTTACATGTGGCAACAAACTTGTGTACCATATTGTGTGCAGAAGCCTAGTTATGGTAAAATAGGTGTTAAAGATATGGGAAGATAGTTGTGCCAAATTTGGGGAAATTGCCACAATACAGGTACCTCTGACAACCAATTTGCTTGTTTCTTTTATCAGTTAAAGGTTAGAGCTCCGCTGTCTTGTCTTCCATATGTAAACATGTCAATTGCTTGACTCGATATCTGCAATTGTGACGCTCAGTTTTGTGGAATTGAGATTTATTTCCAGCATAATTGAGTTCAGCTGAGAACAAGAAAAACGTCTGATAACTTGACAAGTTCACAACGTTTCTATGATAACTGAATCTGGCTGTAATTTTTTGACTTAACATTCTCACAAATTGTTGGTTCAGACTAAGGAACTCGAAGGAGATGTGATTTCTACCCGCACAAAAGCATGTTTCAGGATCACGAATTATATCCAAAATACTAAAGTTTCCTTCTTTCTACGCCTGAAACAGGAAAGGGTCGCTATGGAGAAGTCTGGAGAGGTCAGTGGCAAGGAGAAAACGTTGCAGTGAAAATCTTCTCCTCCCGCGACGAGAAATCTTGGTTTAGAGAGACTGAAATTTATAATACTGTTCTTCTTCGCCATGAGAACATATTAGGTGAGAAATTGTTTATAAGTGATGCTGAGTATGAATCCAATTTACTTTTTGTTATTGACTGTAAAATTTAGTAAGGCAAGTTAGGCAAACAAAACTGGAAGAGCGACACCTGTTGCTTTAGATGAATATTCAACCTGCTGCAAGAACACCTCAGTAGCTACTTCCATTTAAAAAAAACGGAACATGTGGTAAACACTCAGCAGGTCCAGCAGAATCTGTGAAGAGAACTGAAGGCACGTTTGCATATGTTGCAGCTGAAGTCATAGTACAAGTGTCATCAGACAGTGGAAACCAAAAGGTGTTACGATCAGAACAGTGAGCTGTTAAACAGTGGTACACCCGCACACAATGCAACAAAGGTAGCACTCTGGTAGTTTGATAGTAGGCGAACTAGGACATTGTGGTTCTAGGCACAGGTTGTAGTCGAAGAAATATCCTCAAGGGATTGTTGACGTTCACCAGAATACAGTATGTAATATAAGATATGAATGCAAACCCAGCTCTTAAAAAGTTTAAGTTTTCTGGGCACAAAGCATGAAAACTTTGACTTACACCGATCGACAGTTCCCTTCCCTGCCATGCCATGGAAGAATCCCAACTTAAAAAGAAACACATCAGGGAGCAGGTAAAGACATAAAAATAAGCGCAAAATAACACTGCAGAAATCATGGAAAGACCAGCAGCACCCTGTGCACACATACTCAGAGCAATATATAAGCAACAGGGCAAATCATATCTTAAAACCTACCATTGTAAAACCAAGGAATATATATTATAGACAGGGGAAAGCAAAAATGAACCCAATACTAAATTCCACTATTTGCATTTTTCCAGTGCTAAGATACAACCATCAGTGTGGTTTCTGTTCTTTAATCGGCCATATTTCCTTAATATCGTGTGGCTTCATTGTAATCAAATAACGTCCGATGAACATCTATAAAACCATTTGCTGTACTTTGGAACCTGGGTGGTCTGAACTATGGGTCTTTGTCAGCCAATTTCCTATAGATTTGTGGACTTGTGGCATAACACTGATTCTCAATAAATAGTAATTTAATCATGTAAATTACCTGTTTATGGTTGTTTGGCCCAATGAGACTGCTGGTGCAGATACGATGGGCCCAATGGACAACTCCTACGATCGTCTCCTTGCGGTGCCATTATATTTCATACCCAAAAATAGATCTTGGCCAGATCTTTGCCACCACCCCATGTAATACAAAGTAAATGTTTGTTTAGCAAGCCAGGCCCCTTCTCATTTTGTGCCCTTCCAAATCAAAAATAGGATTGGAAGTCTTTGCGGCATTGCTTTCTGTATTGTTTCCAAAAACAGACAAAGGTAATAAGTAAAGCACGAGTCAGTGAAAATGCAAAGCCCTGGAAGGATGTGAGCAGATGCTGCAGTTTGCAGCACAGGGGTATGAGCAGAGTTGAGGGTGGAGAGATTACCTTTTGAACATGCATATTCTTCAAAGAGATAAAAAGTGCAGACACTAACACTCCACGTTCATCTCTCTGAAACAGTTGGAGGGTGCCGGGTGGGGGAAGCAGATATGCCACACAAATGACGTGTCAATTGGAAAGGAACATTCTGACAAAGAGTAATAAAAATCAAGTATAGCAGTCAGTTTGATCTATCTGGTTGCTGCTTAATTCCAAGCTTTAATAAAGAGCATACTGATCTGGTCTGATATGTAAATTTGCATCAAGAATTAACCTCAACACTTACCAGATGACAATCTTCCAAATTAGGAAAAAAAGTATTTTTTCATTGGGAGAGAATATGGTGGTGAAGTATGTTAAAATTGAGTGAAATCAATAAATATCATAGTTAAAGAGAAAAATAGGATGCGAAGAGAGCAGAATATTCAAACATTGATTTTTATACTTGGTATACAAGTTCTTTGTACATTAATAATACAATTCTTGTGTAAATTACTTCATTAAGTTAATGCTGCTATTTTGGCTGTCATGGTGCATAAATTGAAAACCAGGCTGAGTATCTGTTTAATGAAAGTTTTAGAAGACCAGGTACAGAGTAGAGATACAATGAGAAATCGTATAAAGAAAATAAATGCCATAGAAGAAATGAAGGGCTCAACTAAGCAAGTGCAAATGACAAAAGCAAGGACACTTGACGTCTTGCCAACTTTTTAAAAAGCTATTTCACAGCACAATAGCATTGTGAGCAAAGGGATGCAACAAGATACTCAGCACTGATCTACATGTTTTTTGTTTCTTTTGATACCTTGCATATATTGTTCTACATCTCTTGTTGCACCTTTCTCCAAGAATTGGAAAAGAAATGTGTGTAATATAATACAATCAAATATCCATTTTGACTTCCTTTTTTTTAGGTTTCATTGCCTCAGACATGACATCAAGAAATTCTAGCACCCAGCTTTGGCTTATCACTCATTATCATGAGAATGGTTCACTCTACGACTATCTACAGCGAAATGCAGTGGATACTGTAGTTTGCCTGAATTTTGCCTTATCTATAGCCAATGGTCTGGTGCATATCCACAATGAAATATTTGGGACTGAGGGAAAGCCTGCAATTGCACACAGAGATCTGAAAAGCAAAAATATCTTAGTGAAAAAGAACCTGCATTGTTGCATTGCTGATCTTGGTGAGTATTAGTCCTGTCCTGTCTTCAGATTGTTTTTAAAGTACAGTTTGGCAAAAATGCTATATTAATTAATTTCTGTATTTGCAGGGTTAGCAGTGACGCACTCTCAAACAAACAATCAATTAGATGTTGGGAATAACCCTAAAGTGGGCACAAAACGATATATGGCACCCGAAGTACTTGAAGAATCTATTCAGGTTGATTGTTTTGATGCCTACAAGCGTGTAGACATCTGGGCATTTGGACTTGTATTGTGGGAAGTAACTAGGAGGACATTCAGTAACGGTGAGCATTACACTAACCAATCTTCCAAATCTCTCTCTCTCTCAAGGCTAGACTTCTGAATCGAGTTGAATTCAAGAAAAGTAAAGTAAATTAATTGAAATTATAACCTTTTCTCTTAAGTAAGCAAAATACTGGTGAGTTTAAATATTGTTAAAGTTGAACCTTTATACGGTTTAGAGTTGCATATATTCAGTAACCTACTCAATATTGTAAAATCTTAACCAGCAAGTTATTTCAAGCTAATATTCTATAATCAGGGATCAAAACTAAAAAGTCCTCTTCCCAAAGGATCCTCCATGGTTATGGTTCTTCCACCATAACCACTGGAAATTTGCTGGTTCCGCCATTGACCATGGCCTGTAACTCTGAGCATGAGACCCTTACCTGGGCCTGTAGTGAGTTGCAAAAGAGTAGGAGCTACCATCCTGAGGTATCTCTGCAACTCTAATTTCAGGAATGTGCATCTACAAATGCAAAGCAAGGGCTACATGGATGTGCATATCTGTAGACTTCATGGAAAGGCATTCAATTGAAGATTGGATGTAGAGTAAGAAAGACTCACCTTTATGTAGGTTTTTTTTATCTTCAGGGTACCCCAAAATGTTTTATAGCTTAATGGATTACTTTAAAGTGTAGTTACTGTTGTAGAAAATACAGCAGCCATTTTGTGCACTGCAAGGTCCCCACAAACAGTAATGCGACAATGGCAAGGAAATTATTTTAATGATTTTGGTTGGGATTTAAATATTGCCCAGGGTAAAACTGAGCCGAAGATACTGTATAGAAAATAGAAATCCTGGAGTTCAATCTCTGTATGTCTATACTTGTTTGTTTTTAGTTGGAGTCAGCAATTGAAATGCTGGCCCAATTTTCTTCCTGTCCAAGTTCAATATTAGTATTCCTGATGTCGCCCTGGTAAGATCAACTAACTCAGCACAAAACTCAAATTAAATTTGGATTTACACAATTACGCTGAGCAAATCAGTCACAACGATTAAACCCACTAAAGCGTTGAGAGCTGTGTGCAAATATCTGATGTTCACTTGGCAATTGTCCATACATTTAAATAAGGGGCATCACCTTCAGAGCACAGGACTTAGGGAATAGGTCATCCAGCCCTTCAAACCTGTTCTGTCATTCGATAACATCACAGCTGATCAGACTGTGGTCTCATTCTACTTTTCCTGCATAGCCCTTGGTTATCAAAATCTACCTAACTCTGCCTTGAATAAGTTCAATGACTCAGTCTCTCTCCACTGCTTTCTGGGGAAGGGAATTCCACAGACTAATGACCTTCAAAGAAAAAAAATCTTTTAATTTCCATTTCAAAAGAGTGACCTCTTATTTTAAAACTGTGCCGATAGTTCTGTGAAAGGAAACATCGTCCTTGTATCCACCCTATCAAATCCTCAAGATCTTATCTGTTTCAATAAGATCGTCTCTCATTCCTTTAAACTTCAGTGGCAATAGACACAGCCAGTTCAGCTTTAAGGTGGGACATTTTTGGGCAGTTCTTTAAAATGGTAATGCTTCTTCAGACTTTGACCCTTCACAAACATGAGAGAATAACTCTAGACTGGACTGTGGACTTTTCTACAACTATTATTAGTAAGGTTCAATATCATCAGAGGGCAGGTTAGACAGGATGAATTCTCTCTCGCCCAAGATGGAACCTCTAGCTCCAGCATGCACCTCATCATGAGTCTGGCAGAATCCTCTGGTGTAATTGAGCAACTAAGCACCTTTGTCTCAGGAATATCTTAATTTCCAAATGATCAAACTTTTTGTTATTGTAGCATTGTCTGCTGGTGTAAAGTTTTAAAAATACACCATTTCAGAAGAACTTGGGATTTCTGCTTAACTACCAATCATTATCACAAGCAGTGGTGCAGATATTTCTAGGGCTGTCACTGGCAGGAAGGCCTGAGGCCACACCATGACCGCCCTTGGAAACCTGTGGCTGGAGGCATCACCCAGCTTGAGAACCCCAGAGCCAAAGGCACTGCCTGCTTTGAGAACCCAGGGGTTTCACCTGATCTGAGAACTCTGTCATCGAAGGCATGCCTGCCATGTAAGCCTGAGGTGCCTGGTGCATCATCTACCCTGAGGAGCCTGGGGCCAAGGACCTCACCCACCCGGAGATCGGGGGCTTCATCCACCCTGAGAACCCTTGGGCCTCGCCTAACTTCAGAACCCCAAGGTCCTGGGATATCACACCCCTTGAGAGCTAATCAGCATTGGATATAGCCATCTTGGTCCATTTTATATTGTCAGTTATTTAGGATAGTTTTGCCACTCTGTCTTCCAAATTTGATGTGTTTAGAAATTTAATTCTTCCTGCTTTTCCAGGTATTGCTGAAGAGTATAAACCTCCATTCTATGATCTGGTACCAAATGACCCTAGTTTTGAAGATATGCGAAAAATTGTATGTGTGGAACAGCAAAGACCAAATATTCCTAATAGATGGTTCTCGGACCCTGTGAGTTCAAATCCTTCGTGGTGTCATTTCATTTGTTATTTACCCTTTCATTCCAGCTTTCTTGTTCATAATGCCAAGTCTGTTCCATCCACTTTTCACTTCAATATGCCCTATTCATGCATATTCTGGGGCATTGTCCCCTCCCAGGAGCAGCATGATGGTGTAGTGCTTATCGCCGTTGCTTCACAGCTCCAGGGACTCGGGTTCGATTCCAGCCTCGGGTGTCTGTTTGTATGCAGTCTGCGTGTGTTTCCTCTGGGTGGTTCGGTTTCCTCCCACAATCCAGCAACATGCAGGTTAGGTGGATTGGCCATGCTAAATTGTCCCTCAGTTTGTGAGTGAGTACGCACCATGGAGAGGCCGCTTCTGCTCAGGTAAGTTAGGTGGTATAACATTAAGACCATGATCTTTGCCCATGGCAACCAAGTCCTCTGTGGGTTCGATATCCAGTTCTGCCATGACGAGCAGGCTTCCTCAGTGATGGTGCTCCTTCATCCTAAAGTACAATTCAAAGGGGTGTTTCATCTATTTCTCCAATTGTTTATTGCAGTTGGTAATTACCTCCCTCTTTCATTTCAATGGAGTCATTTACTTTGCTCATGGAGTAGTTAGTTGCCTTCTTGATGCTTTGACACATGTCCTGACATTCCCTGTGTCGAAGGACATTTGGATATTATGGCATTGTTGTAACCAGTAGCCGTTGTGTCTTTGGACTTCAAGTGGCTCTTAGTGCATTGAGTTTTCTCACTTGGATCTCCCTTGTAATTAATGAGGGCAGGTCACTTGGCTTCAATAACCGGTTTAATTACAGTGATGTTAGCTTAGAACTAATCAGCATTTATACTCTCTTGCTTTGCATGTGTACAGAGAGTGACATTGTAGATGATGTCTAGATGTATATTCCATTTCACTTCTGCACTGGGGGGGAATGACAGAGAGTGTCTGTTCAATCGAGTCACGGAATTGTTGATTCTTACCTGGGTAGGCAGTATGGCTGACATTAATACAAGGATGCCATTTCTGCTTTGAATTAAAAACCTTCAAGGGTTGAATCCTAAGCCTGATGTACACCAGGTGTGATCTATATCACATTCAGCTCTGTGGTTGCTGTGTGTATTGAGAATGCTATTCAGAGAGCAGTCTATTGATGATCAGATCCAGTTTCTGCCAGTGCCGTGATCTTGGCATGATTTGTTCAGAAAATGTTAGTTACACAAAGTTCATGATAGCAGCGTAGCTCAATTAGTCCAAGGGTCATGCCTTGTTGTCTTCCATTAAAATCCCCAGCGAGGTAGAACATTAGCACAAGAATTAGGAGCGGGCTAAGCCCTCAAGTCTTCTCCGCCATTTCAATAAGATCATGGCTGATCTGTTGGAGTCTCAAACTCAACTATCCTGTCTGCCCCCATAATCCTTGACTCACTTGTTGGTCAAAGACATGGAAGCACAGATACTCATGAGGTTAACTGGTCTTAAGTGCAAAGCATTTGGAGTGAACATATTCTGAACCATTCATAAGGTTTCTGTCATTGAGAATAGCAAGTTCTTAATGCAAATCTTACACCTTCCCCTGCTAATGTAATGCTTTTCTTTCTCAATCTGCTGTGTGAGTTTGCACTCTTGAAGGGAGATTACATTACTATTCAGCCTATGAAATTCCATGTAAATCACAGCTGTCTTGCGTATTATTGACCAACTGCAAAATGTCTTGTCACATCTGGTGTACGCGGTCCTGACGTTCATGCATGCCAACCAAAGAGTTGGCACTTCTTTCACTTTGTTTCACTTGTTTGCTTGGTGCAATGGATTTTGTTTACGAGCCAAGCAGAGACTCTTAGTTCTCAGCACCTGTTGAAGCAAGTGGACAGTGAGATGCCCACACCTTATTGGTCAGGGGCTCCCTAAAATAGGGGCAGTTGACTAGTGAGACATGGTGATCCCTCCCACCATCGAAGACAGCCCATAGCTTGCATTCCCTACATCGCTCGAGTTGGGCTTATCACTGGGATCTGTTGTCTCCAGTGTTCTGTTAATGCTCTACAGCGAAACTATCAAAGCACCTTCCTGTAGGACATCATGGGAAAAGTTATTTGCCCATCTTGCCCTTATCAGACTGAGTGAACCCATCTACCTTGAATCCCAGTGTGATTTCAGAATTGGAAGTTCTATAAATGGCTTGATCTTCAGTCTGGCAGCTGCAAGAGAAATGGCATGAACAGAGGAGGCCACTATATATTGCCTTTATCGATCTCACTCAGGTATTCAACCAGAGACCCTCTATTTAAGAGGCTGGAGAAAATTGACTGCACTCCTATGCTGCTCAATGTGATCTCGTCTTTCCCATGTCAGCATGATGTGTCAGGACAACATCGAAACTCTTTGCAATCCAGAGCACGATCAAACGGGGATATTGTTATCTTTGCTGCTCTCATATGCCTTTGGGTCATCTACACGGGGGTTTGCTTGACATGCCAGAACTGATAGAAAGCTGTTAAGCCTTGCTCGCCTGAAATCCAAGACCAGGGTGCACCAAGTCCTCATCAAAGTTGCTTTACACTAATAGTGCTGCACTAGCAGAAAATGGGCAGAATCCTGACCACCAACATCAGGAAGACAAATTGTCCGGGATGTTGCCGTACTCTCATCCATCAGCGCTGACAGTGAGAGACAGCGGAGGTTGTTAATAGCTTCACATGCCTAGACTCTGAGATCACTAGCAAACAGTCACTGGTCCTGAAATCTGTAGCTTTGCGATGCATCTCAGATGTATCCTCAACAATATGGCATGGTTGCGCAGTGCTTAGCACTGTGATCTCAGCGCCAGGGATGCAGGTTCAATTCCAGCCTCATGTCACTCTGTGTGGAGTTTGTACGTTCTCCCCATGTCTGCGTGGGTTTCCTCCAGGTACTCTGGTTTCCTCCCACAGTCTAAAGATGTGTAGGTTAGGTTGATTGGCCATGCTAGATTGACCCTAGTATCATAGGATTAGCAAGGTAAATATGTCCGGTTATGGGAATAGGGTCTGGGTGAGGTTGTGGTCGGTGCAAACTCAATGGCCGAATGGCCTCCTGCACTGTAGGAATTCTGTGATTCTAACTCTTTGCGGGACATGGACATGGTCACCAGCTCAGATGTCCTGGAGCATGCTAATTCCATCACCCATTGCTGAGCCAATGACTTCTGCACTGGCTCATCCACATCCATTGCATTGGTGGCAGCCATATACCTAAAGAGCAGCTGTACAGTGGATTGGTTATTTGGTCATAACCTTCTGGGCTTTTAGCCCTTCGCTACAAGGACACATGCAAATGAGATATGAAGATGGCAATATTGATACTGACAAGACATCAGTCACTGATGGCCACGACCTCTGGAGGCTGATTATTTGCAAAGGCACTGGAAGCAGTGAGCAGAAACGAAAAGTTCAGCTGGCTGAGGATAGAGTGCAGGGAAAACAGAGCCCACTATCTTTCTCTGCAGCCAGATGCAGCAGAGACGGCCGTTCCAGAGTTGGGTTCCTGAGCCACAGAGGTAATGCTCAACACAGACTTGACCTTTGAAACACAAACCATTATCTTACAAGCAGGCAGGGAGCCACGAACAGTATTCATACCCCCACTCTCCATCTGGGCTTGCAGACCTACCCTCCCCCCACTCTCCGTCTGGGTATGTGGACCTACCCGCCCCCCCCCCCCCCCACTCCATCTGGGTACGCGGACCTACCCTTCCCCTTGCTCTCCATCTGGGTACGCGGACTTACCCTTCCCCCCGCACTCCATCTGGGTACGCGGACTTACCCTTCCCCCCGCACTCCATCTGGGTATGCGGACCTACCCTTCCCCTTCCTCTCCATCTGGGTACGCAGACCTATCCTTCCCGTTGCTCTCCATCTGGGTACGTAGACCTACCCTTCCCCTTGCTCTCCATCTGGGTATGCGGACCTATCTTCACCCTGTTCTCCACCTGGGTACATGGAACCACCCTCCCCCTGCTCTCCATCTGGGTATACGGAACTACCCCCGCCCCCCTCCGATCTGGGTTTGTGAACCTACCCTCCCCCCTCGCCATCTGAGTACATGGACCCTCTGCTCTGGACCTCAATCATGGCCCCATCACACAGAAAAGCTCTAGGTTTAATCACAGCAAAGTGACTCCAAATTGTAAAATGTACAGACCAAATGGTAAACATGGTGATAGTCTTTTTAACTTTCCACTTGAAGTTGATGCATAAACTGATACTGTTTTGGTGCACATAACATTGTAATGTGTACAAATACTAGAAATTTAGAAAATGCTTTTGTTTTTTTATTGAAAAATTATGTGTATCTTAGTTTTGTGACGAAAGGTTGTCTGTATCTTACATTATTCTCATTCCTTTCTTTCAGACTCTGTCTGCTCTTGCCAAGCTGATGAAGGAGTGTTGGTACCAAAATCCCTCTGCACGGCTCACTGCGTTACGCATCAAAAAAACTTTAGGAAAAATAAGCAATTCATTAGAGAAAGTGAAAATGGACTGCTGAGCTGAAGATGAGCACTGATGTTACCACTGTTCAGTAAATATGACCAGATCTGCAGGATAGAATGACACGCAGATTTCAAACTGCCCATTATTCTGCTTTCGCAGCCAATACTTGGACATTGTCGTGAAGTGGCAACAAGGACGCCATGGTTTGAAATGGCAGATGGATCATTCTCTTTAACCAAACCACTTAACCGTGGCTGTTCTGTTTGATACAGATTAAATCAGGCAGCAGCTTCATGTTCACCTGGTGCTCGCTAAATTTGAGTTCTTTTTGGAAGGGGAAGTTTTGCACTAAATTTCTTTTTTACTTTTGCATTGCTGTACAATTAATCATGTAAGTTGCAATAGCCCTGACCTGTGTATTGATCTTCAGCCAGTAAAATAGCATGCAGTTTTTCATCTGAAGAGGTAAGACTTAGTTGCTTTGTTACATGAGATACTTGAACCATCCAATGGTTATTGTATTTGAATATTAAAATATGAAAGTGCTCCTATCTTTTATGTGAAAGGAGCACATATTCACCAACTAATAATGGTGGTGCCTTGGCATTTATGAGCTACAGTTAACTTGTTTAAAATTCAGTTAAACAAACGGACTAAGGAGTACTTTCCACAGTAGTATCTGTTTAAAACTAATGTTTATTCAAATTGTATGCTTTGTTGTACCCAAGGTTTAAAATTATTTTTTATAAGATATTTTATCATGGTAGGAAGTAACATTCTTGTCATTTTGATTTGCTGTTTGGAACTTGAATGTTTCCGAGGGCTGGGGGGAAAGACATAGGAAACAAAAAAAAGACTTAAGTTAATCTGTGATTATACTTATAGCTAACTACCGTTGAACAAGTGTATGGTTTTTCTTAATATGCAAGTGCCCAGCTATTTAACTTCAACCGTCAAAACACTATTCCATGATTAGTGTTTTCTTGAAAAGTTAATCACGCTAAGTAGAAAAAAAAACAGAATTACTCATTACAATCATGTACATGTTGTCAGAACACTAAAAGGACACTCGTGAGACCATTGTACAGGAAGGGAACAACAGAAACTAACGCTAATTATTTGTGTGTAACCTCATCAAAAAATCTGGAAATTAGTCTCAAAAATAGTTAAAAATGCAATGTCCATTGAAGAGAATTGTTCCCCTGAAATACTGTAACACTAACCATGTGTGCAAGTCTTTAATGTAAATGTATGCAACCTGCTTTGCCTTTTGTTATTGTGTGTTTTAATTTGTGCAATGGGCCTCGCAGAGCGCTCGATTTATTATGTAGTTTTAAACAAAAGGGCTTACTGGGCTATTTTATAAGTGAAAGTATGTTGCATTTGTAGACAAAAGATTTTAATTATTTCATTTGGGACATCTGATTAGCTTTACCATTTGGTGAATTATGCAACGAATAGCTTATACCATTCTTACACTGTAATACTTTGCAGTACTTCAGTGTTTTTCAGTTTTTGGAACAGCAATAATTGAATATTAAAACCTAGTATTCCTGAAATTGTTTACGAACAGAAAAAGCATTATCTTAACCTATAATGGCAGTGATGTAATTAAAGTCTGTACTACACTCATAACCTGGTTGCAGTGTCTATTTAACAGTAATTCCTGAAAAACAGATATTTATGAGCAATATTAAAGCTACTGTGTCACTTACATTTTTAGCAGTGTTGTATTCTACACTGCAACAACTATGGTTTAAGTTTGTGTTCATATGTGAAGAAAAATATCATTTTAGCCTTAATCCTTAGAAAACTGGTGCAATTTTTCACTTTTTGAAAAAACATCGATGTCAAAAAATTTCAGTTAAATTCAGAAAATACTAATAAAGAGATGTCCTATGTGTTCCTCACTTTGGTATTTGTTTATATTATTCAGCATCAGATGCCTCGCAAAATCATTTTGCAGTTTAATGAAATTTTCTTTATGATGCTGGGAAGGTTCAGTTTGAGACTCTACCATGTTTTGAAAGCTACATCATTAATAGCCATTCTGCAAACCCTGTTGAGAAACAAAACAGATACAAGCAACAAAAGAGCAAACTATTTCTCTCAAAACCAGCTACAAAAGAAACCAGTATCAGGCACCAATTTTAATAAGAACATAAGAAATAGGAGCAGGAGTAGGCCATCTAGCCCTTCGAGCCTGCCCCGCCATTCAATAAGATCATGGCTGATCTGTCGTGGCTCAGTTCCACTTTCCTGCCCTCTCCCCATAACCCTTAATCCCCTCTCTTATCGGAAACCCATCAACCCGCTTCTTGAAAATATTTAGCGAGGCAGCCTCCACCACTTCAACGGGCAGAGAATTCCAGAGATTCACCACCCTTTGAGTGAAGAAGTTCCTCCTCAACTCCGTTCTAAACCGCCTCCCCTTTATCTTGAGGCTGTGCCCCCTAGTCCTACTGTCTTTTTTGAGCGGGAAGAGTCTCTCCACCTCTATCCTATCCATCCCATTCATCATCTTATACGTCTCAATGAGATCTCCCCTCATTCTTCTAAACTCTAGCGAGTACAAGCCTAGTTTATTCAGCCTCTCCTCATAGCTCAACCCCCTCAACTCCGGTATCAGCCTAGTAAACCTCCTCTGCACTCCCTCCAGGGCCAAAATATCCTTGCACAGGTGCGGCGCCCAAAACTGCACACAGTACTCCAGCTGCGGCCTCACCAATGCCCTATACAGCTGCAGCAAGACCTCCCTACTTTTATATTCAATCCCCCTCGCTATGAAGGCCAGCATCCCATTCGCCTTCCTGACCACCTGCTGCACCTGCAAGCTGGGTTTTTGCGACTCATGCACAAGGACCCCGAGGTCCCTCTGCACCGTCGCCTGCTGCAGTTTTTCTAGTCAACAGCAGTCAACATAGACTTGGAAGGGGGGAATTGAACCTAATCTTCCTAAAATAGATGTGGTGTAGATTTGCAAAAATGATTTTTCTCGAGTTTTAAATGTAAGACTTCTGTGTTGCATTTAAAGTCGTAGACTCCTGGGTAAAATGTCAGGGTAGGAAGATTTACAATAGAGGATTTACATCAAGTAATGGAACAGGGCAAGTGCTGAATGAAGTGCCTCAGTGTTGAATGGTTTTCATATGCATTAACTTACATTTTGAGGCACAATACTAACTTACCAAATTTACAGATTTTATTAAACTGATTTGCAGACTTTACTAACCTTGACCACTCACGCGAGAATTAGAAAATAAGTTGCGCTAAACATATAAATGGACAGAACATTGGCAGTTGGAACAAAATGTGGCCAAAAGTGAAGTGCTGCACATTGGAGAGGGAAAAATAAGTGATACAATTACTTTATGAATGCCATTGATACAGATAAATCTTGCATTCAATCGACATGTTCAGCCAAAGCAGAGTAGTAACTTTGTTTTTAATGAAAGCTATTTACTGTTTTAAATTGTTTCCAGCTAGTTGAAAGTTGATGATGCTTAATCTATTCTCAGGTTGAGCTTTTTGTCTATGGCTCACTGAATATTAATTGAACTGTCCGACGAGGTGAAGTGCTCCATCATGTCAGTGTTGTTGTAATTAACATTTGGTGGTTTCCTGTGATCATTTTTATTTGTTTTCTTGGTGTTTATGATGAGTCCAATTCTTTCTGCTTGAATGTGGACTGAGATGTGAGAACTCCAGATGCTGTGTTAGAACGCAGAATGGTTGTAGCGACTGGTTCCATGAGTTTCTGCAGTCAGGTAAGATTTCACCTATTTTTGTTGTCACCATTGACTAGAGGATAATCTTGATTTGAAATGGTTCTATGATGGTCTTTGCTCCATTAACTGTGGACTTTGCTGATGGTCTCCACAAAGGAGACAGCATAACAGGGCTGCAATAGCTTAATCCACAAAGACAACACAACCTGATGTTACTGATGTAAAGTGGTTCTAGATGTGGGTACTAGATGGCATCTTTAAGGATCATCGTGAGAAAATTTTGAGTCCTGTTCTCAGCATGACACCAGCTCAGATAGTATATATTGCTAAAAATTGACTGAAGACAATACTGATAGTACTTTTGGGTTAATAGGGTTTTTGTGAATTTTCTGCCCTCTTAAGACATTGACTCCTTGCTAGGACATGATAGCATGGATGCTGGTTGTCTTCCAGCACTCTGTGGATTTAAAGGTGAGTTCTGACAGGTAAGTAGACCATTAGTGTCATCAGAACAAAGTCTGATCTTACTCTTAATTTGCCATCCACACACACACGTGCACTGATAGCCAAGTGAATAGTGGCTCAATGTCGAGGCATGTTGGACACCTTCAAACCCCAAAGGTATAAAAATTCAAGAACACATCAAGATCTTAAAAGAAAGGGTTCCCAAATTAACTGAAAAGGATGAAAATTTCTGAGATGATACTGGACTAGGAAAGGCCCAAGAACTTAAACTGGGAATCCTATCCATGAAAGGAAATACACAAAGATTCTGGGTTTATTCAAAGTTGGATGGAGACGTAAAGATGGGAGTAGATATGTAGAATCCCTACAGTGCAGAAGGAGGCCATTCAGCCCATCAAGTCTGTGTCGACCACTACCTCTCACATCCACCCCGCCAATCCCCCGGCACGATCAACTTAACCCTCACGTCTTTGGATTGTTGGAAGAAGCCAGAACACCCACGCAGACACAGAAGAATGTGCAAACTCCACACAGACAATGACCTTAGGCAGGAATTGAACTGGGGTCCCTGGCGCTGTCAGGCTGCAGTGCAAACCACTGTGCCACCATGCTGCCCAGCACAGGAGCTACTGTATCACTTCCTCAAGAAAACATGATCAGAAACTTAAATGCTTACCACTGAAACCTTCAAATGTAATCCTGCGATCTTATGCAAGGTAGTACTTCCACTGAAGGGATGTATCATAGTTCAAGTAGAAGTTAATGGCACACCCGCAGAATTGCCTCTGCACTTAAAGGGAAATTTTCCTGCACCCTTTGGAAGAGCATGGTTACACAAAATCAATCTTAACTGGGGAGCAGTTAGCCAGTTGATTCACACCAAGGACACGCTACCAAAACTTATGAGAAGTATAGGAAGGTGTTTGAGAATACAGTAGGATCCATGACTGGAGTGGAGGCAAAGCTTAATATCAAACCAGATAGCATCCCGAGGTACTTGAAGGCAAGAACTGTGCCTTGTGCAATTAAACGAAAAGTAGAAGTGGAACTAGAGAAATTAGTAGATGATGGAGTGACTGAATCTATAACAATGTTGTCATTTTATATTAATGATTTGGATGAGAATTTAGGAGGCATGGTTAATAAGTTTGCAGATGACCCCTAGATTGGTGGCATAGTGCACATAAAGAAGGTTATCTAGGATTGCAACAGGATCTTGATCAATTGGACCAGCGAGCTGAGGAATGGTAGATGGAGTTTAATTTAGGTAAATGCAAGATGGTGCATTTTGGTAGTTCGAACCAGGGCAGGACTTAGTTAATGGTAGGACTCTGGGGGGAGTTAAAGAACGAAGAGATCTCTGGGTACAGGTTCATAGCTCCTTGAAAGTGGAGTCACAGGTAGACAGAGTGGTGAAGAAGGCATTTGGCATGCTTGGTTTCATTGATCAGAACATTGAATACAGAAATTGGGATGTCTTATTAAAATTGTATAAGACATTGGTAAGGCCACACTTGGAATACTGCGTACAGTTCTGGTCACCCTATTATAGAAAGGATATTTCAGTACAGAAAAGATTTACTAGGATGCTACTAAGACGTGATGGTTTGAGTTATAAAGAGAGGCTGGATAGACTGGGACTTTTTTCTTTGACGTGTAGGAGGATATGGGCGATCTTATAGAGGTCTATAAAATAATGAGGGGCATAGATCAGTTAGATAGTCAATATCTTTTTCCAAAGATAGGAGAGTCTGAAACAAGAGGACATAGGTTTAAAGTAAGAGGGGAGGGATACAAAAGGATCCTGAGGGGCAATCTTTTCACACACAGGGTGGTGCATGTCTGGAACGAGCTGCCAGAAATAGTAGTAGAGGCAGGCATAATTTTGCCTTTTACAAAGTGTTTAGACAGTTACATGGGTAAGATGGGTATAGAGAGATATGGGCCAAATGTGGGCAATTGGGACTAGCTTAGTAGTTAAAGGGATGGCATGGACAAGTTGGATTGAAGGCCCTGTTTCCGTGGTGTAAACCTCTATGACTATGATGAGCGATTAAGTAGTCCTAATTGTCCCAATTATTAAATCTGATGGCTCTGTACATATGAGGGGACTTTTAAGATGACGATAAATCCAATACCGAGTGTCGACCAGCTCCCCTTGCTACTAGTTGAGAACTAGTCACTGGACTGGCTGGTCAGCAGTTCAGCAAAATAGACTTGTTCCAAGCATATATCCAGATGAGAATGGCAACCGAGTCACAACCACTGCTAACGATTGTTACCCACAAGGATTGTTCCGATAGAAGCACCTACCATTCGGAATAACGTCAGCAGCAATCATATTCCAGAAATCAATGGATCAAATCTTATATGGCGTTGCAAATATGCAGTATTATTTGGACAACATTCTAACCACAGGCAAAACTTGGAGGAAACACTGAAGTGCCTAGAGAAGTACAACCTCTGAGTGAAGAAAGAATCTTTTTCCTCGCATTGATTTCATCTGTTGCTAAATCGGGAGAGGGGACCGGGGGGGAAGAGGGGTGTGAGGAGGAGGGGTAGGCTGGGGGAGAGGGGGGGGGGGGCAAGGGCCCCTCAACAGTGATGGCTTAATAAAGGGTAGCAACCAATCACCAAAGTATTCTCTCAGACAAACCAGGAAACTAAAAAATGTCAAATCCCTTAATGCAAAATTTTCAGATAGCAAAACTGGGGTATACGTATAGGATTCAAGTAGAAAGGTTTTTTGAAAAATGTGGGTAATATCTTATAATGAAGAAATATAATAATAAATATAAGATTACTCTTTCAGGGCCAGTGAAGTTGTTTGGCAATATTTGTGACTTTACACGTTAAAACCCCAGTTGCACCTCATTCAACAAGATTTAATCTTTTCAAAGGTTTTCACAGTGACAAGCGTGCGAGCTCTGGTCAGTTCAAAGATTTCCCAATGGGCGCATTCTCAACACTCCAATATAGCAACCTCAGGACGCATGTAGAATCATTGCAAGAAATTATTAACATGTACGGTACTGAAGTTCCTTCAGTGAAGCAAAGGTGACAGATGCCATCATCATTACAGCAAGTTCTGGGCTAATAATGGCAAATTTCACAACATGGTTTGATGGGACAAGTTACTTCTGAAGCTTCTTTCATTCAGACATAATAGAGAGCTACCAGACAAGAAAAAGACAGAATGGCTCCATTTCCCTCATGGAGGCCACAGTTTTCTTCAGCTGCATTTTCATGTGGTACACAGCCCTTTATTGCGTTCTTTTTCTTCCTCCTTTTATTTCCCTTGGGAGAAAAACCCACTATTCTCATAAAACAAAAATGCTGTAGTGTTCCATTGGGGCCACTTAAGTACCAGGCTGGCGAGAAAGTAATTTAAAAAAAAAGAAAGCACCCTCATAAAGCAGTAAGTCTAATTTTAGGCTTTTTCAAATCATCTGTGATCCCTAGCAATGCTAGTCATCCATTTTATGTAGGCAGATTCCTGACTCTGTACTATTCCCGACCCAAGTCCCAGAAATTTTTTTTGATACCACTCAGCAGCCACTGAATTTGTCATCTTGCGAAAGGCACGGCAGTTGGTTTACTTATTGGCTTGGTGTGGTCTGCATAGGGTTAGCTTTCCAGATGTCTTAGATTGCAAAGCAAACCCTTGCTATACCATCCCGGTATGCTACCAATCTCAACCAGCCACAGTAACCAATGTCACCACTAGATCATATGATATAGGAGCAGAATTAGGCCACTCAACCCATTGAGTCTGCTCTGCCATTCCAGGGATCATTCTTGTCAACCTCCTCTGGACCTTTCCAAGGCCAGCACATCCTTCCTTAGATATGGGGCCCAAAACTCCAAATGGGGTCTGATCAGAGCCTTATACAGCCTGAGGAGTACATCCCTGCTTTTGTATTCTAGCCCTCTCGACATGAATGCTAGCACTGCATGTGCCTTCCTAACTGCTGACTGAACCTGCACCTGAACCTTAAGAGAATCTTGAACAATGACTCCCAAGTCCCTTTGTGTTTCTGATTTCCTAAGCATTTTCCCATTTAGAAAAGTCTATGCTTCCATTCGTCCTTCCAAACCTCACACTTTTCCACATTGTATTCCATCTGCCACTTCTTTCCCACTCACCTAACCCATTCAAGTCCTTCTGCAACCCCTCTGCTTCCTCAATACTACCTGTCCTTCTACATATCTTTGTATCATCTGCAAATTTAGCAACAGTGCCTTCAGTTGCTTTCTCCAAATTGTTGATGTATATTGTGAAAAGTTGTGGTCCCAGCACTTACCCGAGGCACACCACCAGTCACCGGCTGCCATCCTGAAGAAGATCCCTTTATCCCCACTCTCTGCCTTCTGCCAGCAACATCCTGAGTGGTGGCCTCTCCGTGAATGTTCTTCTGTTTGATTAAATCAACCACTTAATCCTCCACAAACATCTGCCTACCATGTTGCATTTCTCTCTCATTGTACCCCTCTTACCAGTGACCCATTCCTTATATCTGGGAGGTACGAGGTCAGATTTCACTACACACGTGGATAGCATATTGGTTCTGGTTCTGGTTCTTCTGCTAACCGTGTTTGCTGCCACTGTCCCCATATCCAATAGAATCTCTACATGCAACTAAACCTTCATCGACATTAGAGCCATCTTCATATGACTGACCTCATTCTTTGGCTGAAGTTAAAAATTTCCCCCTGTATATGTAGATTTTGGCACAGCTTTTCATACAACGATGTCTGAGAGGATGGCCCAAAAGGTGGTAAGAGTGATTGTAGAGAACGTGGAGTGTATCAGAAATTGAATTAATCAGAGAACAGAAAGTCATTGTGGATGCAGCAAACACAAAGTACTGGAAAATCACAACAGGTCTGGCAGCATCTGTAGAGAGTGAATAGAGTCAACGTTTTGTATGTGGGTGAAATTTTTGTCGGAGAGTTTGAGAATGATGAGAGGGGATTAATGTGGACTCATTATTGGTTACATCTGAAGAAGGGAATAGGAATGGGAAAAAGGGAATTTTGTACTTAGAATTTGTGCAGGAGTTTTGCAAACCTTATCTGTTTGTGTAGGCTTGTGTCCAGCTAAACATAACTAAACAGCTGCAGATGTTGAAGTGCGATAACAGCTAGTTGAAAGGCGGGACAGTACTGAGATGACCAGGACCACACAAGTTACACAAAGGAAGAAATAGCTGGAAGAACTGCAATTGTGACTGGACCCGGGACTGCGTCATGACTGGGACCGGGAACCATAATGTATAAATATCCACACTGAGTTGTATTTGGGGAGAAGTCTGGCAGACCACTTTAGGAACCAGCTTCTCCCAAAAGCTTTTGTAATAAAGCCACTGTACTTTGACTCACTCTCAGCCTCAGAGGTATTATTTTACCGACAACAAATTGGCGTCACGAACAGGATTCTGTTTGCGGACCCGGTTGAATGGCCACAACCAGGGCACCGGAATAGAACACCGAGCCTAACAGAGTGCATCAAACTACAGTGGGCAATCATCTGTGATGAGAGAATGTGGAAGTGGAAGACACCTGAACTGAACGTATGTGGACAAGGAGGCATCCGTCTCTAACACACAGCCTTACACTGGTTGTTAAGAGGAGTAGCCCCCCTGTGCGAAGGTCAGGAACTTGAAATGGGTGTAGAGACTGGAGAAAGAGGTGCCAGGGTGTAATGTTCAGTTGTGAACGAGAGAGAAACTGTCTGAGCGATTGACGGAGGGAAAAGAAAAGCTGGCTTAATAACACAAGCGGTGGTACGGAGGGATCGGATCAACCCTGACAGGTATCACTGGACTCTGATAAGAGCTACCTAGGAGTGGGAGAGCGAGGAGGGAGAATAAAAGATTCCAGGTGGTGAGTATAAACTTATCGATAATATGGCGGAATCACAAGGACAGTGGGGACCCCCGGGATTCCTGATAAACCAGTACATGACTGAAAGAGACAGACTCATTAAACAGGTGACAAAAGGGAGGTGGGACCCGTCTCACCCTCTAGATCAACAGCATAAGTGGTTGGAGAGAAAAATAGAAAGACAAGACCAAGAAAACTGGAATTTTGTTGGTGCACCAACTAGCTGGACTGATTAAGCAGGTCACTGTCTCTAGTTAAAAAAAAGGGCCGATGATAAGGAAAGAATCAAGACATTAGAATCACGTTAGAGAATTGGAAAAAAGTCAAACATTAGGGGACCCTGTATTCCGGTAGCCAGATAATAAAGCCCATGATGCCAGTGGGAGATTTTGAACCCAAGGAGGAGGAGGTTCATAACTCAGGGAGGTAGTATAAATGCCTCCACTGCCCAATTTAAGCCCTTCACCCCAGAGGAAAGACACCACTAAAGATTTCACTGAGGAAAGGAGCAGGCTTCTCCCAAAAGCTTTTGTAATAAAGCCACTGTACTTTGACTCACTAACAGGCTCAGAGGTATTATTTTATCAACAGCACATCATTGTCTTGTGATGGATTTTGATTTTATTATTGTCACATGTATTAGTGTACAGTGAAAATTATTGTTTCTTGCGTGCCATGCAGACAAAACACTGTTTGTAGAGAAGGAAAGGAGAGAGTGCAGAATATGATGTTACAGCCATAGCTTGGTTGTAGAGAAAGATTAATTTAATGCAGGGTTTTAAGCATTTTTAAACATTTAAATTTAAAAACTCCCCTTTCATTTTCTTGGCTCTAGTTTGGGAGGTAGAGGGAAATTGTGACTTCAGAACTCTCTTCTGTGACCTCCTCAGCCCTTGCAACACCCCAGTTATTTTCCATTTCATCTTTAACATAGCTTGTCTATCCTTCCTGTACTAGGATGCCTAAAACAGTAAATTCCTGCAGCTTCATTTAGGTCTTCTAAAAGTTCAACAGCATATTTCCTTGCTTCTGTCTTCTTTTGCCCACAGGTACAATACCAATCATTCTATTTCCCTATTTATATGGTGTTATATTAGTGACCAGGACTTTGGTTTACATGGCACAATTTCAAAATTTGCAGATGACAAAGTACAGCAAATTGTGACCACATAGTGATTGATGGACACGTCACCAATGAAATTTAGTGCAGAGAAGTGGCATATTTAGGTAGGAAGAACAAGGAAAGACAATATAAAATGGATATAATTCTAAAGTGGGTGTGGGAGCAGAGAGAGCTGCAGTCTTGAAGGGAGCAGGGTATGTTGAGAAAGCAGTTATTAAAGCATTTGTCACCCTGAGCTTTATAAATAGAGGTATAGGATACAAAAGCAAGGAAGTTATGATGAATCTTTATGAAACTGATTAGGCCTTGATTGGAGTATTGTGTCCAATTCTGGGCACTGCACAGTAGAAAGAATATAAAGATTTTAGAGAGGATGCAGGAAAGAATGGTTCAAGGGATGACGTACATAATATTTTTAAGAAGCGGGTTGATGGGTTCTTGATGAGAGAGGGGATTAAGGGTTATGGGGAGAGGGCGGGAAAGTGGAACTGAGCCACGACAGATCAGCCATGATCTTATTGAATGGCGGGGCAGGCTCGAAGGGCTGGATGGCCTACTCCTGCTCCTATTTCTTATGTTCTTATGTTCTAAACATTCCACTGATTGGAAGATTCCAATGGTGTGTATCGATGAGGGAATTGAGCTGACAGGTGACAAGATGATTGATGGGGATAGTGTATGCTTATGACATTTGGGAAAGGGAATAGGAGAGGTTGGAGGTGGCACAATTGTATAGTCACTAGACTAGCAATCCAGGAGTCCTGAGTTTGAATCCCACAGATTTTGGGATCTGCCATTGTGGTGATGACAGATCATGATGACCATAAGACCATAAGTCAATTGGCATAAAACCCATCTGACTCACTAATGTTCTTTAGTGAAAGAAATCTGTCATCCTTACCTGGTCTGGGCCTACATGTGACGATGTGGGTATGCCGGCGTTGGACTGGCGTAAACACAGTAAAAAGTCTGACAACACCAGGTTTTAGTCCAACCTATTTATTTGATAATATACTCGCAAGCTTTCGAGGGGTTACCCTCTTCGTCAGGTGAATGGAGAGTTCTCCCATTCACCTGACGAAGAGGGTAACCCCTCGAAAGCTTGCGAGTATATTATCAAATAAATAGGTTGGACTAAAACCTGGTGTTGTCCTACATGTGACTCCAGAGCAACAGCAATGTGGTTGGCTCAGCTGCAACTCAGTTCAGGGGCAGTTGGGCAACAAATGCTGGCCTTGGTAGCAACATCTACACTCCTTGAAAGAATTTGAAAAGCAACAGAGAAACATCTGGGCTACTGGTGAATGTATAATTGAAATGACCACAGTGTGTGGCAGAGGTAAAGAAGATAAAGAGGTTCTTAGTTTGTATTGATAACAAACTTACAGAATGGGCATATAATTGGTAGATTAATTTTGAAAAGTGAAATATTAAAATAAGGCCATGTATTACTTCAAAAATAAGCATCTAAGTGGATTGCAGGGCAAAGAATATAGGAGTACAAAAAGATAATCCACTAAAAATAGCAACATAAGTCAATCAAACTGTTATTAAAAGCAACCCAAGTAGCCAGGTTTATTTCTAGAGGCTCAGAATTGAAAAGCAGAAAAGATGCTGGAATGTTGTGAACAGTTTTAGTAACCATATTATAAAAATGGCATTGGGACACTAAAGATTTAGAAAGTTGATGCCAAAACTGGATGGTACAACTTAGTGAGAAATTGTTTCCTTTGAAAAAAGAGGCGAGGTCTTTAAAAGCAGACGCTGAGAGAGTGTTTCCGCTTGGGGGAGAACAAACCTAAAGCCCATCATTAAAGTTTTATCATTCGTTTGTGTGCCATGCCCAAAGACAGGTACTTGTTGTCAGTTGTAGCTCAGTTGGCAGCACTCAGTTGCGTGGTTCCAGGTTCAAATCTCACTACAAGGTGTGAGCACAAAAATCAAATCTGAGACTTCATTTGGAGCTGTTTTCTGAGCAAGGTTTGTCAGTGGGAATTTGCCATTACTTTGATTTTCATTTCCATTGCAGGCAAGGAAGCAGGTCCCAAGTCTCCCACAGCTGGAATGAAAGCCAAAGCCATGTTGTTGGTTACGTTATTCTGAACCATCTGCTAGCCATCTAGCCAACTGAGCTAACTCACAGCCGCTGCTCACCCCCACACCCCTATGTGAGATCGTGAGAATGAAATCAAATAGGGAACGTAGATGAAACGTCTTAATGCAGAGAGTGAGAAGAATGTGGAACACACCAACACAGGGAGTGTTTGAAGCAAATAGTACAGATGCATTTAAGACAAATGTGGGCAAACGATGGCCTGCAACTCCAGCACTAATGAATACAACGTGCATCGAGTGCACTTCCATAACTGCCCCAATCAACATCAGGAACAGTGACAGTAATAGGCTGCCTTTGATGCCAATGCCATTCACCTACGTGACGATAATTTCCTGATTTGCTCGCTGTTCGTTGAAGCGACCGTTAAAGATGGCGCCCGGAACATCAATTTGTTGATTTGATGGTAAGTGATATGGCATGGAACCCGCACCTGCAATTGTTTTTCTCTAAGTTTGGGTGGCACGGTAGCACAGTGGTTAACACTGCTGCTTCACAGCTCCGGGGTCCTGGGTTTGATTCCCGGCGCGGGTCACTGTCTGTGTGGAGTTTGCACATTCTCCTCATGTCTGCGTGGGTTTCCTCCCACAGTCCAAAGATGTGCGCGGGTTAGGTTGATTGGCCATGCTAAGAAATTGCCCCTTAGTGTCTCGGGATGCATAGGTTAGAGGGATTAGTGGGTATAATATGTAGGGATACGGGGGTGTAGGGCTTGGGTGGGATTGTGTTCAGTGCAGACTGGATGGGCCGAAGGGCCTCTTTCTACACTGTAGGGTTCTATGATTCTATAAGTGCTGCGCTTTATGGTGGTAGAAAGCACCATTTTCATTGATGAGCTCAATGCCATGTTCCCCTTTGCCAATATCGGTGAAAATTTTGTCCAGTGGTATAGCAGAGAGGCTAATAAAATTACCTTGGCAACCAAAACTTGCTTTGCATTTGAACACAGTTTAAATGCTGCCCTATTCATTCTTAGAGCAAGGTCAGGTGCTCTTGACCTTGCTATCAGTTGTTTCACTTGCATGGAAGCCTACATTCCTGACTCACACATCGTGATGTTTACAGGCTGAGCATCTGTCCTGCTTGTGACAGAACTCCTGTACTCACCCAGTCTCCGTGAGCTCAATTACACAAATAACTCCCACTGTGCAATTATCTCCGGCTTTGAAATACTAATTCTTGCCTCTCAATTTACAGAATCAGCCAGACTTGTAAACAATGATGGAAAATCAAAGCATCTTAAAAATGAGACAATGGTTTAAATAGTTAATACAACGGCCTTTGCATCTCTGAGTCTAGGTGATTTTATTCAGTGACTCGACAGAGATAGTTTGAGAAAATAATGTCCTGATGAGATTGAGTATGTACAAGTTGAGGTGGCGTGGTTGTGTAATGGTAACATTACTGGACAAGTAATCCAGGGGCACTGCAAACTAATGCCCTTGTGACACTCTTACAAACTATGTGGATGTTATTCGTGAGGGTGTCTGTACTTGAAGCACCAGTTTGTGGTGGTATATATTTCTGTTGTGGAAAATTGTGAAGAGTTACCTGAAACCCCAGTGAGAATACCAGACCAGCCATCGTGTAACAGTGACTAAAGACCATTTACTAAATTAACGATAATACACTCAACTAGGGCAATAATACTCGAAGACAATTAAATATACGCATTACTAAACACAAATATATATCAAAATTACTCCTTGTTCCAAAATATATATTGGTGATCCTTAAGGCTTTCTCATTCCCAACAACATCCAAGTTAAATAAATCTAAAATCAAATCCAGCATATATTTCCCACATAATACAAGACGAAGGATCAAATCTTTTCGGAGTCCAGCGAAGATAGTTAAACTACCTTGGCTCTAAGACTTGATGGATGTAAACTGGCCTCTCAGGAACTTAGATGTCACAATGCCTGCCTGCTCCTGAAAGTGCTGGCAATTATAATCTGGTTCCCCTTTGATTCTTCCTTCTATGTATTTGGGCTGTCTGCATCTCTCATGTTCCGTGGCTTTTAAAATTAGATTCTGTATAACTCCACTGATCATTCAGTTATCTAGGTAACTGTTTCCTGGTGATGTGGCTATTTACACCAGATTCTTTCTGGATGCCTGCTAACCTCATTAACGTCATTAAGAAAAGTCATATCTCATCACCCCTTAAGTTTATTTATTAGAATTACAAGTAGGCTTATATTAACACTGCAATGAATTTACTATGAAAATCCCCTAATTGCCACCTCTTGTGCCTATTTGGGTACACTGGAGAAGAATTTAGTATGGCCAGTGCATCTAACAAGCATGGCTTACAGACTGTGGGAGGAAACCAGAGCACTTGGAAGAAACCCACGCAGAGATGGGGATAATGTGCAGACTCCATGCAGACAATAACTGACGACAGGAATTGAGCCTGGGTCCCTGGCACTGAGAGGCAACAGTGCTAACCACTATGTAACTTTGAGTGCTGGTTACTACTGTCACTAGGCAGGTTTTTACCTGTTGTTGGGCAGATCATATCCTATCATTCCTTGTTAAATTCTTGTTCTTGCTGTTACTAGGTAGATCCATTACATTACACCCACACCAAAAAGGGAACTATGCCAACATACTAAAAATCAATGGTTTGGGGGAAAAGGATAGATGGTGGCGTACTTGAAATGGCCTGGGTTATACGCTCGGTCTCTCAGGACTGGTCTGTGAAACAGTTAATGACTTGCACTACTTTTCAGGAGAACTGAAGGAAAATTTACACTCAGTCAATTTCAGAACATAAAGCGATTTTGGAACAACTTCCACTCACTCTCTTCTTTAGCATTGAATCTGGAGCTTCCTGAGTTGGTGTGTTCTTTATCTGAGCAGTTGACCTTCCGTTTTTCTTACAGCAAAACCAAAACCAGTTTTTAAATATAGTTTACCTGGCAGTTTTTTCAAAGCCATAAACCATCACGTGACTCTTTTGTGAACAGTCCACCAGGGTGAAGATATTTCCAGCTTCTTCAAAACTGCTTAATTGCCTTTTCTTATAAAGTGTAGAATACCTACAGTGCAGAAAGAGGCCGTTCGTCCCATCAAATCTAACCAACTCGCCAAAAGAGCATCCATTCCACCTAGGCCCTCCCCTCTACCCTTTCCCCATGACCCTGCACATTTACCATGGTCAATCCGCCTAACCTGCACATCTTTTGATTATGGGAGGAAACTGGAGCACCCAGAGGAAACCAACACAGACACAGGGAAAACATGCAAACTCCATCATAGAATCCTACAGTGCAGAAAGAGGCCCTTCGGCCCATCGAGTCTGCACCGAACACAATCCCACCCAGGCCCTACCCCCATATCATACCCACTAATCCCTCTAACCTACGCATCCCTGGGCACTAAGGGTCAATTTAGCACGGCCAATCAACCTAACCCGCACATCTTTGGACTGTGGGAGGAAACCCACGCAGACACAAGGAGAATGTGCAAACTCCACACAGACAGTGACCCGAGCCAGGAATTGAACCCAGGACCCTAGAGCTGTGAAGCAGCAGTGCTAACCACTGTGCTACTGTGCCACCCAGCTGAAATAGTTCCTCCAGACAGGAAAACAATATGAACAACTGGGGTTTGGTGCTAGCAATGGAGCACTTTCACCATTTGGAGAACCGTTGGGAGGTCCTTGCGTTATATAGATTGGGCTACTCAAATTGGAAATGACAGTCAAAAGAATTAATTCATAGAGTGCATCTGGGATGATCCCTTGGAGTAATATGTTATAGAGCCCGCTGGGGATCAAGCTACTTTGGATCTGATAATGAGGTAGGTTTAATAAATGATTTCAAGATTAAGGATCCCCTGGAGAGTACTGGTCACAGCCTGATAGATTTAGCATTCAGTCTGTGTGTGAGAAAATTGGGACTGACATATCAATATTAAACTTTAAAGAAGGGGAATTACAAAGGCATGAGGATGGAATTAGTGAAGTGGGCTGGTCAAATTGATTAATATGTAAGACAATAGATGAGCAGTGGCAGACATTTAGCAAATAATCCATGAT
The DNA here is from genome assembly GCF_965287045.1 of Carcharhinus amblyrhynchos. Taxonomy (NCBI): domain Eukaryota; kingdom Metazoa; phylum Chordata; class Chondrichthyes; order Carcharhiniformes; family Carcharhinidae; genus Carcharhinus; species Carcharhinus amblyrhynchos. The sequence continues at coordinate 7,206,638 of NC_137331.1, forward strand.
TCCCAGCAAAAATACATCCCAATGAGGAGGAAGAACCTATCATGGATAACTAAAGAAATTAGGTCGATTATGAAATTAAAAGCGGAAACATTTAAGCTGGCAAAGATTAGTGGGAGGCCAGAAGTGTTGGTTAGATACAGAATGCAGGAAAGATGGACTCAAAAATAATCAGAGAGCAGGAAGTAAACTATGAGGGCAAACTAACGAGAAACATAAAAACTGATACTAAGAGATTTTTAAGTACATTAAAAGGAAGAGAGAAGTAAAAGAAAGCATTGATCCCTTAGAGAATGACTGTGGGGAAGTAATTATGGGGAACAAAAATCGGCAGAAGAGTTAAGTTGAAATTTTGCATCAGCCTTTACTGTAGATGATATTACTATTAAAATGGCAGCACGGGCTTGTTGGGCCAAAGGGCCTGTTTCCTGTGCAGTGTTGTTCTTTGTACTAGCGTCCCAGAAATAATAAAAAAAAAGAGGAAGGAATTAAATAGTCACCATCATCCGAAAATTAGTTTTAGGCAAATTAATGGGGTCAAAGACTGACAGGTGCTCTAGACCAGACAGTTTGTGTCCCAGGATCTTAAATGCGGTGGCTCCAGAGATTGCGGATGCATTGGTATTCATTTTCCAAAAATCCTTAGATGGTGGGATTCCTCTAATGTAACTGTTCAGAACTTTAGCACGTCCTTCAGCGTGTATTCCTGACCTCGGAATGTGCCGGTCTGCAGCATTGGGTTGTGGACAACTGTTTACACTGGAAGACCAGTAAGTTTTGGGCAGACCAAAGAAGGCCTCTCGCCGAGTTGATGGTCTTCCAGCCGCAGTCGATGTTTACCTTGGCGTACATCCCTGGGACGTTGAGGATGGAGTCCTGCATCAGGGAGCTGCTTAGCATCAATCTCAGCAGAAACCACTGCATCTTCTTCCAGAAATGCTTTGTGCAACGGTACGTTCCAGACTGAGGTCACTTCTCCATCACTGTCACCTCGTAGGCAATGTACGAAGGAGTGAGACTCTGGGCATGCCGGAAGGATCTGGTGGGGAGATAACATCACAAGCTAAGCTTCGCCTTGGTGCTTGTTTGAAAGTTCTGGAGGTGAGGCATTATTGTTTATTGTTCATTATTCCTCTGTGATTGTTCATTGTACCCAATCCATTACATGAAGAGGAAGCCCAGCAATGTGCACAATATAATAACTGTGATCTAACAAAAATGATCTCCATCATGCATTCTCCTTGAAAGAATATTCTTCAATACTTCAGGAATCCTCTGTATGATGTTATTTTTTTCTAACCTTCCCCTTTACAATCTTGGTTCAGATTTTAAATTGCGACGTTGTGCTGACTCCCTCGAACATGAAAAGTTAGTCATTTAATATTCAGCTCATTAACGTAGTGTCAGTCGTGGTTCAGTTAATAGCACATCTGAGTCAGAAGGTTCAAGCCCTGCTTCAGAGGTTGAGTACAAACAAGTATTCAGGAGATGGTGCAGCATTGATGCTAAACTGAGGGGCCTGACTGCCCTCTGAGGTGGCAGTAAAAATATCCTGTACCCCTACTTTGAGGAAAAGCAGGGGTTTATCATAGGCGTCCTGACCAACAGCACAAAACAAAATTATCTCGTCATCGTCCCACTGCTGTTGTGAGTTCTGCTACCCGCAAATTGGCAGCTGCGTAACTCTAACATTGCCTGCAGCTCTTAAACTCCACCCAAAGGAGTTAAACTTCACCCACAATTCTTACGCCCTGTTTGTAGACTGAGTGGGCACGTGCAAACAAGATCACATGGCTACAAAAGAGGTGGGAGTGCGAGAGTTAACCCTGGGAGCGTAGGCAGAGCAGAAGTGTTGAAGTGGCTTCTAAGCTGGTGACTAAAACATTCTTTGCTTGAAAGTCCTTGTTCTCAGTGATTCAGGAATCCAACACACCTACACCACCTACAAGCTTTCGTGTAATTGTACCCATGCTGCTCACAATCCATAACTATGACCTAATTAATGTTCTTTTTGACAAAATCATCATAATCTCTCCACTCTCTTTCTTCCTCCATGCTGACCATGAACAGCACCCGCCTGTTGTTTTTCCAAACTGTGCCAATTATGTTTCTTTACGTTGAGCTGTGTCTGCCACCTATTGGTTCACAACACTCATCTGTCAAGCTCTTCTGTAATTTCCTATTCTCCTTTGGCTTTGTGGCTTAATTTGAGTTGGAGTGAACCCCTCTTTCCGGGAAGACCACACACAGGCGCCGTGTGCATTATTGCTGGATTTAAGTTGATGTTGTTCAACTTAACCCTTTTTTGGATGTCGGTGCTTGATTCTCATCAATGGCCGATCCTTGTTCGTGAAATGTAAACGGGCAAGAACGAAGTCAAATTCTGGTTGGGTTAGATCAGATTACTCCTTTCTGCTATTTTAACCCCAGTCACAGCTGCCCAGTAGAGGTTATAAAATCGAGGCTGGGTGTTATTACTATAAATCCAAAATATACCTAACTGTTCAGTCTGAAGACTGATCTATGAATCCACTATGAATAATTTGCTTTGTTATCAATTAAGGATTCTTTTTGTTCATTCACAGTTTGATGCTGTGCAAAACATCTTGAGTCCAGCACTGAGATGTCTTTTGACAAATTTCAAGATCTATTTAGCTGAACAGATTCTTTCTATCAGCCTGCAGAGAATCTGATCAATTTCCAGAACAAATTTTCACATTTTCTCCTCGCTTCGCCACATGTTTTCGTCATCAGTAACTGACCTGTTTGTAAAATCCACTCAAGTCATCCCTGCTGCAGTTTTCAATGATGAAGTCATCTGACATAGTCATAATGTGGAGGTGTGATTTGGGCACTGGGCCCTGAGCCCATTATGTGGTCTGCAAGTAGTTGAGTCGGCAAGAAACTGAGCTAAGAGCCGAAATAGATTGACTGAGTGAAGGTTTGGGAGCTATATTAGAATGTGCTATCAATCTGTACACCACCTCAGTCCCCAAAACCTGTTCACCATCTACAAGTCAGTTCTGTATCGCCTGTAACCCTAACAACAAGAAACTACACTGTCAGCTACCTCAGATCAACAGCAAAGCTTCCTACAGTCAATTCCCCACATGTGCCAAATTATCCTGATGTGGAACAGGGAGGAAAACAACAAGGGAAACTTCCACCAGCATAACAAATCACCAGAGTCAGTTCTCCCAGTCACAGAGGCGAGACAGGAACCTCAGGGGACAGGCAGGCGTTTTATAAGACAATAGTCTAACTAGAAGCCAGAAAAGAAAACCCAATGCGGTAATTGGAGCCAAACTAATGCTTCCTGGGCCCTGCTGCAGTTACTAAGTCCTTCCGTAGTCTGAGGTGCTGGTACTTACGATGAGTCGGAGAGGCTGTGGGGGTGGCAGGTGTTCTCTCAGATTTGTTGCCAGGATTACCACACTGTCTCGCTCTCTCTGTGGGTTAGTATTAGGTTTACGTTTTGGCGCCGATGATGTAATCAGGCTGCGGCTTTTGCATGTTAATTTAAGCTCCTAATTAAAAACTTTAAGCACAGCGTTGAGTGCAAGTTGGATAAATCTGCCAAAAGGAGTGGCTTGCTAAACAGGGTTACAACTCAGATTTAGAAAGGATAGAATTCTTCATAGAATCCCTATAGTGCAGAAGGAGGCCATTTGGCCCATCAAGCCTGCACTGACAACAATCCCACCCTATCCCTATATCCCCACATATTTAACCTGTTAATCCCCCTGACACTAAGGGGCAATATAGCATGGCCAGTCAACCTAACCTGCACATTTTTGGACTGCGGGAGGAAACTGGAGCACCCAAAGGAAATCCATGCAGACATGGGGAGAACTTGCAAACTCCCCACAGGGAGTCATCCTTGGCCAGAATTGAACCCAGATGTCTGGCGCTGTGAGGCAGCAGCGCTAACCACTGTGCCATCATGCTGCCCATTTGGCGCAAAAGGGAAATAAAGTGCTAAGTAATTTAAACCAAGGGCCAACAGCAATAACTGAAAAACATAAATGAACAAATAGTAAAGGGGATAAAATTAAAATGAACTAAATAGAGTAAGCAATGTTAAAGGGATCGAAATAAGTCTGGAACACATAAACAATATGTAAGACTTAAGAGAGTACTAAAATAAGAAAGTAGGTAAACAAGGGCAAGATTAATTACTTAATCAAAAATTGAGTTACATCTATCTATAAAATATAATCTAGGTTTCAAGTACTTCTGCTTTGTCCGGAATTAAATCATTACTAACAAATATATAAATGAATACTAAAAAGAAGAGTGATTTGAGGTTCTGGATAGGTTAAAATTCAGTAAGAAGGAAATATTGCAAAGGCTGACTGTATTTCAAATTGATAAGTCACCAGGACCAGATTGGAGGATGCTGAGAGAAATTGGGATGTGGGAGATCTGACTATGATCTCAGATGCAGAGGTGTTGCTCGTTGAATGGAGAATTGTAAATGTTACGCCTTTGATCAAAAAAAGATGCAAGGATAAAGCTAACAACTACAAGCCAATCAGTTTAACCTCACTGATGGGAAAGCTTTTCGAAATAATAATCAGGGACAAAATTACAAAGAACAATACAGCACAGGAAACAGGCCCTCCGGCCCTCCAAGCCTGCGCCGCTCATCCTTCTAACTAGACTATTCGTTTGTATCCCTCCATTCCCAGTCTGTGGCTATTCAGATAAGTCTTAAACGATACCAGCGTGTCCACCTCTACCACCTTGCTTGGCAGTGCATTCCAGGCCCCCACCACCCTCTGTGTAAAATTCGTCCCTCTGACATCTGTGTTAAACCTTGCCCCCCCTCACCTTGTACCTGTGACCCCTTGTGACCTGGGAAAAAGTTTCCCGCTGTTCACCCTATCTATGCCCTTCATAATTTTATACACCTCTATTAGGTCGCCCCTCATCCTCCGTCTTTCCAGGGAGATCAACCCCAGTTTACCCAATCTCTCCTCATAGCTAAGATCCTCCATACCAGGAAGCATCCTGGGAAACCTTTTCTGTACTCTCTCCAAAGCCTCCACGTCCCTCTGGACGCAGTACTCCAAATTACCCTGTCACTTATAGATTAATTTAGGAAAGCCAGCAGGAGTTTGTTAAAGGCAATTTGTGCATAATTTATTTGATAGAGTTTTTTGAAGGAGGCTCATTAGGCTAATCCTGTTGTATATGGATTTCTAAAAGATGTTCGATAAAATATCACATCAAAGGCCTGCCATCAAACCAAGCAGCTCGATGATATCATCTGCGTAAATATTTAAAGTTAACAGTAACTTGTGAGGAGGCTGAGGAATGAAAGGGAAAGTGACAGCGTGTAATGGATGGTCATAAAAACAGCGAATGCAGGAAATACTCAGCAGCTCAGGCAGCATCTATGGAGTTTCAGGTCAATGACCTTTCATTGGAGGAACACTGGATGCTCAGCCATTGAAAATATCCATGACTGACATCGATGAATTTCTGGACACAAAGGTGTTCAATGGATATGGGAAAGGTTAGGAAAGTGGAACTGAAGTAGAAGTTCAGTGATGAGCTTCCTGAATGGCAGATAGGCCTCCTTTGCCTATTTTGAAGTTCTTATTCCAATCGGTAGAGTAGGGGAAAGCAAAGGGAGATAGAGGAGAAGATCCCGTAGATGCTGATCCTATCCAACGGGTACAATGTACTTAATGACTGTCAGGATAAGGAAAAAGACTGTGGGGAGGAGAGCTACAATACTGATGAAGGCCTCATGGAGCACAGGACTGCCCGTAGGCTGGAGGAGCAGAATAGAAATGGAGAAGTTATAGGGGATTCAATGATTATGTGGACAAATAGCATCCTTTGTAACTACAATTCTGGTGCCAAGGAAATATGTCAATGTGATTGGGAATGGAGGTGGAAAAGGAGTGGGAAGATCTAGTTGTCATGTCAGATGAATGACATGCTAGTTGAGAAATCCGCTGATGGGCTATTTAATACTGTCTACCACAAGCCTACCTTCACTGATCAACATACACGTTAGCATTCATATAACTCCATGGCTATGAGATTAGCCTTCTCAGCAACCTTGTCAGTAAAAGTTAAGTTTATTTATTAGTCACAAGTAGGCTTACATTAACACTGCAATGAAGTTAGAACGTAGAACATAGAAAAACTACAGCACAAACAAGCCCTTTGGCCCACAAGTTGCGTCGATGATATCCATATCTACTAGGCTTACCTATAACCCTCAATTCTATTAAGTTCCATTAAGTGACTGTGAAAATCCCCTAGTCGCCACTCTCCGGCACCTGTTTGGGTACACTGAGGGAGAATTTAGCATGGCCAATGCACTTAACCTACATACCTTTGGACTGTTGGAGGAAACCCATTCAGACACAGGGAGAATGTGCAAACAGTGACCCAAAGCCAGGAATCGAATCCCTGGTGTTGTGAGGCAGCAGTGCTAACCATTGTGCCATCAAGCTGCCCCAAGTAGGGCCCTAGCCATTTGCTCAGCTTGCAAGCTTGATGCAGAAACGGAGATAATCTGAACTATCCTGCGGGACAAAGACTTCTGATCAGATGATTGTTTGCTGCGTACTGCACAACCTTGTAAATGGGCAACTGAAAAGTAGCCGGTTTAACTTACTCTGGAAAGGCAAAGTATCTCAAAGATTTGAACAATAGATTAAACAAGCTGTTTCATGCTTCTAGTATACAGTGGCTCGGCGAGCAGTGCTCTCAGGATGCTACCATCCATCAGTTTTGCCAACCACACAATTGACAAGCATTGTGTCTGTAGGTTAGTGCTGGTGTGATGCCGGGTAGATGGGTCATATGTCCCACATTCATCTGGTTGGTTGTAATGGGCAGAGTACAGATTGTACTTAACAAGACTGTGCTTGTAAACCACCCCTCCCCCCCCAAAAAAAAAATGTCCACTGTTAGATGTGATTCTGCAATTGGACAGCACTTGTTGAACAATCAGGAGTGTGCTAACAGCTAAACCAACAACCAATTTGAGACAATCAGCTGAATTCGTATAATGGCTCTTTTACTCTTGTTAGAAGCATGATTATGTAGGGAGTCATTCTCTGCAACCAAAAGGAATATGTCCAAGCCTTGCACCTTTTCTGAATTATCATGGAGCTTGAAGAATCTATAATTTCTTGCTGCTTTCTCCATGACAATGCTGCAGCCAATCAGAGTCGATTTGCCATTCAATCAGAACACTTTTCTCCTGTTGCTGTTATCATTTGAAATTTGGCATTCTTGTATTTGTCCTGATGAGTGCAAAACTAAAGCTTCAGCAAAATGCCTCTCTTTGCAATAATATTAAAGATGGAAGATGGAAAACATGTGAAAGAACAGGCGCTAGGATTTTCCAGCATCACATTGAAGGCTTGTTTCAGGAGGTGGAGAGAAGACATAGGGTGGTAAATCAGGAGGTGATCCAGACATACTTTTCAAATAGCCATTGAAATCAATGCAAAGATATGAATGAAATGCCACAAGAAGTTCAATGACCTCACATGATTTGTCAAGACCCTCGAAAATACAATCACTATCCATGTTCTATTAACTACACAATTAGCCTCGCACACTGTTCAATGCACCATAGCTGCAGCCCTCACCTACAATTTATCTCCATCGATTACAACATATACCTAACATTCATAGATTTAGCTCACATTCACCCATCCAGCACTGTGACAGCTCACATCTTCCACAAACTGTCAGATATTCAACCGTGACAGCTACCACGAATGGGCAATAAATGCTGGCCAGCCAGCAACATCCATGTCCCACGAATGATTAAAAAAAGGTGTTGAAACGGCTCAGAGAATGGCATCAGGATGGGACCCGCGTGTGGTGAGTCTCCAGGTAGAAGTGTCCCGCAGCCAGAGGGCAAAGGAATTGTTGAGTTGTAGAGAAGTCAGATGAGGACAGCAGAAGAAGGCTGATGGAGAGGCACAATGAAATATCCGGTGCAGTGGTAGGTCTGCTAGAGAGGCTATGACGACTGTCAAGGAGCGTGGAGGAGTCTAACACCAGCTAACTGCAGATTATGCATTTTGAGAAAGTGGTAAATGAGAGATTATCCACTTTGGCAGCAATAAGAAGACATTATTATTTGAATGGTTTGTAAATTGAGAGAGCTGGATACTCAGCAAGCAGGTACAGCGGGGAGTAACGAAGGAAATGTTATGTTGGCCTTCATAGTGAGAGGATTTGAGAATAGTGATAGGGATGTTGTACTGCAGTTGTTGGTGAGGCCTGAAGTATTATGTACAGTTTTGGTGTCCTTATCTGAGGAAGGATGTCCTTGCTATAGAGGGAGCGTAACAAAGGTTTACCAGACTGATTCCTAGGATGGCAGGACTCATATGGGGAGAGACTAAGATTCGGATTATATTCACTGGAGTTTAGAAGAGTGAGAGGGGATCTCATAGAAACTTACAAAATTCCAACAGAATTAGACAGGATAGATTCAGAAAGAATGTTCCTGAAAGTGAGGGAGTCCAGAACTAGGGATCATAGTTCCAAGGTAAAACTGAGGCGAGGAGAAATTTCTTCACCCAGAGAGTGAGGCATGTGTGGAATTCACTACCACAGAATGTAGTTGAAGCCAAAACATTGGGTGTGATTTGAAGCAGAACTTATATTTGGGTCTTGGGGCTAAAGGGATATGGGAGGAAGGTGGGATCAGATACTGAATTTGATGATCAGCCGTAATCATAATGAGTGGTGGAGCAGGCTCAAAGAGCCAAATGGCCTACTCCTGCCTCCAATTCCACGAACAACCATGATGCAACATTTGACATCATATCTTCCATTGCAGTACAAGCAGAAACAACCCAACATGTGGGTGTTGCCACAGAAGCTCAGGCTGAAAGCAAATGAGTTCAGACTGTTGTCATTATAGCTGCAGGTGACCACTGTTCAAAGGGGCTTGAAGGATGTGTCTACAGTCCAACGGTACGCTACCATTAAAGACTGTCAGTGGCACCATGGAGCACGTACTTATTGTCCTCTTTCAGGATGGCAGCATCTACTCTCCCACCACTACTACCCTCCTTACTGTTGCCAATCATCTGCCCAAGTTAAGGTGATGCAGTCCACAGTCAGGCCTTCCAGGGTCAGGCTTGTTCTAGGTGGTCCAGCAAGGTCAAAATTCTCCACAAGTCATGCTGTAGCCACTGGGCTAGTGTCGACCAGGCAAAGACACTCAGAACACAGGCATTTGGAAATGCACAAGTTGATTTTTTTTATGCAGTATAGCACGATTCTAAATGTATTTTGGAATGTTTAACATACAAACATAGAAACTAGGGAGAGGAGTAGGCCACTCGGTCCCTCGAGCTTGCCTCGCTATTCAATAACACCATGGCTGATCTGATTGTAACCTCAACCACACGTTCCTGCCTACCCCTGATAATCTTTCACCCCGCGCCCCCAACCCCAACCCCCCACTTTCCTGTGGAGAATCTATCTACCTCTGCCTTAAAAACAGGGCTCCATAGGAGCTGATCACACCCTTGGAGGATATTTCTCCTGTGGCCAGGCACCAATTGCACATTTGTTTCATTGGAACCTTTTCTGTTACTGAAGCTTCCAGGCCAATCCCAGGGAGCTCTGGTCATTATTTGCATGACATCAGTATGCCTAAGGGAGCTCCTACATTGTTCCCAAGCCACAGGGACTTTTAAAGCCATTGGCGTTTTAAGTTCTTTCAAGTTTTTTTTTTATTAGCGTCACAAGTAGGCTTGCATTAACACTGCAATAAAGTTACTGTGAAAATCCCTTAGTTGCCAGACTCTGGTGCCTATTTGGGTACACTGAGGGAGAATTTAGTATGGCCAATGCACTTAACCAGTATGTCATTCAGACTGTGGGAGGAAACTGGAGCATCCAGAGAAACCCATGCAGACATAGGGAGAACGTGCAGACTCTGCACGGACAGTGACCCAAACTAGGAATTGAACCTGGGTCCCTGGCGCTGCGAGGCAGCAGTGCTAACCACCATGCCACCCAAAGTGTGATAGAGCACATCTTTGGTGTCTGTAAACAAATACTTCTGCTGCATTGACTGCTCGTCAAGGGCCCTGCAATAGTGGGCGGTGGGAGGGATGGGGGATTGAATGTTCGGAGAGAGAGCTGCGAATGAGTTAGGGAGGGTATATTGATTTGTGTGTGAAGCCCTGTGTCAACTCGCTTGCGTTGGGAGGAAATACAAAATGATCTTGGCAGTGGGAAGGAAGAGGGACAGCGATGCTGACGGCGCACGGCAGGAAGATCATTTTATCGCAGGTAATTAAACCACAACTTTTAGTGATTCAGTGTTACCTTTGTGATGAAGTTGCGGACACACAGAAATCAGGAGTCTTCACTTCCCTGACCAGTTAAAGCTGGCGGTGAATGGGTGAGACGTTCCTTGGGGTGGAAGGTTGAGTCAGTTGGAGCTGCCTGCCACCATTCAGAGATTGTGTTGGTGGAGAGAGAAGAGGCTGAGAAGCTTCGCAGGGGAGTTCAGTTGGAAATTCGGGGCCACTGAGGGGAAGACAAGGGGTTACTGGGTGTGGACAAGTTCGGGGTGATCTTGGAACTTAGCGACTCTGGAAGAGGCCAATCTTCCATGGGGTGAATTTTTCTGTTCCGCTCCGCCACGTGAATTGTAATGGATGAAGAGTGGACCATGGAAAGGTACGCTGAACTTGGGTGGGATTTTCCAGTTTTGGGGCGAGTGTGGATGAAAAATCCTGCCCAGTATGTTTTTGGTGAAGACCAGGTTGAGGACACACCCTTGCTAGAGTGCTGACCTCTATTGCACTTCTGGTGGCAAAATCAATCTCATCCATCAGGAGTTCCTGGAGCCTTTGGCAGACTAATGCCGCAGAGAAAAGATAGAACAGATGGCATAAGGCACAAGGGGGACGACTTGTGGAGGGAGCAGATAATGAGGCCAATCAGGAAGAAATCAACTGTCCATCAGTCGGACAAAGATCATTTCTTCTTTGCAGAGTTTATCACTCCTAGCTCGACTACCTTTCAAATATCTGAAAGACTGAGAATATCTAGAGAAGTCAGTGACTGCTCTGTATTCCTGCAGGACAACCCACGACCAGGTGGCACGCTGGCATAGTGGGTTAGCACTGCTGCCTCACAGCGCCAGGGCCAGGGTTCAGTTCCTGGCTTGGGTCACTGTCTGTGTGGAGTCTGCATGTTCTCCCAGTATCTGCGGGGGTTTCCTCCGGGTCCTCCCAGAGTCTGGAAGACGTGCTGGTTAGGTACATTGGCCGTGCTAAATTCTCTCTCGGTGTACCTGGACAGGTGACGAGGGAATTTTCACAGTAACTTCAATGCCGTGTTAATGTAAGCCTACTTGTAACGCTAATAAATAAATTTAAAACTACGTCTTACATTGTACAGATATTGTGCACCTATTGATGCACCTTGTCACCCTCTGGTTTGTTGTAGCAGCTCAGATAGAGTTTGTAAGGTGGCCTGCTGAGAATGAAGGTGTAATGACTGTTATTAGGATATTGGACGTTGATCTAGATGATGCACTGCAGTTGATCGCACACCAACCTGACACTGAAGGAGTGGAATCCCTTTTGGTTGCAGTACATCTAGAGTTGACATGTGATGCCTACAAAACAACTTGCTTGCAGTCAGTGGCACCATGGGGAATCTTGCAACCCTCACGAAACGGCATGCTTGTTTTCATCTACTTCTGCCTGACAGGAATATTCCCAAGGAATACAGCACCTCAGTGACTTGTTTTGTGCAACAGTGACAGCAAACTGGGAGCTTGTTGCAAATATCACCTGCTGTACCATAGCGGGAGCCAGGTGCGTAGAAGTTTATTGTGGTGGTCACATTCGCAGCCAGTGCTATCAGGCTCTGAGGCTGCACTAATGGCTGTAGCAGACGACAGGTTTCAGTCAGGACATCCTCAGTGAAGGAGATTGTGGCAAGAGAACTGCTCCCTCAACACCATTGCACACGTGACCCCCTTCTCAGAATCCTTCTCCCTCTCCTTTTCCTCCTACTTCCGTCAGCTTGTCCTGCTACGAGACACCTCTGGTCATTTTATCTATCGTACTGTAATCCGAGAGGAACATATACTCCTGGTCTGAAAGGAAATCATTTCAGCAGAATCCTTGACGTTAAGATAAAGTCTGCCAGCGTGTACCACAGCACTGTCTGTAATACTGCATTGTAATTTTTTAAGGTTCACTTTAAAGATTTCTGACAGACAAGGGAATTAAGGGTTATGGGGAGAGAGCGGGAAAGTGGAACTGATCCACTTCAGATCAGCCATGATCTTATTGAATGGCGGGGCAGGCTCGAGGGGCCAGATGGCCTACTCCTGCTCCTATTTCTTATGTTCTTAAAAATCCTCAATGTTCCTTTAATTTTAAACTTGGCATGAAGTAACATGAATAAAGTAATTTACCCAAGTTTTACAACTTTAAACTATGCTGGAAACATTTCTACAATCGGAGCGACAAGAATTAACAATCAGCATCGAACCTGAAAGTTGTTAGCATTCCTTTAAATAGCACTGATGGAGGGGGGGGGATTCCCCTCTGCTGCTGAATGCGTGCGGATACATACCATGTTCAGAAATGATGTGAGCTGGAGCACTGAGCCCCAAAGTCAGTATTACATGCTGACTGACAACACGATCTCCCTACCCAACATAATTCCTGTGGACTCTCCCACCCTATCACCACCCTCACCAAAACCCTATCCCACTGCCGTTGGCGGCGCACGACAGGATGTCATCCAGAAGGCAAAATGATCCTGGTCGTTCCAAAAGAGCAGACACTCGGGACACAAATTTCGCAGTCAAAAAAATTTGGGATTCAAAGCATTTCTGTTAAAAGACGAATGTTTACATAATTCAGATTCAGTGTTGAATTAATTGAAGTCGGTGAGACATCTTTGACGAGTATGCAGGCAAAATTGTCCAATTATTTGTTAATTATTTCATTTATTACATTTTTATAATTGATTACTCTGGCAAAGCTCTATAAGCCTGTGGGAGTTTGTTACTCACAGCATTTAAATTATTTCCTGGCTTTTAAATTCAGTGTCCTATGCAAATCGTAGAGAGCAGAATGTTCTGGTGCCCCACTGCCAAGTTTGTAGGACATAGCTGCCCATCACTGACTTGCTCCTCATTTAACAGCGAGTATTGGAAGCATCAGGCAACACACCCTGCCCTTGGGCCTACTGAAATGCTTCATCCCATCCCCTCCTCTGTTTTACCTGACGAAGGGGCAAACCCCGAAAGCTTGTGAGTTTACGATCAAATAAATTGGTTGGACTTAAACCTGGTGTTGTCAGACTTCTGAGTCTGTTTTACCTGTGGCAGGGGAGGCCAGGTAGATAGCCTGGCAGCTGGTGTCAGGTAAGCGAGCGGAGGATCTGAGGTTCTTCTTTGGGGGGGCCCCATGTGCCCAGCAGAGGCAGCCTGCACCCTGCTCCCCCCCACTCCCACCCTAATCCTCTCTCTCGGCCTCTCAAATTGGGTACCTCAAACCCACAACTATTGCGAGCTTACTGAAGCCTGCCAGTCAGGCCTGCTAGGATTGCCAACTCTGGTTAGTTCTAGAAACTTCCATTCCTGGAAGTTTTGTTACGTTGCCTCATGTCGCTATCCACCCCACTTCCACAATCCCACTATTGGTAGTTCACCTTTATGACAGCCATCTTCCTGTACCAAATAGAAAGTGAACTGAGTCTTCAGCCAGGGGCTAAGACCTCACATTCTATACTTATTATATATAATCTCCTTCTGATTAATTTTCGAAAATTTTAAAACTGGACAGTGACCTTTTAAAATGGCTGAAATCATGTTTTAAAGTTTGAAGTTCATTTATTAGTGTCACAGGTAGGCTTACGTTAATACTGCAGTGAAGTTACTGTGGAAATCCCCGAGTTGCCACGCTCTGGCGTCTGTTCGGGTACACTGAGGCAGAATTTAGCATGGCCAATGTGCCTAACCAGTACGTCTTTCAGACTGTGGGAGGAAACCGGAGCACCCGGAAGAAACCCACGCAGACACGGGGAGCGCAAACTCCACACAGCTCGAGATCCAAGCCGGGAATCAAACCTGGGTGCAAGCCACTGTGCCACAATGCCACCATGTCTGTCTGTGATCCTGAACAAAAGGGGGCCATTTGGAAGTGTTGATGAAATTAGCGTCTGGTTACCTCTGAAAAGACTCTAACAATCCACTTGTGGGCTGCAGAGATCAAATTTAAAGGGAACAGCACAAAGGCCACCTGCGTTTCAGAACCCAACAGTAGTCTGCTAGGACAAAGATCCCTGTAACCTTCCTTTCAATTCTTATTAGGTGGGACATTTAACAATTCTGGAGACCCAGATAAAGGAGTGTTTTTGTTCAAGGTGGTGTGGAGAGTTGGGACTCATGTGGCATGATCCACTAATTGGGATAACCAGTTATATTGAATTACAAAGCTCAGGCTGCCAGTTTTCCAATGTGCAAGTCAGCACAACAGAAATGGGGCATTGTCCAGGTTTGAATACCTGGCTCCCAGTTATACTGCTTTGACTGGAACCTCTGTACCATGACCAACAAAACCAATCGGTCCCTCTTTCTGAAAGTCTACTGGAAAAGTGAGTTCTTCAGCATCAGTTCAGCCTGTTGACATCTCTGTGAAAGAACACACCAATGGACTTTGAGTCTAGAATTTGGACACATATGAAACAATAATTCTTTTCTCTATGGTCTTTGCCTTGTAAATATTCCTTTCTCTACCCCACTCTTTTACTATAGGTGTGCACACAGGATGCTACTTCAGAGCTACTTTTTCAATGGAGTCATACAGACTCGAAAGAAACTCAGGCCGCAATTCTTCCAAAAGCGCTGAATTGGCAGAAAAGCTGTTCTAGATCCCAACTATTTTATCAGTTTAGCCTCTCACCTGAATCTCCGCACTCTGTGCACTGCAGAGCTCCCAGTTGTGAATCTCATTAAAAACCTAGTGGGTCGGGGCCTATTCGCGCCGGAGTCTGGCGGTTCTGGAACTCTGTGCATGCCCTATGGTCCCAGGTATCAGTCTACCCGTTATCCGGCCAGCCCAGGACCCCCGCAGAGCTGCCCCACAGCCACCCCCATGTCCTGATCACAGCCCCCCAAACAGTTCCTGGCCATCCCTGACCACCTCCCCCCAGCCCCGAAACGCCCCAATGTCCAACCCATCCACCCCCAGCAGTGGCGATCCTCCCCCTTCACCATGGCATATCCCCCACCCCATTGCTGATCCCCCACCTGTACTGGATGCAGGTCCCCCACCCCCCAGCCCCTGCTCCCGCCCACCCCGGTCACTGGATTCCCTCCATCCCAGACCGATCCTGGTGCAAAATGGCAGCGGGACACCCCCCCCCCCCCCCCCCCCACTCACTGATCACCCCAGGCCCTGCCCACAGTAAGTCCCACCCCTTGGCACTGCATGATGCCCGGTGCAAAGGTACCCCCTGGGCATGGGCACTTTGCCTCTTGGGCAGTGCCAGGTGGCATAGGCTGGCACTGCCAGGGTGTCCACGCCCTAGAGGCACCATCCTCCACCACCCATTCCCCTGGGGTCCCCATGCCCCCCCCCCCCCCCCCCCCCCCCACCACAACCTTTCATTCCAGCGAGGTCTCCCGCTAGTTCCCCAACCGTGGGGAGCCAGTCTCGACCTTGCCGGAATGAAGCACTCCTGGCGGGGTGGGAGATTCAATCGGGACCCAAAAGTTCCTGATAATTAGATTTAAAACATATTTAAAGTACATTTTAAAAAGTTTCAAATTACTTACTTGCCTTCCTGCTGGTTTGCAATGTGATCTGACCGGTGACTGTTCACGGGCTCTGGGAGATGCACACGTGTTCCCGGCACATGCGCAAATCCCGGTACAAGGCCAGCGATCCACATCTCCCACCACGACCCACCAGAAAAATCGCAGGTCACGATGGGAGAATCACGGCCTCTGTTTCTCTCTCCACAGGTACTACCAGACCTGCTGAGTTATTCCAGCATTTTGTTTTTTTGGATAAAAAAAAATCAAACAGAGACCAAAACGGAAAGCTTGGTGGCTGGAACAAATTTTAAACATGACTAACTTACCACGTTAAATTCCTTTCCCCAACACCAAGAAACTGGCATCTTCTGATGCCCAAACGTGGACCACAAAGTGACATTTGAACAGTGAGACTATGACAGTCCTCAGCACAGAGGAAATGAAAGCTGTGGCCAGGGTGGTGCAGTTAGAACTGGCCAAAGGAATGAACGGATCGAGCTGTTTGTAGGACAGTTGGATCTTTTGTTAACCACCAGAGCAATTAGGTTCAGTGCCCGACTATGACTCCCCGATCCCTGTTTGAGCTGGAAAAGTTCAGAATGCAGCTGGAATGCAAAGAAAGGGAACAAGAGGGAGAGAAAGAATTCTCTCAGAATGGAGTGGGAGGAGGAGGACGAAGGATCTGTGTTTGCAAACCTCCGTAAGGTCCGCAGAGAATCTGACACTGTTTCAGGCACTGTCATGATAGGAGTTGTCCCTGAACCACCAGTAACAGGAACCGATTTGCTCTTTGGAAACGGTTTGTCTGCAGCAAGGTGTTAACCGGCAGTAGAAGAGAGGCCAAAGTAAGGAGCAGAAATCTCCAGGAGGGCAGAAAGCCGGGGAAGGTCCAGAGGTCCAAAGAGCGCCCATAAATGTCGAGTGAGAGCTCCTTCAAAGAAGCTAGGCCAAAGCCAGGCCAGTGAAGTTAAAGAGGTTCAGGAAAGGCCATAAAGTATCCCAGGATTAAATCGGAGCAGACAGGTCCAGAGCGGGGAAAGAGATCATAAAGGAGATGTTCCACGTAGCCAAAGAGTTTAGAGGAAAGGTTATTTAACCAGGAAAGGAAAAGGCTAAGGACCTCTCTGAGCTGTGGCCAGCAGAAACCTTCTTTCCCACATTAGGGAGTATCAAACAGAGCAGCAGTCAAGAGTGAGATGCCTCACCCAGATAAAAAGCCGCAAAGACGTGCAGCTGGAGCTGCACTTCCACTTAAGGGTAGTAGTGTTCTGAGGGACGTGGAACAAGTTAGGAGAGTCAAAAGGTCCCAGCTAGGAAGCCATTGATTGGTCTGGCCGACAGCTTTACGGCAGATTTAAATGGGGACCAGGAAAGTTCTCAGATTTGACCAGAAAGTGTGACTGTGATGCCTCACTTAGTTGAAAAGCCACCAGCTGATCATTCGCCAGACTGTTCCAAAAAACATAGAGCTAATACCCAACTAATTAGCAGAGGGATCTCAAACAGATTGGATTCCATCCTACCCCACCTTCATGTAACATTGCAAGGTAACCTAACAGGGTTTTCCACTACATTTAAAATGATCCATAGCAAAATACCAGGCTGCAGCACTGTAGACCTAACTGGTATTGATGCAGGAGAGGCCCCATCCAGAAAGCCTCCTTCCTATCAGCAAGGCTGGCCCATGTTCGTAAGTGGGCTGCCTGCAAACCGTCATGCCAACTCAAAGGTTACAGAGGCTGATACCCCCTCCCAGTTCTATTGGCACCCGAGCAAGGTGCTGAACTGGAATCCCCTAATGAGACCAAGACTCTTTAACACATCTCCATCTCCTGGTGATCAGCCTAACCACAGCCTCCGGGTTTGAACAGCCATGCACATGGCTGTTACCAAGATAGACAGGCTAAGCTGAACAAGAGCAACTGAGCCATGTGAAGAAAAGAGCTGGCACACACAGAGTGATATACCCAGCATTCTCCTGCAGAGAGCCCAGAGCAGCTTGGCAATCACTCACCCTGGGTGCTAACCCCCGCCGTCAGAAAAAGCCTGCCTAGAATTTCAAAGCACCGAGGGATACTATTCTGCCCACTGTGTCTCTACTTCTTTCCAGAACAATCCAAAACTAATCCCACTACCCTAATTTGTCCCCACAGCCCTGTATATTTTAAAGTTTATTCATTACAGTCACAAGTAAGCTTACATTAACACTGCAGTGAAGTTACTATGAAAATCCTCCAGTCACCACACTCCAGTGTTCGGGTACACTGAGGGAGAAATTAGCGTGGCCAATGCACTTAACCGGCACATCTTTTGGACTGTGGGAGGAAACCGGAGCACCCGGAGAAAACCCAAGCAGACACAGGGAGAATAAGCCGGGGATCGAATCCGGGTCCCTGGTGCTGTGAGGCAGCAATGCTAATCACTGTGCCACCGTATCTATCTCTACTTCAAATCTGTACCAATGTTTACAAAAAAGATGCAATGATCTCTTTTCCAATCACTCCCTCTGGAAAAAAGAATATTTCATACTTTGCATTAAAGTATGTTTTCCTAACTTTCCCTTTGCAATTTTGGTGCCAATTTTATATGAATGAATCTTGATTAGTGTCTCCCCAATCAGAAGAAACAGTCTTTCACTATTCACCTTGTTAAAACACAGATTATTTCTACAAACCACTATTAAATTTCTTCTTAGTCTGCCTTACTCCTGTGGAAATAACTCTAATATCTTAAGTCTCTACTCAGGTCCGTAGTTTCCCACCTCAGAATTACCTCAGTGAATCTACATTCTGCGCTGCCAAAGGTTTTAATATAATTTCTACAATGAGATGCTCAAACTACACAAAGTCCATAACACTGGCAAAATAAATGATTACCACAAATTTATCATTGAAGGAACAGCGATATAGTTTCAAGTCAAGATGGTATGTAGATTGAAGGGAAAATTTCAGGTGATGGTGATCCCATGTGCCATGATCCTACTGCTTGTGTTCTCTCTGGTACATCCTCCTTTTCCAACACTGCGATATTTTCCTTAATTAATGCTGTCAAATGCCTAGGACTATTTAATAGCCTGCCCTTCTTTGAGCCAGGTCTGCACAATCACCATAACATCAAATTTCCCCATGGCTATCTGCACCTGCAACTCACAAGCTTTATCTACCACACTGTGCATTTACATGGGCAATAATCCTCATTTAGATTTTATTACTTATCGTCTTACTCTGACTCCCACCTAACAACCAGTCTAATTCATCCTCACCAAGATTTATTCTCTCTCCCCACTTACAGCCAGCCTCTCTCCGCCCACTTGCACCCAGTCTCTCTCATTTAAGTTAAATCTTGCACTAGCAAATGGCCCGGTGAGGAAATTGATTCCGCTTTCAGTTTAGCTGCAGCCTGTCCGAATGTACAGGCCATATCTCCCCTAGAACTGATCCAAATGTCCTGTCCTCCTCCATCATGTCTCCAGCCATCTACTCAGCTGCTCCATCCTCTTATTTTTCTAATCACTTCTCCATAGTAGCAAGAGTAATGAGAGCATCCTGTTGCTAATTTTTGATCTATTATTGTCACATGAAAAGTATTGTTTCTTGCGCATTTCAGACAAAGCATACCGTACATAGAGAAGGAAAGGAGAGGGTGCAGAATGTAGTGTTACAGTCATAGCTAGGGTGTAGAGAAAAATCAACTTGATATAGGATAGGTTGATTCAAAAGTCTGATGCCAGCAGGGAAGAACATAAGAACATAAGAAATAGGAGCAGGAGTAGGCCATCCAGCCCTTCGAGCCTGCCCCGCCATTCAATAAGATCATGGCTGATCTGTCGCTGCTCAGTTCCACTTTCCGCCCTCTCCCCATAACCCTTAATCCCCTCTCTTATCAAAAACCCATCAACCCGCGTCTTAAAAATATTTAGCGAGGCAGCCTCCACCACTTCAACGGGCAGAGAATTCCAGAGATTCACCACCCTTTGAGTGAAGAAGTTCCTCCTCAACTCCGTTCTAAACCGCCCCCCTTTTATCTTGAGGCTGTGCCCCCTAGTCCTATTGTCTTTTTTGAGCGGGAAGAGTCTTTCCACCTCTATCCTATCCATCCCATTCATCATACGTCTCAATGAGATCTCCCCTCATTCTTCTAAACTCTAACGAGTACAAGCCCAGTTTATTCAGCCTCTCCTCATGGCTCAACCCCCTCAACTCCGGTATCAGCCTAGTAAACCTCCTCTGCACTCCCTCCAAGGCCAAAATATCTTTGCACAGGTGCGGCGCCCAAAAATGCACACAGTACTCCAGTTGCGGCCTCACCAATGCCCTATACAGCTGCAGCAAGACCTCCCTACTTTTATATTCAATCCCCTTCGCTATGAAGGCCAGCATCCCATTCGCCTTCCTGACCACCTGCTGCACCTGCAAGCTGGGTTTTTGCGACTCATGCACAAGGACCCCGAGGTCCCTCTGCACCGTCGCCTGCTGCAGTTTTTCGCCCCGTAAGTAATAGTCCTTCCTACCATTCTTCCTACCAAAGTGGACCACCTCACACTTGCCAACATTAAAGAAGCTGTTCTTGAGTTGGTTGGTACGTGACCTCAGACTTCTGTATCTTTTTTCCAATGGAACAAGGTGCCTAGGTCCCCAGATTTTGTCTGCAGCACCACAACCCTTTTTCTTCTTATATTGTTGTGTGAACTACTGGCTGTTCACCCTCCTCCCCCTCTGATTTCAGCTTTCCAGTATCCACAATATTTTGCTCTTGATTTGATTTATCATTGTCACATGTATTTGTGCACCGTGAAAAGCATTGTTTCTTGTGTGCTACACAGATAAAACATACAATAGAGAAGGAAAGGAGAGGGTGCAGAATGTAGTGTTACAGTCATAACTAGGGTGTAGAGAAAGATCAACTTAATATATGGGAGATCTATTCAAAAGTCTGATGGCAGCAGGGGACAAGCTGTTCTGAAGTCGATTGGTACGTGTCCTCTGACTTGTTTTAGGTCATGATGTGGAGATGCCAGCGTTGGACTGGGGTAAACACAGTAAGAAGTCTCACAACGCCAGGTTAAAGTCCAACAGGTATATTTGGTAGCAAACACCACTCATTTTCTGGGCTCTGTCCCATTCACCTGACGAAGGGACTAACCCCGAAAGCCAGTGAGTTTACTATCAAATAAATCGGTTGGACTTAAACCTGGTGTTGTCAGACTTTTTACTGACGAAGGGGCAGAGCCCTGAAAGCTAGTGGCGTTTGCCACCAAATAAATTTGTTGGACTTTAACCTGGTATTGTGAGACTTTTTACTTGTTTTAGGTCATCAGAACTGGGGGGGAGCTGGAGGAAGTGTTTGGGCAAGTGAAGCAACTGGGCAAGGGGGGGGCAGTGAGGGAGCAGAGAAACAAAAGTCTTGATGGTGCAGGATAAAGGAAGGTGATAATGAGACACTAAACAAACACTGGATCCTCCATCAACTGGAGGCAACTCCGTCAACAAGACCAAGGATGGAGAGCCCCAAAAGCCTGAGCCAATCAGGAAAGGCCTATTGTAGGGCAGTGCCCCTGTGGTCAATCCTCCAATCACAGGACACGTCTCATTGAGCACCGAAGTGGGCAGACTTTGGCCAATGGCCGAGGGGGCAGAGCCGCACTGTCAACCAATCACGGAGAGAGCGCCTGGACACGACCGAGAGCAACAACCAATCAGAAGGCAACCTCTTACGGGTCACGCCCACCTTCCGTTGCCGTCCAATGAGACCCCGCCTCCCCTCGGCAGTCCCCTCCAATAGGAAGACGGATAGCACGACGGGGCGAGCCAGAGAGTGGTGCTTTCCCATTGGGCCCGTCACCGACCAATGACCCGCCGCCTCCTCCCACCTCGGCGCCAGGAGCCAATCGGAGGGGTGGATGGATGGTGTGGGCGGGGCGGCGGGACCAGCCAATGGGGGGGTGCGTCTCATGCGGGGGGGGGCCCCTGCTGGGAGCGGAGAGGGGCAGCAGCGGCGGCGGCGGCGGTTAGCGGAGAGCGGCTTTGTGGACATGGCCGGGGCTGGAGCCTCCCGGAGCGCGGCGCTCGGCTGCCTGCTGCTCCTGATCGGTACCTCCGGAGTGCTGGGTGAGTCATGATGAGGGAGGGGGGAGATAGCGAGAGAGAGAGAGAACAACAACCCGCAGGTTGGTGACCCGCCCTGGCAGCTTCCAAAACATGGCGAGGGGCTGCGGCGGGAGGTGGGGGTGGGTGATGATGGAGGAGGGGCGTTATTGTTCAGGAGAGGCCCGGGGCTGTGGAAGGGGGGGGGGGGAGGGGGGGGTACTGAGAGCGGCCTTGTGAAGCAAGAGAGCCGGCTTTGATTAACACGCTGTCCCCTCTCCGCTCTGCGGGAGGGCGGAGGTATTCCTCCCCCCCCACCCCCACTCTCAGTGACCCTGAGTGGGGGGGGGAGAAGCAGCGGCCCTGGGCCCTGGGCAGGATGTGGTTGCTAGGGTACAGCCCAGGGCCCGCCGTGCTGACCACTCTCACTCCAACAAAAGGCAGCAGGATTTCATAGCTGCCCACTTGTAAAGAGCAGTCCTCTCCCCCCCCCACCCACCCACCCACTTTGTGCACCCCACTCCTTCCACACAGGCTGGCTGCATGCTCTCAGAGTGGGGTTGCAGAGGTTAGACGGTGGTTCGGGACGAATTGCTTTCTTTCTTTCTTTCTTTCTTTCTCCTCATTCATCTGACTGCCAGAGTTTGAATAAAACGCCAATTGAGAACGCCAGAAAAAAAAAAGTTGCAGACGCTTGGAAATGTAGAGTAGGGAAGTTAAGTTGTGTATGTCTGCGTTGTGGGTTTTTTGTTTGAAAAAGAGTATCAGTTTTTGTGGTTACACATGTTCCTTCAGCTTTGGAGAAATAACTTGATAATAACTGTGGTGCAGGATGTAAAATGTACCTTTGGAAATGCAGAGCTAGTCTTGTGAGATGGTCCATTCGATTTTGATGAGTTTTGTTTTTGCCTGGCGTTCCTTTGCAAAGGTTGACCGATTTCTTTCAAACTGATGCATCTTCTCAGACTGTTAGAACAGTTGTCTGAGCTGGGTTTGATTCCCTACTGTTGCTCATTGTAGCATTGCATTTTCGTAACGTACTATTAAATAATTGAACTTGCATTGATGTGCTTCTGATGTAAAGAGAAGTCTCACGGTACGTTCTGAATAGGTGCATTGCCTAAGCACATTGTAAAGTAATTTTGAAATGGTTGGATCCGAAAAGGTGATACTTTCACATTTTATGTGCCAGTGTATGAGCTTTCTAAGTAAAGTTCCGTTAGTTTGATACCTGTCAACCAGCTGCCAGTGTTTACAATTGTCAAACACGATTTCTTAGGTGAAGATAATCTCTGAAATGCTAAAAGGATAAACTAGATCTAAAAGTCTGCTGTCAGCCTACTGAAACCAGAATCAGCAATGTGGATGTTCTGTTCCAGAATCTGAATTACAAAAATATATAAAAGCTCTTTTAAGGGCTGTTAAAAATTATTTGCAAAAATGACTGAGTGTTTCAGTTCAGCCACAGAATTGCCATTTCTGCAAATAAAGTTCAGTGTATAAAAGCTGATCATACATGTGTATTAATATTCAGCAGTGTGCGATTACATAAATATGTGAATATTAGAAGCAGGTTGAGGTTTAATCCCTCTTGTTTCAGATGCATAGCTAGAGCATGATAAAGTTGTGATGCTAACTTGTACTTTGTGTAGCAAACTCCTTGGAGTATTAATTCTACATTTATGTTGACTTGTGTTTAAATGTAGAATTAATACTCCAAGGAGCTTGCTTCACATTTCCACTGGTTTAAACCAGTAATTTCTTGTGCATTGAATTTATGTCCACGGTTTTTGGTGTCAAACTGCTCTACTAATAGCCTGAGAAGGTCACTCAATTTAAAGAAATCTATCATCCTTTTCAAAGAAACTTGAGTTTTAAGTGTATAGTGTCACAGCATGGAAACAGGCGCTTTGGCCCAACTTGTCCATGTCGCCCAGTTTTTATCACTAAGCTATTCCCAATTGCCTGTGTTTGGCCTATATCTTTCTATACCTATCTTGTCCATGTAACTGTCCAAAAGCTTTTAAAAGACAAAATTATACTGTCTCTTTACTACTATCTCTGGTAGCTCATTGCAGGCACTCACCACCCTCTGCGTGAAAAAATTGCCCCTCTGGACTCTCTTGTATCGCTCCCCTCTTTCCTTAAAGTTATGCCCTCTAATGTTAGACTCCCCTCCCTATCTTTGGGAAAAGATGTTGACTATCTAGGTGATCTATGCCCCTCATTATTTTATAGATCTTTAAAATCATCCCTAATCCTCTACGCTCCAGGGGAAAAAGTGCCAGTATGTCCAGCCTCTCCTTTAACTCAAACCATCAAGTCCGGGTAGCGTCCCAGTAAATTGTTTCTGACTCTTTCTAGTTTAATAATATTCTTTCGATAATGGGGTGACCGGAACTGTACTCAGTATTCCAAGTGCGGCCTAATCAATGGCTTGTACAGCTTCAAAAAGACGTTCCAACTCTTGTATTCAGTGTTTTGACCAATGAAACCAAGCATGCCTAATGCCGCTTTCACCATCCTGTGACTCCACTTTCAAGGAACTGTGAACCTATACCCTAGGCCTCTGTTCTAAAACTCCCCAGTGCCCTACCATTAACTGAGTAAGCCCTGCCCTGGTTCGATCTATCAGAATGCATCACTTCACATTTATCTAAATTAAACTCCGTCTGTCATTCGTTAGTCCACTGGCCCAATTGATCAAGATCCCGTCACTATCCTACATAACCACCTTCACTGTCCACTATGCCACTAATAGTGGTGTCATCTGCAGAATTACTAACCATGCCTCCTAAATTTTCATCCAAATCATTAATCCATTTTCCTTGAAATTGTACATATATGCGGTACTTAACGCCAGGTACATGTTGTACCTAAAGCAGAGGAGTCTGCTACAGGTAAATAATTTAGATTCAAAGGTAACTTTGTCGGTAAACCACAGTTATGTAACACACACTTTGTGTTGCGTCTACATTGACATCTTGATGTTTGGTATTAAATGATAAGTTAAGATCATGCGTTATACTAGGTGGAGTTCGGGGCATTGTGATTCTGAAGTGGCTATGTTGTGTCTGACCCTAGGCACAATATGTCCAAGCTCAGCTATAGTATGATCATTGTGTAGGAAGAGAGGCATTGTTTGGAGGTGTGGAGAAAAGAAAATTGTAGGAGAAACGGTATTAAGGAGTATGGAGCAGTAAGCTGTTGATGGCAGAGGAGCTAACAGGAGGAATTATAGACTGGACAGCCAAATTAAAAGTAGTCGGTAACTTTGGACATAAACAACTCGCAAGTGATAACTGATAGGGTGTGGCAGAAAAATGGCATGTGTGAGATTACTTGCTTGAACAGACAAGCGCTGCTTCCGTCTCATCCTTGTATGATGTTTATTTGTGCTAAACACTTGGAGTAATCTTACTGCGTTAACAGTAATATAGGGAATACCTGTGCAACACCGGGAGGCTTGGCTGTGCTGACAAAATATAATCTTGGTGATTTACTGAAATGCTGAGTTTTTCTTGGGTGTTATTGATGCTGTAAAACAATGGATTGTGTGGCAAGTGAGTTTTGGGAATCTTGATTTGGTCACAATTTATGACAGACAATGCATAACTTTGTGTATGTTTTGCTGTTTTTTATGTTGGTTCAGGAGACTGATTTTAAATGTGGGATAGATGAAAATGGCCTAATTGGGATAACTTATCAGATACTGAGTTGCAACTGCAGATCTAAGTCCTATTGTGCACCTGGGATGGTGATGAGAGGTATTCACATCTAGGATTATAATGGCTGCTCTGATTATCTTTGCAGTGGACAGGCATCTTGGGAGAGGGTATGATGTTAGGATATGATGTTAAGGTATGAACTAGGGGAGTTTAAATTATTCATGGCAAGTTGGTTTGGGAGAGGTCACTGCTGTCCCTACCATCTTGTTAAGAGGATCTTGCAAAGGCACTGCCAGTGGTAATTTTCCAGTACTTTCACAGGCCTGCTGTAGGTTGTCCACATTTCCAAAAAAAATCTTAGGTGCTCAGGGATCGCTACTGCTGGTAAACCAGTCTTTTTCTTGGGTTTGAGAGCCATCCTCCAATACTGTATTAAAATGGGGAAAATACAAGAGAATTGGTGCAATGACACAGTCTTGTTTGACCCCAGTTGTCTGAGATGGGGTATATCAGGAACAAACCATATGTGTTGCATTGCCGTGGTGGTGAGAACATTTTTTCTCTTTTGGCATCTCAGCTGTATTAGTCAGTCTATATCCAGAGCATCTTTGAGAACATAAGAACATAAGAAATAGGAGCAGGAGTAGGCCATCTAGCCCTTCGAGCCTGCCCTGCCATTCAATAAGATCATGGCTGATGTCGTGGCTCAGTTCCACTTTCCCGCCCTCTCCCCATAACCCTTAATCCCCTCGCTTATCAAAAACCCATCAACCCCGCGTCTTAAAAATATTTAGCGAGGCAGCCTCCACCACTTCAACGGGCAGAGAATTCCAGAGATTCACCACCCTTTGAGTGAAGAAGTTCCTCCTCAACTCCGTTCTAAACCGCCTCCCCTTTATCTTGAGGCTGTGCCCCCTAGTCCTACTGTCTTTTTTGAGCGGGAAGAGTCTCTCCACCTCTATCCTATCCATCCCATTCATCATCTTATACATCTCAATGAGATCTCCCCTCATTCTTCTAAACTCTAACGAGTACAAGCCTAGTTTATTCAGCCTCTCCTCATAGCTCAATCCCCTCAACTCCGGTATCAGCCTAGTAAACCTCCTCTGCACTCCCTCCAGGGCCAAAATATCCTTGCGCAGGTGCGGCGCCCAAAACTGCACACAGTACTCCAGCTGCGGCCTCACCAATGCCCTATACAGCTGCAGCAAGACCTCCCTACTTTTATATTCAATCCCCCTCGCTATGAAGGCCAGCATCCCATTCGCCTTCCTGACCACCTGCTGCACCTGCAAGCTGGGTTTTTGCGACTCATGCACAAGGACCCCGAGGTCCCTCTGCACCGTCGCCTGCTGCAGTTTTTCGCCACGTAAGTAATAGTCCTTCCTACCATTCTTCCTACCAAAGTGGACCACCTCACACTTGCCAACATTAAATTCCATTTGCCATTTCCTGGCCCATTCGCCCAGCCTATCTAGATCCTTCTGCAGACTCTCCACACCCTCCGCACAATTTGCCGTTCCCCCAATCTTGGTGTCATCAGCAAATTTCGACACCCTGCACTCGGTTCCCTCCTCCAGATCATCTATATAAATGGTAAATAGCTGAGGCCCCAGCACTGACCCCTGGGGCACCCCACTAGTCAAAGCAGTGAGAAAATCTGTCGGCAGGAAAGAGCAGGGGGCCATCAAGAATTGGGTGTGTTTCTGATTTGGAGTTGTTATTGTAGGCTGAGAGTGACCCTGATGCTCAGGCTGTGAAAATACAAATTCATGAAGTGTTCAGATAGGGCTGGAGGGTTTGCATTGCCGGATGCTATTGGACCAAACCCCAAGGAACCAACCCGTCACCTTGGAGGATAATCTGGAAATTAAGAAGAATTGGAAAGAATTCCAGAGAACTGTGACACATCTTTGTTTGGTTCTACGAGAATTGAGTAACATCAGATAACTGTGACATAGAAAAAGAGTTCTCGGTTGAATAGGAAGTGTTTGGCTTATAATCTTTATTTAATTTGAGTGCTTATAAGATATGAGGTTAAGTTAATAGTGCTTGTTTGTTTTACTTTGTTAAAAGATTTTTCTGATACACAAAATAATGTTGTGCGGTCTTTTCGATGGATAACTGAATTTGAATTTCTTTTGAAAGTTATCGTCTTCATGAGACCATAACAGCTCCCGTTGTAAGCATTTATAATGATGATGTGGAAGCAAAGCAAGATTAATCATTCATTGTATTGCAGCATAACTCCTGGTACTGGATTTGAATATATCTCAGAATTGTGGAGTGAATGTCTTTGCCCCTTGGCTGTCGAGGTCTTGATAGATTTCTTTTGAGGTTTGAGTCCACAGCATGGAACTGTCTTACTATTTGGAATAACCCATGAGTCTGAGTGATGAGGACCATTCGTACAGCTTGTCTGGAAAATAGGATTGCATCACTGCTTGGGTGTTCATATGACTCCTAATTTTTGGACACAGTGGAAGGGTTTTACTTCTAGTTTTGTTGTTCTGAGAATGTTAGTGAGATAAAAGTAAAAACATGTTTAATTTCCTCTTAATTATTTCTCATTACAAAGTGCTCCCTTTATTTCTGTTCCTCTTGCGGCATCACAAAATATTGATGGTATAAGACCTGGCAAGTGGATGTGTTTAAATCTGAAGTGAAATATGGGGTTTCTCTTAGATACTATTACTGTTCGGTGGTATTGTAGTTTCAGTTGGCTCTATGGTGGTGAAAAGTCCAGACAAAATTTGGGCTTTTGTTAACATAAAACCTGTAAATTCAGTGGAAATTGTTTATCCAAATACTAGCTATTTGAATTGGCTGGACCTAGCAGCATTCTACTGTATAACAATTTTCCTATTGGAATTCTTATTTAATATGGTTAATCAGTTTCTGAGCAGAGATTGTGAAGTTGTTTTGATTAAACATGCCTTGCTTTACAATGTACTCCTGAGCTGCAACAGAATTGCAGCTTTTATTAAGTTCCTTTTAAAATGACTTGTTTAAATAGTGTGTTTACTTAGTTTCTTAATCCTCTGCAGTCCTGAAATTTGATTTGAAGTGCATGGTGAAGTCTTAATTTAGTTTTTAAGAGCTGTGGAAGACTAGACAGATTTCAGTGACTCATGCTTCTGTTGATCTGAAATGTTTGTCTATACCATTACTATAGTGAGTGGTGTTGAAGGCACACTCTGTTTCACTCAATCCTGCACCCTGAAATGATCAGAAATGGGATCATCAAACTGTGGTGCAATGCATCCTGTGAAGGAAGGAGCAGATGAGATTGAGGAGCTCATCAGCAGAATTGAAGGTTGACATTGCTGGCTTGGACACATTGGTAGGGTGGAAGATTTTCACATCGCAGGATTTTCTATCCAGCATGGTCGCCAGAATCAGACAACTAGCTGAATGCCCAGAACTCCACTTGGCATGAAGGATGACACACACCCCCCAAACATTGATTTACACATCTGGGAGAGCGCTGGCCGTCAGCGGGAAAATGACAACATCACCTGTGGACCAGAATGCAAGTCCGTGATGATCAGTGGCTGCAGCGCCTTGGCAACCAATGCTAACAATCATAAACTACCCTCACCAGCACCCCGTCCACCTGTTATGGCAGAATCGACCCCTCGTGGATTGATTTCTTCAGCCAGCAGTCATGGTGCAACGTATGAAGCTACCCCACCCCCAGCAGATTTGATTTGCTGCATATCCATCATATCGCACAGATGGCAGGATGTGACAATGCCATCTTGACATCAGAAACTGTGGAGCTGTGTGTCCTGTTTTAATACTTAAAAAAATTTGCCCCTTTTCTAAATGATCGTCTCGTGGAGCTGCCTATTTATATTCATGATTATAGTTTTATATTCATGATTGGATCACTTTGCCTGATGGAGTTGGAGAAATGACTAAAGCAGCCATCTGTGTAGGATTTTTATGTTGACATTGCCTATGGTTTAAAAATGCTGTATTTTTGTTGGAAAGCTGTCTGAAGTTCTTTACCTGCAAACACGAAAGCAAGTTGAGCTCAGCTGTCCCAATGAATATGATCGGGTGTAACAGTGAACTTGGGTCCGCGAGTGCCTAGGGAACTGGTTGAGGTTGCAAGTGTGAGGGACTGCAGCTGGAATCTCCTGAGGTTTTTTTTTATATAGCCATGGTTATGATTTGTTGTTTCAGCTTAGAGTTCAAATAAGGTATTCAACACATAGATTTGTTGTGGCCAAATTGGCAAATTCCAATTTACAAGAAAAATAGTTCATAAGGCGTTTTATAAATTTGAAATCCAAAGGTCCTGAGTTATACATTTTAATAGATTCCGGATGAACTCCAGTGAATGAGACTGAATTACTGCTTAACAATTTTCGGCTGCTAGAATCATATGTAAAGTGGGCAGCAATGGTTGCAAAATGCAGAAGTGACACACGCACTGACTCATTTGAAAGCTCTGCCAAATATTGGTTGTAAATATTCGCATACAAGTGAGTAAACAGCCGTTGAATCTAAGAAAGTAAGTATTCTTAGTCCAGACATCCTTCCTGTTGCATAAAATCCACTGCGCAATACTCCCTTCTGGGAATTAACTTGAATGTAAAGCTAGTGGTGAAAAGGGAACTATCATCGGCTGGTTTGTCTCATAACAGCTTCAAATTGTATTTCAGTTGCCAGTGTTTAAATGAAGATCTGTAGACACTTAAATATCTGCAAATAATGCTGCAAGAATCTACAGTGCAAGTGGTTGAAACAGTAGATTGGAAGATGTTGTGCTAAATCTGCACAATATTCTAGGCGGTGTCTCCAAGATTGAAGGGAACCATTGAAGGAAGAATGAGAAGGGTTGATATAAATAAATGGTTTAATAACTTTCAAATGGGAATTGGCTACATGCTTCAAACATGTAGAAAGAGCATGAAGGTGGGGAAAATTGGGTAGCTTTAAAATAATGAGTACAGGTATGGACCGAAAGGCCTCTTTCTGTTCAACAATGTTTTAAAAATCCTTGAACTGACGCTCATCTTGCCATTAGAGGAGATAGGTGTGCGTTGAAAGCAAATCAAGAACATCCCTGTTCACATGGAGTTCATATTAGCAGTCAAATATATAAAGATCATAGTCAAGGAAAGACAATCGAGTCCAACAAGCTTGTCTTGTACAGTCTTGAACTTGTTGAGAATCATATATATATGACTCCCAGCAACTACATCATCTCCTAGATGAATTGAAAGAAAGGGGAAAAACTGGACAATTCAGGAAAAAAACTTGTAAATTTCTCTCTGCCTCCTGAAGTCATTGAATTTCAGGAGACCATGAGACACAAATCCCACCTATATTTTATACATTGCACTATCAGTCACTGTCAGGAACTCATCCAGCTCTGCCTTGAACATGTGCAGTTAATTCACACTCACCATATCAGCTGGCCCCTTTCAAAGGTCATTAAGCCTCTATGAAAGGAAAACTCCCCGCCAGCTAACCTGGTTTGATGCTTGCTTCCTGTAGTTTTCCCATACCCCCCCCCGCCCCCCCCAACCTTCTGAACTAACATGGTTCAACTAGACATAATCTTGTCTTATTGTAAAAAAATTTTCAATCAATTACCGAAGGGTGTAAAACGATGCAGTAAGTAATAGAGTTAAGCAATTCCACAACTAACAGATTAGCTCTAAGCTCAGCAGTCCTGCCCCATCCAGCAGTGAATGGCAGAGGACAATTAACCAACTCGCTAGTGGAGGAGGCTCCACGCACCCATCCTCCAATGATAGAGGAGCCCAGAACATCAGTGCAAAACGTGGGGCTGAATCATTTGCAACAATCTTCAGCCAGAAATGCAGAATCGATGATCCATCTTAATCTTCATTTATTAGACACAAGTAAGGCTTGCATTAATGCTGCAATGAAGTTGCTGTGAAATTCCCCTATTTGATCAATGTGCTAACCAGCACCAGAGTACCCGAAGGAAACCTATACAGACATGTAGAGAATGTGCAAACTCTACACAGACAGTGACTCAAGGCAGGAATCGAACCCAGGTCTCTGGTGCTGTGAGGCAGCAGTACTAACCATTGTGCCACCGTGTTGCCCTTGGCCTTCTCTGGAAGTCCCTAGTATTACAGATGTCAGTCATCAGAGAATTTGATTCACTTCACGTGATACCAAGAGACATGACCAGAGGCACTGGATACTGCAAAGGCTATGGATGCTGATAATTTGGAAATACTCAAACTTTCGTTGCCCCTAGCCAAGCTGTTTCAGTACAGCTACGATACTGGCATCTACCTGGCCAGTTACCACCCCGTCCATCTACTCTCAGTCATCAGCAAACTGAAGGAAGGTATCATCAACAGTGCTATCGAGTGGCTCTTAGTCAACAATCACCTGTTCATGGATGCTCTTGTTTGGCTTCTGCCAGGGTCACTCAGCTCCTGAAACATTGACAAAAGAGCTAAACACCAGAGATTAGGTGAGAGTGATTGCCCTTGACATGAAAGTAGCATTTGACTTAGTGTGGCATCAAGGAATCCTAGCAAAATTGGAATCAGGGATAATTATTGGGTGGAATCATTCCTGGCATACAGAGGTGGTGGTGGAGTTAAAGGTCCATCATCTGAGCTCCAGGGTATCATTGCAGGAGTTTTTCAGGGTAATGTCCTAGGCCTAATCATCTTCAGCTGCTTCATCAATGACCTTCCTTCCATCATAAGGTCAGAAGTGGGGATGTTTCCTGATGACTGCACAATGTTTGCCATATTTGTCATGACTTGAATACTGAAGCAGTTCATATCCAAAAGTAACAAGAACTGGACAATATCCAGTCTTGAGCTGACAAGGGGCAAGTAACATTTGTGCAGCAAGTACTAGGTAATAACCATCTCCAAGAAGACAGGATCTAAGCATTGCCCCATTGTATTCAGTGGCATTACAATCACTGAATCCCCCACAGCCAACATCCTGGGAGCTACCACTGACCAGAAGCTGAATTGGACTAGCCATGTAAATACTGTGGCTACCAAGCAGGTCAAAGACATCATGCAGCGAGTAAACTCACCTCCTGACCTCCCAAACCCTGTCCAATGGCTACAAGGCACAAGTCATTGTAATGAAATATGCTCCTCTTTCCTAGATGAAAGTAGCTCCAACAACACTCAAGAAGCTTGACATCATGTAGGACAAAGCAACCCACCAGAATGCTATCCCTTACACAAACATTCGACCCCTCCACCACTGATGAACAGTGGCAGCTGTGTACACCATTTACTAGGTGCACTGCAGGAACTCACCAAAGCTCCTTCGGCATTAAATTTTGCCTTGCATCCTTTTGAGAGTGGCTGATTTCTTTTAAACTGATGCATCTTCTCAGATTGTTGGAACAGTTGCCCGAACCGAGTCTGATTCTGTTGTGTTGCATTGTGTTTTCTTCAGCTGTCATAAAATAACTGAACAACTTACATTGATGTCTTTCTAATGTAAAGAAATGTCCCATGGTGCATTATGAATAGGTTAATACCTAAGCGAATTGTAAAGTACTCTTGAAATGGTTGGACATGATAAAACACAGTGTAAGCTGAGAAAGTGATGTGCAGAGGCTGGCTTTGGACTGGGGTAAACACAGTAAGAGGTAAGACTTTTGCTACCAAATAAACCGGTTGGACTTTAACCTGGTGTTGTGTGACTTCTTACTGGGCTGAGAAAGTGCCAGTGTATTTGATTTTGTATTAGCATTCTAAAGAAAATTCAACCTCTTTGACATCTGTTTTCAGCTGCCAGTGTTTACACTTGTTAAATCTTGTTTCATAGGTGAGAGGTAGTCTCTGAATTTAAGGGTAAGCTAGATCTACAAGTTTGCTATCAGCCTACAAAAGCCAGGATCAGTATTATGGATGTTGTATCCCCAGAATCTGAATTAAAAAAACACAAGGTAAAAGCTCTTCTGAGGGCACTAAGTGTCATCATCTACAAAAAGAACTGGGAATGTTTGTGTTCGATCGCAGAATTGTCATTCCTGCAAGTGAAATTTACTGTATAAAAGCTGATGATGTGTGTAATATTCATTCATTAGATATGTGAATATTGAGAAGCAGGTTGAAGGTTAAACTTCCCCTCTGTTTCAGATGCATAGCTATAGCCTGATTTTAAAGTTGAGGTGATGCTAACAAATGTAGACTAATTAATAATACTCCAATGGGTTTGTTTCGCATTTCTGCTGATTTAAACCAATAATTTATTGTCCACAAGAGTTTTGGATGTCGTTGAATTTGTGACCATGCTCTACCAGATACAAAAACAGCAAATGCTGGAAAATCTCAACAGGTCTGACAGCAGCTATGGAGAGAGAATTGAGCTGACACCAAGTCTGAAGACTTAGTCAGAACTGAAGGCAAAGCAAATAGGATGAGAGTCACACTGTTAAGGAGGAAGGGTGGTGTAATTGACAAAGGTGTCATAGATAAAAGGACAAAGGGAATATAAATGGCAGTGATTAGGCTAAGAATGGCACTGATAGTGGCCTATTAAGAGATCAGAAAGTGGAAATGGCAGGACAGAGGTAAGCAAGAGTGTCAAAGGAATGGAGGGAAGGTGGGAAGAGTTCATGTTCTGAGGTTATTAAACTAAATGTTAAGTCCAAAAGGCTTTGGGAGATCGAGAGCTGCTCCTTCAGCTTGAAATGAGTTTCGCTGGAACACTGCAATAGGCCAAGGAATTTGCTTTTAACTTTGCTCTATCAGTAGTCTGGGGAAGTCGCTCAGTTTAAAAGAAATCTGTCACCCGTTTCAAAGTAACTTTAGTTTTATGTGTGTTTTCTTTGATAGAGCACATCTGTGTGGTACTTGTAACAGGTGCTCTTGATACATGCTGCATCTAAAGGAGACGAGACTGCAACAGGCACATAATTTTGAATCAAGGGTAACTTTGTTAAACTAGTTATGTAACACATTTTGTGCTGTGTCTACGTTAACATCTTGATGTTTGGTATTAAATAAGGTAAGATCATGCATTATACTAGGTGGAGTTTAGGGCATTTTGATGCTGAAGTGGCTATGTTGTGTCTGACCCTAGGCACAATATGTCCAAGCTCAACTTTTGTATGAACATTGTGTAGGAAGAGAGGCATTGTTTGGAGGTGTGGAGAAAGGAGAATTGTTGGAGAAACAGCATTAAGGAATATGGAGCAGTAAGCTGTTGGCAGAGGAGTTAAAAGGAGGAATTATAGACGAGACAGCCAAATTACAAGTAGTCATTAACTTTGAAAATGGACATAAACAACTAGCAAGTGATAATAGATGGGGTGTGGCAGAAATACCAGTAAAGTGGTACGTGTGAGATTATTTATTTGAACAGACAAGCACTGCTTCCCTCTTATCCTTGTATGATGTTTATTATTTGTGGTAAACACCTGGAGCAATCTTTATGTTAACCGTATTGGGAATACCTGTGCAACACTGGGCGGCTTGGCTGTGCTGATAAAACATGTTGCAAAAAATGTAATATTACTGACGCATTACGAAAATGCTGTTACTTAGTAAAATGCTGAGGGATGTCTTTCTTGGGTATTGCTGTTATGGAGTGTACACTGTGTCAAGCGAGTTGAGAAATCTTGATTTGATCTCAATTTATTGACAGACGGTGCAATGTCTTGATTAAAATCTTTTACTCATAGTACTCTGGTTCGGGAGATCGTGATTTTTAAGTGTAGGGTGGGGGGGTGGTGCGGGGAGACAGCTAACTTATCACATCACATAGTCAGTCAATGTCCCCAGCACCTTTTGAGAAGGCAGTGAGAGAATCTGCCAGCAGAAAGGAGCACGGGACCATCAAGAACCAGGGGTGTTTCTGATTGGAGTCATCACTTCAGGCTGCAAGTAACCCCGATGCCCGGGCTGGGAATATACAAATTCATGAAGTGTTCAGGTAGTGATGGATGATTTGCTGAACCGGATGCTATTGGTCTAACCCCCAAAGAACCAACCCCTTGCCTCAAAAGATAACTTGGAAATTAAGGAGAACTGGAAGGAATTCTTGGGAACTGTGAAACTCCTTTGTTTGATTCTGTGGGAATGTCAAATGTCCTAGGGGGAGTGTTTGCTAGTGCTGTTGGGAGGGTTTAAACTCATGGGGCAGGGGAATGGGAACTGATGCAGGAAGTGGGGCAAGTAGGGACAGAAACAGAAGGAAGTAAGGGGAAATGTAGAAGGCAGAGAAACCAAAGACAAAAATCAAAAAGGGCCACAGTACAAAGTATGGACACTGGAGAGCTCAGTGCATGTGTCTAGTAAGGCTAAGAGAAATAAAACACGGAGAGTGTACAAAACATGACAGATGGTCTAAGGTGTGTTTGCTTTAACACAAGGAGTATAACAGGTAAGGCGGATGAACTTAAAGCTTGGATTACTACATGGAACAACGATTTGTGGTAATTATGGAGACTTGGGTGAAAGAAGAGCAGGACGGCAGCTTAGCGTTCCAGGATTTAGATGCTTCAGGCAAGACTGGGTGACAAAAGAAGTGGGGGTGTTGCTTTATTGATGAGGGAGAGTGTCACAGCTATACAGAGGGAGGACACATTGGTGGGATTATTGGAAAGCCAGATTGGTAGAAATCAGGAATAGGAGTGGTGCAATCGCATTGTTGGGGTTATACTGCAGATCTCTCGAGCCAGTGTGAAGTGAAAGAACTGATACGTTAGCAGAGTGAGAAGATGTGCTTGTAGCAGGAAATTGAAAACGGATAGTCTTTTACCTCGGTTGAAAGGTCAATTACTCGAGAGCATAGGTTGAAAGTAGGAGGAAAGTTTACAAGGGATATAAGGGGCAAGTTTTTCACAGAATGGTGAATGACTGGAACGTGCTGTCAAAGGTGGTGGAGGAAGCAGATTCTATAACAACGTTCAAGAAGTGTCTGGATGGATACATGGATAGGCAGGGAATAGAGGGATATGGATCACGTAGAGGCAAAGAATTATTAGAGCAGAAACATCTGTGTCGGAGAATAAGGAATAATTTGAACAAGCTGTGTACACCAAACTTTCTACTTCCTTTATTTTTGTTTTGTTCAGTGATATTGTAGTTTCACTCGGTTCTGTCGTGTAGAAATGTCCAGACAAAACTTGTTTTTTTTTAATATAAAACCTGCAAATTCAGTGGAAAGTGTTTATCCAAATACTAGTTATTTGAATTGGCTGGACCTGGCAGCATTGCACTGTATAACAATTTCTGTATTGGAATTTTTATTTAATATAGTAGTGTTTGGAGTTGATCAGTTTCTGAGCAGGGATTGTGAAGTTTTGATAAAAGATGTCTCACCAAAGATGTGACAAGAAATGTGACAAAATGTAGCTTTTGTTAAGCTCCTTTTAAAATGAATTGTTTCAATAGTTTCTCAATCTTCTGCAGCCCTGAAATTTGATTGAAAGTGCATGGTTAAGTCTTGATTTAGTTTTTAAGAGCTGTGAGAGGTTACAGATTTTAGTGACTCATGCTTCCGTCGGTCTGGAAATGTTGGTTGTCTATACCGTTATTATAACCAGCAGTGTTGAAGGCACACCCTGTTTCACTCCATCCTGCACCCTGAAACTATCGAAGCAGGATAAGGCATCTTGTGAGGGAAGGAGCGGATGAGACTGAGAAGCTCATCAGCAGAATTGATGGTTCATGTTGCTGGCTTGGGCACATTGGCAGGATGGAAGATTTTCTGTCTGGCAAGATAGCCAGAATCAGATAACGAACTGCCTAGAATTCCACTTGGCACGAAGCATGGCACACAAGCCACAAACATTGATTTACATGTCTGGGAGAACGCTGGCTGTCAGCGGAAAATGGCAACGTCACCTACGGACCAGCATGCAAATCCCTTTTTTTTTCTCAATTCTCTTTTGAAAGCCATGAATGAACCTGCCTTCCCTGCACTCAGGCAGTACATTCCAGATCCTAATCACTCTGTTTAAAAAGCTAGTGTTCCTCATGTCACTATTTTGTCTTTTGCCAATCATCTTAAATCAGTGGTTTAAATATCCGTTACATAAGAACATAATGTAAGAAATAGGAGCAGGAGTAGGCCATCTAGCCCTTCGAGCCTGCCTCGCCATTCAATAGGATCATGGCTGATCTGAAGTGAATCAGTTCCAGTTTCCCGCTTTCTCCCCATAACCCTCAATTACCTTGTCTATCAGAAATCTATCTACCCGTGACTTAAATTGTCCATTGCTATCACTGTCCTACAGTGAGGCATTCCATAGTCTAAGAACTTAAGCACATTATGTAGGCTGATACTTGAGTGTAATATTGAATCATAAAAGGTGGAAACTTTAGCAACATGTTAAACCAAGGCCTGCCTGTTCAGGAGACATCATAATAGATTCCTTTGCACTTATTCTGAGGGTTGGGATAAAGCACAGATTTCTTCACCAGCACCACCAAAGCTGATTACCTGAACATTTTGCATTGATTGTAGCATAGAATCAGAATTTTGCCCAACTGGTCTATACCATTGTTTTAGCTTCGCGTGCTGAGCCTTATCTTATTCCACTTTATTTAACCCTCTCAGCATATCCTTCTACTCCTTTCATTTCCTTATCTAGCTTCCTTTCAAATATGCCTCAACTCTTCCCCTCAATTTCTCTGGTTAGATTATGCAATTTCTCACTCTGAGCTGTTCAAAAGCAAAGTCACAGACCTTATTTTTTTGTTTTCCTCCCATGGTTCCCTTTAACTTATTGAAATTGTATCGCTTTTTGACCTGAAACGTTGTTTCACTCTGCAGTTGCTGAGCATTGCCATCATTTTTTTCCTTAATTTAGCTCATTACTGTTTGTAGAGTTAATACTCAGATTGACCTTCAACAATGGCTGCACTTCAAAATAATCTTAGTGTGCAGTGTTCTGCAGTATCCTGAGAACCTGATGTGATATAGAAGTGAAGTCTTTAAATCACTTTATGCATTTTCTGACACATGCTTCTTAAACTAATTAACTACGAAATCTTCAAAAACCATCAACCTTTCATTTAGTTATGAGGTGTTATCAGGGCAATAGTTATTCCTAAAGATTCAGAGAGATGCAGCTTACCGTTTCTAACTTACTTTCAGTGCACTCTGGTTTCTCTTGATCCTGTAAATATTTCAGGCATTCTCCCTCTGCTGCTGCTCATGGGGCTGAGTTATGCCCAGATGTATTTTGGTGGTACTTTAGTGCTGCCCTAATATCTGATAAGTAAGCAGTGGACAAAATCTGTTAATTTGACTGGAAAGAAGGACGAAAGAGGTGATGAGGAGGGCACTAGGTCATCTCCATAATACAATTTCTAATAGAATTCACTAGATAATGAGGAATATGAGAAATGTTATTTCTTTCTGCAATCCTGGAGTACTGAAGCCAATTATAGTACCCATCAGGTTACAGCGAAGACCATCGTTTCAACTTTAGATCAGTCTAGTGTGCATAACTTAATGAGGCTTCAGATAGTGTGTTAGCTGAGACATTGTGTGGTTAATGCACCTCTCAGTGAGTACCATTAACTACTGAGCCACTGGATTTTTGCTGTTAAGTATAGATGCCTACCAGAAGTGCAGACTTTGTCATTAAGCTCACCATAGCTCCCCAATCAAAGCTCTTTGGTGAGCAGTTTCACCTTCAAGTTCAACAAATTAGTTTAGAAAAATGTGTTGCTGTTGCAGACTGCACATTTTAGCAGTTGTTTCTGAACAGTATTTTCTGCTGGTCTGCAGCAGTTTCCTTCCTGTTTGAAATGGTGCTCTTTGTGTGCAGAGCTGTCTTGTCATATATTTATAAGAAATAAGATTTACTTCACACACATTTCTCACTTTAACTGTGTAGTAACTAAACATTGGCCTGCTCGCTGTTACTACTGGTTAATGGATAGTGGTGCTTAAGTGCATCCCCAGGCATCATCGCTGTTGTCCCTATCTTTCGTCTGCTTGATGCCTTTTCTTTCTGAAGCCAATGTACCAAGCAGTCTTTGTTTTACTAAGCATAGTTTGGAAAGTGGGATCTCTGAAAATAATTTTTTTGTAATGTTGAATCTTCACTGATTAAATTTGTAACTGTTTATATCTTTATTATAAATAAACAATAGTGGATTATCAGTCAATGATCCTTTATCAGGACTGAGGAAGGAAGAGCAATGCAATTTCAGTAGGTGAAAGGAGAGCATGGGAGGAAGACAAGAGTAAGCTCTGTGACACTTTGCTTATGAATAAACTTAGAGTGAGAAATTGCATATTCTAACCAGAGTAATTAAGGGGGAAAGTTGAGGCATACTTGAAAGTTAGATAGCAAATGAGGGCAACAGGGTAGATGAGCCACTTTGCTATCCAGTATTTGTATTGCTGGCACAGTAATGGCCAGGTACTTACGATTACACTTGAACCCATTACATTCATAACGTTGTCAGCCATGGTTTGGTTGGCAGCACCCTCATCTTGGAGGTAGAAGTTTGTGGGTTCAAGTCCTACAGCAGAGACTCGAGCACAAAATCTAGCCTGACGCTTGAGTGATGTGCTATTGGGGGTGCCATCTTTGGGATGAGATGTTAAATCGAGGCCATGTCTTTCCCCTTGGGTGGATATAAAAGAACCATTGGCAGTACTTTCAAGAAGAACTTGAAGAGTTCTTCTGGTTTCCTGGCAACATTTATCCTTCAATGAGCATAGCTAAAACAAATGACCTGGCTGTGATCATGCTGCTGATTGTGGGGCCTGACTGTGTGTAAATGCTGCAATGTTCCTCACAATACAATACTAACTATACTTCAAAAGTACCATTCTGGAATTGTGGAAGGGACTAATAAACACAAGTTACTTTATTTATTGGGAGATTAACATGACAGTCATAGCGAGGGGGATTGAATATAAAAGTAGGGAGGTCTTGCTGCAGCTGTATAGGGCATTGGTGAGGCCGCAGCTGGAGTACTGTGTGCAGTTTTGGGCGCCGCACCTGCGCAAGGATATTTTGGCCTTGGAGGGAGTGCAGAGGAGGTTTACTAGGCTGATACCGGAGTTGAGGGGGTTGAGCTATGAGGAGAGGCTGAATAAACTAGGCTTGTACTCGTTAGAGTTTAGAAGAATGAGGGGAGATCTCATTGAGACGTATAAGATGATGAATGGGATGGATAGGATAGAGGTGGAAAGACTCTTCCCGCTCAAAAAAGACAGTAGGACTAGGGGGCACAGCCTCAAGATAAAGGGGGGGCAGTTCAGAACGGAGTTGAGGAGGAACTTCTTCACTCAAAGGGTGGTGAATCTCTGGAATTCTCTGCCCGTTGAAGTGGTGGAGGCTGCCTCGCTAAATATTTTTAAGAAGCGGGTTGATGGGTTTTTGATAAGAGAGGGGATTAAGGGTTATGGGGAGAGGGCGGGAAAGTGGAACTGAGCCACGACAGATCAGCCATGATCTTATTGAATGGCGGGGCAGGCTCGAAGGGCCAGATGGCCTACTCCTGCTCCTATTTCTTATGTTCTTATGTTCTTATGTTTTGGAGATTGTATTGGTAAATGACACCTCATCAGAGTATATGATATGGACTTGGTGGTTTTTAGATAAAGGTTAGCCATGCATCGTCGCTTAATTTTCAGTTTAACTCCTGTGCGTCAGGTTAAAAGGTGGGACTTGTCAGTCAGACTGTAGTTATTTATGATTTCATATCTGTGCAATGGAGGAATGTTAATTTCATTTTTATAATTGATGAACCAAACTTAAATGTCCCACTTCTGTCAGTCACTTTGTTCAACTACTTCTTTCTACCTATGCCCTTTGTCCTGCTCCTTCTGTTTTTGCAACATTAAAATTTTTTAATCTCCATTATTCAAAATGGATTTTTTAGTGAAAATGGAAATTTTTAAGGTCTCACTTTGTGGATAACCTGTTTGTTGCCCTTCTGCTATAAATTTGTTAACCTAAATTAAAGTTGTGATCTGTTACAAAATTGCTGGTTAGAACCCAAATTTTGTCCTCGTTATGTGAAATAACAGATGCTTAATGATGCCTAGTTTTGTATGGCATTTCTCAGTCTTGGGTGTCGATGCCTCAACGATGAGTCGGTACTGAAATTTGCAGTGTGCATCTTACTAGCTGTTTGCTGCGTGGAGCACCTGGTTCTCTGCTTCTGAGACCCAGTTGACAGGAAATGGCTTTATTCCTTTGTTCACACGCTATTTTTTAAAAGTATTTGGGTAAATTAAAATGCATCTCT
This sequence comes from Carcharhinus amblyrhynchos, assembly GCF_965287045.1. NCBI lineage: Eukaryota > Metazoa > Chordata > Chondrichthyes > Carcharhiniformes > Carcharhinidae > Carcharhinus > Carcharhinus amblyrhynchos. Next base: position 7,248,405 of record NC_137331.1, read on the forward strand.
TTTACAATTCAAAACACTTGCAGGTAATAAATGGATTTTTATGGAAGTTTATGTGTCCAGGTATATTTTTAATTGACCACTTTACAACATTTATGGGAATGAATCTGTGTGTTTAACAGAACTGCAGTCTTCATTTTACTAAGCACAGTTTGGAAAGTGGGATTTCTGAAATGTTTTTGTAATGTTAAATATTCACTGGTTAAATTTGTAACTTTTATCTTTTATTGTAAATAAACAATATTGGATTATCAGTCATCCAGCAATTGGGTTCTCAAGACTGTAAAGAACATACCATTCATGATTATTTAAATAAACTGCATTTTGATTTTATTTTAATCCTACTTAAATGTGAACACTTTTAAAAATCGATTATAGGATTCTGCTGCATTTGATATAATACTGCAGTAAACGTTTTAATTATATTCCACACAGCTGAAAGATCGATCTTTCTCTTGATGCAGCAAAGCGTTCTGACAATTGGTCCAGTTTTAAATGCCAAGAGCTATGCTCAGTATTTAGGTTACCTTTTTGAAATGTTTTGCAATATACTTCTGAATGAGTAGGTGTTATTGACAATGTAACAGAGGGAAAGTGTTTTGGAACTCTGAGCATGTGGATTGGACTGTCAAGTGAAGCTGGGAATTTGAAATAAATTGTTTTCTCCACAGCTGTTCAGGGACAATTGCCCTTGGAAGGCAAAGTGTCTCAAAAATTTAAAAAGCAGGTTCGTCCTGCCTACTACACAACTGAATAATGTATATGAATTTCCATGCCGATGCGATGCTGGGTACGTAGACCAGAGCTTCAGTGATCAGCTGAGCGAATCAAACAGTGTGTTCTTTTGATTATTCATAATCGGCAGTACTGTAGATTCCTCAACCAACCCATGCTTGCAAAACCCAGCACAAAATTTTTACTTTTAGATGCAATTCTGCAATTGGGTACAACGTTGCAATGTATTGGCTAATTAGAGTTGACCTGCCAACCAGTCAGCACTGTTTTCTCCTGTGGTATACGTGGTTGTGATAGTTTGAAATTTGGAATTTCCCCTGTGCTTGTCTTGGTGACACAGTGAAAACATTTTGGTGGCATGTCTCTCTTTTCAGCAGTCTCCTGAAAGTTGCCTGTTTGGAGTGATTGCTGAAGGTGTTCTTAAAAATATCTCTCCCACCTCACTGTGAAATCTTACAAATGGTTGGGGAAGGCCCTTTGGAGGGTGTAACATTCGACGGACAGACTGTTCAATGACTTTTTCTCACCAATATGGTTTATCTGCTTAGAGAGAAAAGCTGACTTAGCATTTTCAACATCCATGTATTTCACTAAACCTGTAAATAATATGTACATGCTCTCCCAGATATTTCCACCTTTCTGTCCCTGGTCTGCTACTGTCTGTCTCAATTTCTCTCTCTCAACAATTTAAAATTGGCACTACATTTTCACTAATCAAATTAAAGTAATATTTACTTCTTAAAATTAGAATCTTTGGAGATGTCTGAATTATAAAAATAGTGTGGAAAAAGCTATCCAAACATGAAAGCTGTTGCTGAATGTTATGCTGTAAGGCAGGTTTTGCTTTGAATAGTGCAGTATTTTTTTTGAGTGCTTGGCACTGTTGTAAATTCACGACACGGAGCAGGCCAAGAGAAGAAGGATATTGCTGTTTAATAACTCATATAATTTTTCAGTTTATAAATATTGAAAACTATTTGAATAATTGGCCTCCTTCCAAGTTGTACTGACACCTTCAGCTTATCAAGCCTGTGCAGGCTCTTTGTAGAGCAATCAACAGTCCCATTCCGTGGCTGTACCCCCATGGCCTATAGGCACATGTCACTAAATAGGGCCTGTAACAGTCACCATCCAATTTCCTTTGGAAATCATCGACTGTCTCTCTCCCATTCTCATAGGTAGTGAATTTCAGGTCATTACTGATCATCATTCTTATTATTCTTCCTCACAACCCCGTTGTATCTCTTGTCCAAAATCTCTATCTCCCCTCACCCTTCTATGATCAGCTAATGAACATAAGAACATAAGAAATAGGAGCAGGAGTAGGCCGTACAGCTTTATTTTGTCAATAGTATCTACATCTGTCATACTCTTATGGACCTCCAACAAATCTTTCAATCTCCTTTGCTATAATGTGGAGAACTCCAACTTCTTCAACCTAACCTTGTAGCTAAATTCCCTCATTCCAGAAACTATTCTGGGAAATCTTCTCTGCACTGTCCTGAGGACTCTCGCTGTAATCAGAACTGAATGCAGTATTCTAGTTTTGGCCCAACTTCAGCTTTATAAAGTCCTGGCATAACATCTGTGCTTTTGTACTCAGTTCTATTTATGAAACCCAAGATCCAAATGCTTCAGTAACACAGACATAGGGAATAGTCTCTCTGTCCTGTCACCTTCAAAAATCTATGCACATTCGTCCTCGGGTCCCTTTTGTCCTTGCGTACTCTTAAGAACTGTGCCATTTAGTCTATATTCCCTCTTCCACCAACGCAAAGTACTTATTCAATATTCTCACCTTGCCCATCTCCTCTAAGCTTAAAGCACCCTCCTTGTCTCTAGTAGCATCCATCTTGCAATCCGCTTACTATTGACATGCTGGTGTGTGTGTGTGTGTGTGTGTGTGTGTGTGTGTGTGTGTGTGTGTGTGTGTGTGTAGTCACTGCATCTTAAAGTAGAGAGAATGCAGCAAAACCAAAACAAGTCTTTAGCACAAATTGAAGTGTTTATTATAAATAGATCTTGGATTTAAAGTAGGGTTGGGGGAGCTAGCTTTGTGTTTTAGATCCCTCTAAACCTGGAGGCTTCACGGGTATAGTTTTACCTTCTATCCCCTTTCTCTTTCTCCTCTTGTATGTCTGTGGTCATTTCCATGCTCAGGTTGCCTAACTAACTGTGGATAGCATTAAGGTGAGATTAATGTGTCTGGTGAAAACCATTACCAAGTTATAGGCCCTAGTTAGTGACGTGCCTGCAGTTGAATCTCAGCATTAGAACACAGAAGGGGCTTACACTGTGTCTTTATATTAGATAACGCATTTATACAAAGCTGTATTTATCAGGCATACCTGCAGTATCAGAGATGGCAAGAATTATAAATAGAGTCAATGAAAAATTTCAGGTGCTGAATTTTCTGTGTATTCTGAAGTGTTGTGTTTATTTATGTACCACTTGTTTATATAATGAAAACTTTTTGGCTTCGATTTATTGGAGTGAGCATTTTGCAGCATGACCCATTTGTTAGGTTTTTTTAACCCACGCCCTTCAGATTGTCTTGCACGTTTCTCAAAGTATGAGCTTATAACAGTGAGGCCAACATGACATCTAGCCTATGGTAAACAATGGGTTTAGCATTCTACTTTGAAACAACAGGATTTATGGATAAAGATGGAAAACAAAGAATAACAGAGAAGGAGATGGAGTAAATTACAGTCAAATTAGGTGCAGAAAATAGAGTGGAAAAAATCAGATAGAGAAGGAAATTAAATATTTCACTCTCCAATAAAAACACTTTCTTTAAACTCTTATTTTTCCAGCAAATTCTGACTCAAAGTAATTGCATTAGAAATTTACTCCTTGAGTTTTAGCTAATCATTTTTTTAAAAAATCCAAGCTTGTGTTATGATCATTGATTAAAGATTGCATGTTTGTTTCAGAGTATATTTTTAATAAATTATTTGCTAATGTCCTCTGCAAAATCATTCCGATATTAAATTCTTCCTTTTTCATAAATTATGTAAAATTACAGTTTAAAAACATCTGAATCACTGAAAGGTTGTTGCAGCACCGTATTGTGTTGAATGAATAGATGTTCTAGATAACTAGTTGTTGTGCTTGATTTTAATAAATGACACAGTTCAAGTTGCATTAGTATTAATCTGGTTTTGTCCCTGTGTTGTCCCAAAGGTACTAATTTGTGTTTGCCTTTAGTCTAGAATTGTGGACGGTCGTCTTTATAACTTGCTTGAATGATCATTATGAATGTGCAAGGCTATCAATGAATGTGAGCAGGTCTACTTATAGAGAGCATTGCTTTCACCTAACTTCATCTAGCATTCTCCATGTGTTTTCCAGCAGACGACTGAGTCAGCCTGGAAGGCGAGTTCATAGTGTTTTTCGATCAGTTTCTTTAAGTACCTTGTTCTGGAGCCAACCAGAGGCTATCCTTGACCTGGTAACGTACAATGAAATAGATTTGACTAATGGCGTTGTAATGAAGGAGCTTTTCGGAAGCAGAGGTCATAACATGATTGAATTTCACATTCAGCTTGGGGAAAGAAAGATGGGTATCTTAACCATATAATTGCTATTATCTAAGTTTATGAGGAGAAAGTTGGCAAAAGTGAACTGGAGAAATAGGTTAAATGGTTGTACAACATAGAAACAGTGGCAGACATTTAAGGAAATATTCCTTAACTCTTGAGCAAAGATGTATTTCATTGTGAAAGACTCCAGCCATTTGTAGCTAACTAAGGAAGTTAAAGATGGTATCAAACAATAAAAAAGAAGCATATTATCTAAATGGTGAGAGATTGAGCTCTGAGGTGCAAAAGGATCTGGTTGTTCTGGTGCATGATTCATAGCAAGTAATTGAGAAAGCTAATGGAATATTATAATTTATTGCAAGGGCACTTGAATACAAAAGAATAGAGGTTTTGCTTCAGGTGTACAGGGCACTAGTGAGACCGTATTTGGAGATTTGGTCACCTTGTTTAAGGCAAGGTGTAAATGCATTGCAAGAAGTTCAGAGTAATTCCTGGCATGTGTGCATTTCTGATGAGGAAATGTTGTGATGTGGGTATGCCGGCGTTGGACTGGCGTAAACACAGTAAAAAGTCTGACAACACCAGGTTTTAGTCCAACCTATTTATTTGATAATATACTCGCAAGCTTTCGAGGGGTTGAGGTAACCCCTCGAAAGCTTGCGAGTATATTATCAAATAAATAGGTTGGACTAAAACCTGGTGTTGTCAGACTTTTTACTGAGGAAATGTTGGACAGGCTACGCTTGTACCTACTGGAGATTAGAAAAATAAGAGGCGATTTGATTGAAACATGCAAGATCCTGAAGGGATCTGCTCTGTGAAAGAGCATTTCAAAGACTAATGACCTTTTGAAAGAACAAATTTCTCCACATCTCCCTCATCTTAAATAGGAGATCTCTTATTTTTAAATTGTGCCCCCACTTCTAGATTCCCTTATGAGAGGAAACATCCTCCTAACATTTCCCACGTCAAGTCCCTTCGAAATCTTAGATTTTACAAGATCACTCTCTGAGAATAGACACAACCTATAAGGCAACCATTTATCCCAAGAATCAACCTAGTGAACCTTCTCTGAATTACTTCTGATGCAAGTATATCCCTCCTTCAGTAACGAGACCAAAACTATGCACAGTACTCTAGGTATGGTCTTATCGGTGGTCTGTATAATGGTAGCAAGACTTGCCTACTTGAATTTTCCATCCCTGTCGTGCAGGAAAGACATTTCATTTCCCTTCCTAATCACTTACTGTACCTGCAGGCTAACTTTTGTGATTCATGAACAAGAACTTAGATCTCTTGGTATCACTTCATTCAGAAGTCTCTTTCTATTTGAATAACATTCTTTTTTTTTCTATTCTCTCTGCCAAAGTGGGGAACCTCACATTTTTCCACATTATACTACAGTTGCCATTTCTTTGCCTATCCACTTAACCTATCCAGATCCCTTGCAGATTCTTCATACCCTCTTCACGACTTACTTTCCTACGTATTGTATAATCAGCAAATCTGACTGTAATGCAGTTTGTCCCCTTATCCAAATTATTGATAAAGATTAAATATAACTTTTTACATCTTCTGTTGGGTGTTGTAATTTGGGGAAAATGGAATATAAAACAACCTATTTGTTGGATGTGGAGAAGAAAGTACAAAACTGTTTTTTGCTTTCACTATGTACGTGGTATTATTGCAAAGCAATGGAGTTTGTGTAAGAGTGGCATAAAAGCCTAAATGATTCTGAAGTGGATTGAGGCAGTCTCATAGAACATTATAGCACAGTACAGGCCCTTCGACCCTCAGTGTTGTGCCGAGCTATGTCCAATCCCAAGATCAAGCTATCCCACGCCGGATTGTGGAATCTGAAAATTTTGGCTGATGTGCTAAGCTTTTCCTTCATTTCCTTTTAAAGTTATCCTTTTAAACTTGTATACCTATGAATTGCATTATCCCAATTATGCCAGTTGTAGTAATGAGGTTTGCTGTGGTCCGGAGTGACCATTTTTCCAATAATGAATTTAAGTAAGGAGGGTGATATCAGAGCCATGAACCATAACTTCTCAAAAATCTTTCGTGTCGGAAAATCCTTGGTGCCAAAGAAGTAGAGTGGCAAAGTTTGCTGTTCTTTTGGTGAAAGGATAACTTTGACAACTGTAAGTCCATTAGACTCCCCTTACTATGGGTAACCTTTTAGAGTCCATAGCATTGAATTGAATTCATTGGCACTTGGAAGTTAGTAGAGTGAATTTCTAATTATCAGTTCATTGCTAGCTTTCAGCACAGTACTGAGTTTTGGCAGGATCAAGAGAGTAAAAACCAAATAGTCTTGACAGGATGCCGTGATATCCGTAGTCTTTTTAAGGCACTATTATTTAAGAAAGGTCCCATTGTGAAGGAAAGAAACCAAGAATTTACACATTTTAGCCGCCTGTCCATTGTGTTGGAATCTATAATTAACAACAGAGTGACTGAACACTTGGATAAATCTGAACTGACTGGGGGGGATCAACATGAATTTGTAAAGGATCTAATGACACACCCAGCCCTGTTGGCCTTGCAAAGTTGTCCTTAATAACATCTGAGTCTTGTGCCAAGAAATGGCAAACAACAGCCTTGTACAACCATATCTATTGATGATGTGCCAGACACCACTATCTCCATCCCACTGGCAAGACCAACCCATTTGAGGTGGCAGCACTGTATTAACAGTCAGGAGGATGTTGCCCTGGGAGTCCTCAACATGGACTACAAACCACATGAAGCCTCATATCATGAAGTTAGACATAGGCTGTGGGTGGGCTGGGGGGGTTCCTTGCCTATGAATCAGTACTCACTGTGTTGAATGACACTCGGGAGAATCACCGAGTGTCAAGTGCACAGAATATACTCTGGCTGGGGGACTTCACTGTCCATCCCCAAGGTTGGCTCAGTAGCACCGCTATTGACTGAGCTAAATAAGTCCTAAAGGACATATCTGCCAGACTGGGTCTATGCAGGTGGTGAGGAAAAATCCTACTTGTTTGTTTATTAGTCACAAGTAAGGCTTACATTGACTCTGCAATGAAGTTACTGTGAAATTCCCCTAGTTGCCACACTCTGGCGCCTGTTGGGTCAATGCACCTAACCAGCACATCCTTCGCATTGTGGGAGGAAACCCATACAGACAAAGGGAGAACGTGTAAACTCCACAGATAGCGACCCAAGTTGGGAATCGAACCCGGGTCCCTGGTACTGTGACCTTATCCTCACCGACCTCCCCGACTCAGATGCGTATGTCTGTGATAGTATTGGTAAGATGAACCACTGCACGGTCCTTGTGGATTCAAACTCCTGTTTTCTTACAGAATGTACCATTTGTCACGCATGACACTGCTACTGTGGTGAATAGGATTGATTCATAACAGATCTCGCAACTCAAAACTGGAAATCATGGTACCCGTCAGCAGAAAAATTGTATTCAACTAGAGCTTATGAAACAAACCAAGAGCAGGAGTTGGCAATTCAACCCCTTGAGCCTGCTCTGCCATTTCAGTACGGCAGATCTTGTCTCGGTCTCGACTCATTTTCCTGAATGTTCTCTGTAATCCTTCAATCCGTTACTAATTAAGAATCTGTCCATCTCCTCAAATTTACTCAATGTCCTGACATCAGTTGCACTCTGGGGTAGTGAATCGTCAATAATTCCCAACATCTTCTGTACCTTAGTTCAATATTCTGTCCTGAACTCTAGAGAGCGTAGGCCTAAACTGCTCGATCGCTTTCATAAGACAATCCCCTCATCTGTGGAATCAATCTATAAACCTCCTCTAAACTGCCTCTGATGCCACTGCATCCCTCCTCAAGTAAGGGGACCAAAACTGAAAACAGAACTCCAGGTGCGGTCACCAATACCTAGTTGCAGCAACAGTTCCTTACTATTATACCCTATTCCTTTAGTTGTAAATGCCAAAATTCCACTTGCTTTCCTTATTATCTGCTTTATTTCCTCATTGTAACTTATTATCCCACTTATTTTAGTGTCATCTGCAAATTTGGCTATAGTATCTTCTATCCCTGTATCCAAGCCACTGTTATAGACTGTAAATAGTTGGGGCCTGAGGACTGAACCCTGGTCACCTGACTAATTACATCTTGCCAGCCAGCAAAATATCCATTTAACCTGATTCTCTCTGCCTTCTGTCAGTTAGCCAGTCTTCCAAGCTAATAAATTAACCTATGTGTTCTCACCTTATCAAACACCTTCCTGAAATCCAGATATTCTACATATACAGGACCCCCACTATCCACTTGGCTAGTTACATCTTCAAAGAATGCTAGCAAATTAGTCAAAAGTGATTTATCCCTCATAAAATCATTACATTTTGACTTTCCAAATGTCCTGTTATTGCCTCTATAATTATGGATTTGAGCAATTTTCCAGCCACAGATATTAAACTCACTGCTCTATAGTTTCCTATTTTCTGCCTGCCTGCCTCCCTCCCTTTTTGAATAAGGGTGATACGCTACCATTTTTCCAAACTACTGGAACCTTTCCCACATCCAGGGAGTTTTGGAATGTTGTAACCAATAGATGCACTATCTCTGCTGCCACTTCCTTTAGTATCCTAGGATGTAGGCCATCAGGCCCTGGGGTCGTGACTTTCTTCAGTCCCAATAGTTTGAGTACTTTTCCCCTATCAATGATTGTTCTATAATGTCACGGCCCAGCTTCTGTCCACTCTACCGTTACCATCACATTGGGAAGGTAGGTGAGTCAACCCTGGTTTAGAGAAGATGGCAGGAGGGCATGCCAGGAGAAACAGTATTCCCTCCAGGTGAAAGGAGAAACAACTGGATGCTGCAAAGGCCCCCTCAACGTTCTGGCACCAGTACTGAAGGTTGGGGCCATAGAACTAGCCATGCAGCTACAACACCAGAGTTTACCTGACATTGTGGAAAATTGTCTACAAAAAGCAGGACAGATCCAATTTGGCCAATTACCACTCCACCTGTCTTCTCTCGATCATCAGTAAGGTGATGAGAGGTGTTGTCGAAAATACTATCAAGTCAAACTTAGACAATAATAACCTGTTCACTGATGCTCAGTTTATCCAGACTGATTACAGCTTTAGTCCATGCAGGGACAAAAGAGCTGAACTTCAGGAGTGAGGTGAGAATGGTTGCTCTTGACATCAAGGCAGCATTTGACCAAGTGGGGTATCAAGACCTAAAAAAGGCTGAAGTCCGTGGGAATTGGTGAGAAAAAATCTCCACTGGTTGGAACATTTAAAGGAAGTGAGCTGTAGTTGTTGGAGGCCAATCGTCTGATTGATGCAGGAGCTCCTTACAGTAGTGTCCAAGCCTAGCCACCTTCAACTGCTCCATAAATGATCTTCCCTCCATGGTGAGGGTAGTAATGAGGATGTTCGTTCATGATTCTGCAGTGATCCATTACTCACTCCTCAGATACTGAAGCAGTCTGTGACTGTGTGCAAGATGGAGACAACATTCAGGTTTGGGCTGATATGTGGCGTGAATGTTATTTGCCTCAAGTGCCAGCAATGACTATCTCCAATAAAAGAGAATCTAACCATCTCTCTTTGACATTCCCATTACTGAATCCCCCATTTTCAACAACCTGGAAGGTTGATCAAAATATGAACTCAATGAGCCATATAAGTATTGTACTTGTAGGGACTGAATTCTACAGAGAGTAATTGGATCCTGATTCCCAAAACCAGTCCACTGTCTACATTCCACTTGCCACAAGAGGAACTTCTTCACTCAAAGGGTGGTGAATCTCTGGAATTCTCTGCCCGTTGAAGTGGTGGAGGCTGCCTTGCTAAGTATTTTTAAGATGCGGGTTGATAGGTTTTTGATAGGCAAGGGGATTAAAGGGTTATGGGGAGAGGGCGGGAATGTGGAACTGAGACACGACAGATCAGCCATGATCTTATTGAATGGCGGGGCGGGCTCGAGGGGCTAGATGGCCTACTCCTGCTCCTATTTCTTATGTTCTTATGGAATGAGTGCAGCTCCAACAGCATTCAGCTTGAAACTGCCCAGGACAAAGCAACTTGATAATCACCCCATTCACCACATTAAACATTCAATCTCCCCACTGACACAGCAATTTGCCAAATGTCCTTCTGACAGCATCTTCCAAACCTGTGACCTCTACCACCTAGAAAGACAAGGGCAGCAGATTCATGGGAACACCACAACATGCAAGCATCCCCTTCATGCTACACGCCATCCTGACTTGGAGCTATCTTGTCATTCCTCCAATGTTGCTGGGTCGAAATCCTAGGATTCCCTTCTTAACAGCACAGTGGGTGTACCTGCATCTTGTGCAGCAGCTCACCACCATCATCTCAAGGGCAGTTAGGATGGACAACAAATGCTGGCTGAGGTGGTGATGCTCACATCCTGTGAAAGAATAAAGGAAACTTGAAACAAATTGGAGAATTTTTAAATTGAATAAGCAGTTGTAGAACTTCAAAATAAAAATGGCTGGCTAAAAGGATTTGAATGGGAGACTTAACTGTTTACTTTGTCTTGTTTGAGGGGCTACAGTCTGGCACTCAGCGATAACCTGCTTGCAGTTTTATGGGTTGTGATGTTATTCTTCCTGTGATCTTAAACTAGTGTGATTGTATCTTACGTTGAGGTGGAGTGTTTAGTCTATCAGCCACACTATAATGTCACACCTGCTGGAGGGAGGGCTAGCACTTTTAGTTCTGGAGCATAAAATGATGGGAATTGTAATATGCTTGTCTCAATTGTTTGAGATCAAGTCTGCATTGTATGTATAATTAGTTGGGGAATGAGATCACAAACTATAGAGAAAGATGGTTTTTGTGCGATCCTTTGAAAAATGAAAATAATGCCACATGAATGATTGTGAGTTGGAAAATTGAAAGAAAATGTGTGTGAGCTGCAGAGAGAGCGAATGAGATAAAACTAAAGACTTGTAAAGAATGCTTACGTCTGAAGAAAAAAGGTGAATGGAAAAACTGGAGAAAATAAAATCTTGCAGAGCTATTTCATTTTAATGCATTTTGAGAGCTAAAAGTTTGTAAGAAAATAGCCGAAATGACATTTTTTGAAAGTAGCCAGGAAAACTAATCATGGTTATAATTTTATTTTCCTTGTACATCATCTGGGTGTTGACCAAGAGTTAGACTCAGGCCTATAGAATTCTTGTTTTATCTAATATCTGTGAAATATGTACAGTATGCAATAAAGTCTGTAGTACATTGCTACTGAAGTTAATGTATATTTTTATTGAATCTTAACAGGTTAAGCAGTTGAATGTTCTAAATGCTGTTGGGATTTCAATTATTAACTAATTTGGTCAAATACATGAAATTCTGTTTGAGATGTTGTAAGTTTGACACTGACGTTTAAGGTAATATTTTTACCTAGTTGAGCTTGATTAACACTGATTCTGATATTCCTAAATTTAGGAATTGATCAATGTTTATCAATTTGCAGATTTGTGTTTGAAATTAGAAGCCTAGTTCCTAATGATTAGAATTTATTCTTTTTGTATTTTGCTGTCCCAAATTCTACAAAATCCCTTTGTCTCGACTACCTAAAAGCGGTGTATTCTTTGAGCTAATGAAAGCTGGTGCTTACCTTTGATTTCAGTTTGTGTTAAGTCGCTACGAATACAAAAAAAAATTAATAGTGCTCTTGTGGATGGGGAACATCTTCCTCTGTGTCCAATAGTCTGCAATCCAAACTTCAATGATTTAGTATGTAAACTTGCGTTGAACTGTCCCAGGAATTCATTCTAGAAGCCGCACTGTCAAATTGTTTCCAAGAATGAACTACTTTTATAACTAATCACTCAATACTTGTTTACTCTTGTAGGATTGAAGTGTTTCTGCTCTCAATGTTCACAAAACCACACCTGTGAGACAGATGGGCTCTGCTTGACCACAGTCACACGCACAGAAGGTCGAATAGCACGCAACAAACTGTGCGTTTCAAATGCTGACTTGATACCTCCAGATAGGCCGTTTCTTTGTGCTCCATCTGTAAATGATGCTGTATCAAGTTATTGCTGTAATTCAAATCTCTGCAACCATTTTGATCTTCCTGTGCCAACCAAAGGTAAGATTCTGGATAGATATTTGCTTGGTTTCTGTGGAAGCATGAAATAGTAGGTTAGACTAATTTTAGAAGAATCCATTCAGAGTAGAGGTGGTGAGGTCTTAATTGACCTCACAGGATTGTCCCTCTCCCCACAGATGCTGAATGACCTGCCGAGTGTTTGCATCACTTTTAGTTTTTATTTCAAGACTTAGGAAGAGGAATAAGTTATTCATCCCTTTTGAGCCTGCTCCACCATCCAGTCAGATCATGGCTGATCCCTGGTTGTGATGCCATCTTCACTTTGCTACCTGTGCTCCTGAGCCCTCAACTCCGCCTTGAATAGATGTAATGACTCAGCCTTCGCTGCATTCTGGGAAAGAGAATTCCACAGACTAAAAGTCCTTTCTCCTCATCTTATAAACTGGGTCCCTGTTCCAGTCTCACCCAAAAGTGGAAACCTCCTTCCGGTATCTAGTCTATCAAATCCCCTCAGAGCTGATATTTTCAATAAGATCAGCCCTCATTCTTCAAAACTCACAATAGGAATAGGCCCAACCTGCATAACCTTTTTTCATAACAAGAAAAGTAGGAGCAGGGGTAAGCCATCTATCTGTCCTGCCATTCGTTATGATCGTGGTTGATTATCCAATTCAGCAACTTGTTCCCACTTTCCACCCACTGTTCTTTAATCCCTTTAGCCCAAGAGCTATATCTAACTGATCCCTGAAAACATTCAAATTCCCTCTCTCCCCCCCCGCCGCCGCCTTTTTTTCTAAACTCAAATGAACAAAATTTTAACCGACTCAATCTCTTCTCGTATATCAGTATGCCAACCCAGGAATTAGTCTTAGAAACATTTGCTGTACTCTCTCCATAGCAGGATCATTCTTGTTTAGATAAAAAAAAGCAAAACTGATTGAGTTTATGCTACTCTCAATCCTCTTGCTTTTCCTCACTTAACTACGTCAGTGTTATCCTCTGTTGTCTTTGCTCTTAAATATTATCTAGCCTCCCCTTAAATGCATCTGTTGGCTTCAACCATTCCATCTGTAGGGCATTGTATATTCTCAGCACTTTGTGGGTAAAGATGTTTCTTCTGAATTTGTTATTTAAATTCTTGGTGACTGTCTTATATTTATGACCTCTAGTTTGGTTCTTCTCCAGAACTTGATCCACTCTTATCAACATTTTCATTATCTTAAATGTATTTATTAGGTCACCCCTCAGCTTTTTTCCCCCAAGAAAGCTTGTCCATCCTCTCCTTATAGGAATGCCTTTACATTTTTGATATTATCCATACAAATATTTTTTGTATCCTATCCACTTGTGCCTCTTGTCCTTTTAATAATAGTACTTAATAGGTCAGTTGTGGTGTGACCAAGCTTTGACACATTTAGCATTCCGTCATTTTTTTTCGTTCTGCCCCTCCAAAGAACCATAATGCTAGGATTGTTTTTGTTATATAGCCTCGTTAACCTATGTCACCTATTCTAGTGATTCTAGTCTCTGTCCCTTTCCCTTTTTGTCTCATTTAACTTCTTATTTTCAAAGTAATATCGAATCCCTTTATTTTTCTTTTCATATTCACTTGAGTTGAAATTCATTTGCCAATTATATGCCCATTCTGCAAGTTTGTAAATATGTCTTGTAATTTGTTGCAATCTTCCTCCATGTAGATTATCCCCACCCTCATACATACACACAATTTAGTATCATATGGAAATGTAGAAATTATGTTTTTGATTCCAATATCCAAATTGTTGCTATAAATTGTGAACAGCACTAGTCCTAACACTGATCTTGTGGATGGCCCAACGCAGCCCATCAAGATTAGATGGCTGTGATTTTTATTTGTGTTAAAGAATCCTGTTCGTAAAATATTTTCTGGTTTCTTTTATTATTTAAATCTGGATGGTTAACCTGCTTTTTTAAATGAGACCACATGGATGAGAACTCATAAACCAAGTTTGCAAATGATTGTTAGCTGTGGTTATTCTGTCTAACCTTGCCTGTTGAATTTTTCCCCGCAGTGTGTTATTGAACCACTTCTTTGATTGACTGAGTGTTTATGATGTGTGGTTGGGTTTGTTAAATATTTTGCATATTTTTAACTTGGGTCTTAATAGAATTCTACCTACTGTCATTTGATGCAATGGATGCTTCTAATGGTTGGAACAGCTCAGGACAATTGCCAAGTGGTGTGGATCTAGAATGTTATAGGTCAAAAACATATTGCTGTAATTGTGACAAAAAATATTCAAATATGATAGTTTTGCTAAATAATTTTATTACTTCTCTCGTTTGATTGCTAACCAGATAGGCGGCACAATGGTTAGCACCGCGGCTTTACGGCACCAGGGACCTGGGTTTTATGCCCGGCTCGTGTCACTGTGCGGAATCTGCATGTTCTCCCCATGTCTGCGTGGGTTTCCTCCGTGCGCTCCGGTTTCCTCCCACAGTCTGAAAGATGTGCTGGTTAGGTGCATTGGCCATGCTAAATTCTCCCTCCGTGTACCTGAACTGGCACCAGAGTGTGGTTACTAGGGGATTTTCACATTAACTTCATTGCAATGTTAATGTAAGCCTACTTGAGACACTAATAAATAAATAAACTTAAAGATAGAAGCTGACCCAAAATCCTATCCTTTGAACTACAATCATTTCTAGAAACTCTGGTGACGTCTTAAATCTGCACCTTAAGTGTTGAGGAATATATTGCTTCCTTGGTTCAGGGAATGGAGTCTGTGTCGTTCCTACCTTGTTCATAAGTTGCAGGACCAAAAGTGCTAAGTCTGCTTTGTGATGCAACTTTGTGCTGTGAGCTTCATGCGTTGAGGTACGGAAAACACATCTGTTTCCAGCAGCTATGCATGTGACTTCTGAAAAAATCGAACCTGATAAAGGACACACTGAGGGTTAATCTATTGCAGTACATGAAGCTCTTCTGTCCATAATATGCAGTGACACCCATTAGTGATCATATAGATTAATTTTATTTACATTGTACCATACCTCTCACAATTCACCTGCTGAAGGAGCGCACTCCAAAAGCTCATGGTTCCAAATGAACCCTGTTGGACTTTAACCTGGTGTTGTGAGACATCTTATTGAGAACTTCAGCAGGGGATCAGCTTCAAGATTGGAAGATATTAAGGGAATTTTACAGAGTTCCAATTGGAAAAATTGCAGTACAGAAAAACATTATTCATAATGGCCAACTATATTGAATTAACTGATTTCATATCATGTGTTTAGCTGGGGAATAGGGCAACAAATGACTTCTATAATTTGTGAAATGAGGGTGTTTGGTCTGTTTAATTCTGCTTGTGTATTATTCCCAGTGACTCCGTCAGAGCCTCCTTGGTTAAATTTGGGACCCGTGGAATTGGCAGCAGTCATCGCTGGACCAGTTTGTGTGGTTTGCATTTTGCTGATGGTGGCCTTCTATTTCTTTCATAATCGCGCGGTCATTCATCATCGTGTTCCTCATGAAGAAGATCCAACCTTGGATCATCCTTTCATTTCCGAGGGCACCACTCTGAAAGATTTAATTTATGACATGACCACCTCAGGATCTGGTTCAGGTAAAACTGCAATTTTATATTACAAATAATGCGTGCAAGTTCATTAGGCGTTTTGGATATTATCCTTAAGTAGAACTGAAATTTTGACTTGCCGTTTGTTTCTGACTAGCTAGTTAGTGACTAATCTTGTGCATTTCCAGAATTTCCTGCTTTTATTTCCAGTTTTCTATTGTACATTTATATTATGACTTTATGTTGCATTGTTTCACATTGCAAAGTTTGGCAGTCTTTTTTACTTCAGTTATTTTATAGTAAGTTCTGCCGTGTATTTGGGATGAAGGGAAGTAGCTAATACTGTAGCTCCTCGTCAGCGACAGATCTAGTTGTAGAAGTGGGCACAAGATTGTCAGGCTGGTGGCAAAGGGCAGACGTTTAAAACTCTCCCAACTGAATTTTTTCTGTCATTCACTCAAGTTTGCTACACTGAATTGGTTCCACGAACAAAAGACATCTATCAGTACAAAGCTGTCTTGAAATCTCACTGGGACAACTTCAAAACTGGATGTAGTGGACCTTCATGAAGGATAAGAGATTGCATCCACAACAGTATGCAGTTATATACTGCCTGCTATGTAGGACAGTATTCAGACATTTGAAATGCCAAAGAAGAGACGATAGGAGGAATGACTAGAAACTTGAACTCAAGCAAGGGATAAAGTAGATTTGCAGAGTTGGTGAGGGAGAAAATTTCGAAAAGTCAGACTTGCAGAAGTCACAGCTGCTTGGGTAAAGGGATTGGGAGTATGCGCAAAAGCTTGTATTAGAGAACCAGTAAAGACTGTTAACACTGGAGCAGATTAGAAAAATGGGGGAAAAGGGTGTGATGGTGATGAAGCTATGGAAGGATTTAAGTTCCAGGATGAGAATCTTAATTGTTTGGAAGCATTATATTGACCGATGTAATAGCTGAAAAGAAACTTTGTGTTGGAAGATACAAGCTGGAGAGTTTGGATGATGTTTATGGAAGGTGTAGTTTGGACCAGAAAACCGTGTTGTAGAATGGGCAGGTGACAATTCGTGGATGTGAATTTGATAAATAGACAGAGGTAGGATAGAGGGAATTAGTTACAAAGCTGGAAATTAGCAATCTTTGCAATTCTGAAGATGGCATGGAAACTTAATAGAGGATTAAACAAGCCAGAGATTGTCAGTGGTCTGGTTCAGCCTGAAACGGTGATAAGGGAGGGAAGTGGAATTGTTGAAGAAATAAAAACGTTGTAGCAGGAACTTAAATACCACCATTCCCTATTACCTCATCTTTCTAACCTCCTCCAGTGCTTGTAACCTTCCTAGATCTCTTGTACCAAATTTGTAAATACCATGACTTAAGCATTTTCTATCCTTTAAAAGGAGGAAATCACCCTTCATCTAGGACTACATGTTGGACGAGCACTAACACAGAGGCATTAGAGCTGAATATAGTTGTCATCAGTGTACATTTATAAACTGATCCCGCATCTAAAAAATAAGCTGCAGATTTAATGCTGTGTGCAGGGAGCACAATGTCCACCTCCCAGCTTAGCTTGTTCTGTATTTTTATTTTACTCTTTTCAATAAGTTTTACCTACTTTTGATTTCCTGAGTTCCTCTACCTATTGTGGCCTTCCAGGATTCTAGTAATGGATATAACTGTTAGTAGCAACTTGGAAGCTTTCTTTTCTAGGGATAGATGCAGAACAAGGGATGGTAGTGAAGAATGGAGATGGTTTTATGAACGAACATGATTAGAGGATTAGATACGCCAAGGTGAGGGTGAAATCGAGGAGTGGCCATGGTTGTAGGAGAACACTGCTCGTCATTTCAGCATGAAAGGAAGGGCGTATGTTTTTTGAAGTGAAAAGTCCCATTCATTTTAAGAATACAAGCAAGCATCTTTGTGGGAGGTGAACATATCATAAATTAGTACACTAATGATTTGAGTAACGTCTAAATATTGTGTATTTTGAATTTGAACATTTAAATATTTCAAATTAAATATCACACCAGCATTCTGTAGCTGTATTTTGATGAGCTGCCCACTTGCTTTATATTTGAATTTGATGCTGAAAATGATTTCCTAGGTAACATTCATCCTATTCCATCAAAGTTAATTGACCTGTAAAGAATAAGGGAGAGAAGTGTTATTAGTCCAATGTTCATTAGTGAGCTAGTTATAACAAATTTAAAGAGCTGATGCAAATATTATTCAGTCTGTTGTCTAATTACTAACTGATTATTCCTCTCAATATTTCAGGGTTGCCTTTACTTGTGCAAAGGACAATTGCACGAACAATTGTACTGCAAGAAAGTATAGGTAAAGGCCGATTTGGAGAAGTCTGGCGAGGGAAGTGGCGAGGTGAAGAAGTTGCAGTAAAAATTTTCTCTTCTCGTGAAGAAAGATCATGGTTTCGTGAAGCAGAAATTTACCAGACTGTGATGTTGCGCCATGAAAATATCCTTGGGTTTATTGCAGCAGATAACAAAGGTACTAAACTCTCTTCATTTACTGTTACTAATTTGGTGGATTGGCCATGATTTTTCTGTAGCTGGTAGTGGTTTCTTCCTCCATGGAAGATGAAGACTTTAATTTGGGGGCCTATTTATTTTACAGATGAATAATAAAGAAAGTCGTAACCATTTCTTGGAAAGACCAGGCGCTGTTGATATTTCCATTAGCACAGAATCTGCTGACTTCAAAATAAATGAATCCAGTGCTAACTACCTACTCCTGCCTTCTCACTAGTTGGGGGAAATAGGATGGGGTCGAGTAGTGTGAGAGTCTGCGTATATAAGAGGAAAGCTGTGCTAGTTCTAAGTGCATTTTAGGTAACAGACTGACAGTTTCAGGCAGGGCAGGCTGCTGCTCCATCTCATCACCTATCCAATGAATTCCCTGAATAAACTAAAATTCTAGACAAGAACCTGTCTAATTCATTGAAACAATTAAGGTTTCTTGTTCCACAAACTTTTTTTATTCTTTCATGGGATATGCAAGTCACTGGCGAAAACAGTATTTTGTTATTCATCCCTAATAGCTCTTGAGACTGTAGTGATGAACTGCCTTCTTGAACAGCTTCAGTCCATCCAGGGCGCTGTTAGGAATAGAGTTCAAGTGAAGAATCAGTTCCAAGTGTAGTTGGACCAAATTTGAATGAGCAGCTTGGGCCATTTTCAACAAGTTCCAATCTTGCAACTGCCAGATTGCCATTACATTTAATTCCCCCAAGAATGGAAAACCGGTTTTCAATTATTCAGGAAACCTGTAACTCTACTTTGCATTTACTTATAACTGTGGAGTATATTTGAATGCAGCACTCGAAATAAAATAAAAATGCAAAGTCTGGGGAAAAGTGAGGCAAGATCACTGGGAAAAACACAGCCATCATGAAGTCAAAACTGAGCACAGTGAGTGCTTGGAGTAACACTAAGAAGGTTAATGGAGGAGAACTGATTTCCTCAGATTACTTCTCCATTTATATATTTCTAGATTTCCCCTTTGGTCGCTTGCCTTCAAGGCACAAGAGTTTCGTCAAGTCTGTTCTCCTTCACAGCCATCTGGCACTAGGTTTCGTGACCCTAATGCATTACCTCCCAAATCTGGCTACTTCCCTTGTGTTTTGCTGACCAGAACGGAGATTGTTCATAGTATGGTGTAACCAGAGTGCTATAGAGCTTCAGTATGACTGCCTTAGACAAATACTCTTAATTGGTAATCCTCTTTGCAGTACAGCAATCAGTAAATCAATGATAGGACACAATAGCATTAAATAAATACCAGTAGGTCTCCTTGAATCTTTGGCAAGTTAAATACCACTCATTCAAATAATCTTCACTCTTTCAATGTTTAATATCTAGATATTGTTCTTTTCCCCTAATTTAGTCCGAATTCTGCCAAATAGATCTTCCCTATTAGCAACACTTGCCAAATTTATAATATATATAGATAAGAACTGCAGGAATTTACTCTGTAGGCTCTTCATTCAGTACCTGCTGTCTGTCCACTTAGTCGATTTATTGTCTCCATGTTTATCAACATCTCATTGAAAAGTTTAATCAAAAATGTTATGAAAAGTTCAGATCCATTACATTAGAGTAATCCAAAATCAATTTAGGTAATCCAGAAAAAAAACTAAATTCGGAACTCCCAATTCTGAATTTGAATTGTGCTTGATTACTGGTGGGTGAGACTAATGGATTTGAAGTCGCGCAGATTTATTTGTTTTTTAATAAAAAGTGCCAAATCTCATTAGATTGTTTCTAGTTTTGGGGGAATTTCCCTCTATTCACTGACTGCCTAGTGATGACAGTCAGCATTCTCGTTTTTATTAAGCACCCTGGGCTTAAAACATTTTCAGCCCACTGAGTTATCCAGGAACTCCATCACCGTGACATTGAATGTATGTTTAATTACAGAATTTTCTATTACAGACAGCATGTAACTAGCGTCTTAACAACAGAAAATGTCCAAGTAGAAATCTCACCCAAACATTTATAGTTAATTCTCTGTTTCAGCTCTGTATGGTTACACCGTACTATGAACAATCTTAGTTCTGTTCAGCAAAAAACAAGGGAAGTAACTGGATTTGGGAGGTAATGGATGGTGTCACGAAACCTAATGCCACTTGGCTGTTGAAGAGAATAGACTTGAAGCAACTCTTGTGCCTTGAAGAGAAGCAACTGAAGGGAAAGTCTGAAATATATAAAACAGCAAGTAGAATGGAAAAAAGATAAATCTGGAGAAACATTCTGGGAAGATTCTCCAAAAGAATTCTAAGTTTGGAATTCGGGTGAAAACTGGCATTAATCATGCCGGTTTTTTTCAGTGGGAGTTCAGAGAAGAATCTCCCACATTCTGTGCACTGCTGAGTGCACCAGCATAAATCATGTAAAACATCTGTGGGCAGGGCCTACTCCCACTGGAGAAGCCGGCAGCATAGCACTCTGTGGACCACTGTGCACGTGCCAAACTGTCAGTTTGTCGACATCGGCGCATGTGCAGTGGCCTCTGGTGGTCTCCAGTTGTTAGGCAGCTGCACCGCCGCCGTCACCACCAAACGCACGCGCGCACACACTGGCTTGATCGCTGGTCTCCTAGCCCAGCCTCAATCACCACCCCCTATCCTCAGCCTGCCCCCCTGATGCTGCCCCATGCTTGACGAGCAGTGCCAGGGTTCCCCCTAGACATTGGCACCTTGCTCCTTGGGCTGGCACTGCCAAGGTGTCAATGCCCAGAGACACACCTGCCCCTCTGGGGGGCCTCAGTTGCCCCCTTCCACCCTAGTCGCCCCATCGCGAGTAAGGAGCTAGTGCAGCCTCCAAATTCACATCTGACTTGAAGTTCCTATTTATTGACTACAGCTCATCGTTCAACACCATTATTCCCATGAAACTCATCTCCAAGCTCTGGCCTGGGCGTCAGCACCTACCTCTGCGACTGGATCCTGAAGTGCCTAACTCTCAGACCACGAGCAGTAAGGATAGGTGACAACACCTCCTCCTCCACGATCATCCCCAACATAGGTGCCCCACAGGCTGTGTTCTCAGCCTCTTACGATACTCCTTATACGCCTATGATTGTGTGGCCAAATTCCCCTCCAATTCGATTTTCAAGTTTGCTGATGACACCGCCTGTAGTGGGACAGATCTCAAACAATGATGAGGTAGAGTATCTGGTGAACTGGTGCGGTGACAATCTCTCCCTCAGTGTCAACAAAATGAAAGGAGATTGTCATTGACTTCAGGAAGCATAGAGGAGAACATGCCCTTGTCTACGTCAACGGGGACGAAGTAGAAAGGGTTGAGACCTTCAAGCTTTTTAGGTCCCCCCCCCCCCCCCCCCCAATCCCCAATGCCAATACTGTAGTTAAGAAAGCCCACCAAATTTCTCAAAAGACTAAGGAAATTTGGCTTGCCAGCTACAACTCTCATCAACTTTTACAGATGCACCATAGAAAGCATTTTTTCTGGTTGTATCACAGCTTGTTTTGGCTCCTGCTGTGACCAAGACTGCAAGGAACTATAAAAGGTTGTGAATGTAGCCCAGTCCATCACGCAAACCAGCCTCCCGTCCATTGACTCTCTCTACACTCCCCACTGCCTCGGCAAAGCAGCCAGCATAATTAAGGAACCCACGCACCCTGGACATTCTCTCTTCCACCTTCTGTCGGGAAAAAGATACAAAAATCAGAACACGTTCCAACCGATTCAAGAACAGCTTTTTTCCTGCTGCTATCAGACTTTTGAATGGATTTACCTTGCATTAAGTTGATCTTTCTCTACACTCTAGCTATGACTATAACACTGCATTCTGATTTGGAGTTGCCGGTGTTGGACTGGGGTAGTAAGCACAGTAAGAAGTTTCACAGCACTAGGTTAAAGTCCAACAGGTTTATTTGGTAGCACAACCCTTTCTCTCCACTCACATTGTCTGCACCTGTAAAGTCTTGATTACCTGTTAATACTCGCATTCCAACAATTATCTTGTAATTGAGTTTGTGTCTATATATGCCCTGTTTGTGAACCAAACTCTTCACTTACCTGATGAAGGGGCAGTGCTCCAAAAGCTCATACTATCAAATAAACCTGTTGGACTTTAATCTGGTGTTGTGAGACTACTTACTGACGCATTCTGCACTCTCTCATTTCCTTCTTGATTAATGGTGTGCTTTATCTGTATAGTGTGCAAGAAACAATACTTTTCACTACGCTAATACACATGACAATGATAAATCAAATCAAGTTCAGAACATGGTTAGAAACTGATCAAGGCAAGCTCAGAACTGTTGGCAAGAAAATACTAAATGCAAAGAATGCCGAATATCCCCAGTGGTGGTTGAATCTCTGGAATTGTTCAAAATGATTAGATGATGCGATGAGGGGGTCCTTCACAAAACCACAGCTTTAAGTGCCTGTTTTGCATACGTCAGTTTTATTAAAATTAAATCCTGGTGTTGCTATATTTAGATATACTATCATTTTCTCCTATCCTCAGACAATGGGACCTGGACACAGTTGTGGCTGGTATCGGATTATCATGAACATGGCTCCCTATTTGACTACCTGAACAGGTACACCATTACTGTAGAAGGAATGATTAAACTGGCACTTTCCACAGCCAGTGGACTTGCGCACTTGCATATGGAGATTGTTGGTACACAAGGTAAGGATGTGAACTTGTTACAATTTTTTTGTGCACCACAAGATCAGGATTGCTAAGAGCAGATTGCCCCTTGTATTTTTAAAAGCACAAGTAGACAAAATAAGCAAGTTTTTTTTAAATAAAAAGGACATTGGTAATTATTTTGTGTATTTGAAATACTACCAGAGTTAAAGATTGAATAAGAGTTAAATCCATACTGCATAAAAGTTGCTTTTGTAAATATGCATGACTGTGCAGCAGGAGCCCTTTGGTACAGTAATCCTTGGTGAATATTTAAATAGCATCTGTATAGAACTTGTCCAATTCCCAAAAGAAGTTAGCAAGTTTATTTTTTTCTTTAAAAACTGTTTGTATTCCAATATGACAACCGCTCCCTTCCATAGGAAAACCTGCCATCGCTCACAGAGACCTGAAATCAAAAAACATTTTAGTAAAGAAGAATGGAACTTGCTGCATTGCAGATTTAGGATTGGCAGTAAGGCATGATTCAGCCACAGATACAATTGATATTGCTCCAAATCACAGAGTGGGAACAAAAAGGTAAAGCATGTATATATGCACACATCCATATTCTCTGTTTACGTTAGTGAAATAATAATGTGTTGGGTAGACTGTTTTGTACTGTATTTGGGAGACAATGTAGAACTGTCTTTTGCTGAAGTACTATTTCCTCATGTTCCATCTCATCAGTTAGATACCTGTAAATATGATTTTTAAAAATACTAGTGTCACTTGTGGGATTGCTAACACATAGGTGGTGACTAACACCACCACCACCGCGCCCCCCCCCGCCACACTGGTGAGCGCAGCTTCAGCCTTTTACACCCTACGTTCTGGGATTCCTCCAACAACCATCTCCATTTTTCCCTTTTTTTAAGGCTTTAATTAAAACCTATATCATTATCTTATCGTCTCAACTCCCAATGTTTCCTCATTCGGCACAGTGTCGTGTTTTGTCTGACTCAAATCCTGTGAAGCATCGTAAGAGGGTTTTCTACCCGAAAGGTACTATATAAATGCAAGTTCCTAACCCACTTCAACCTAGAGGTAACAGTATCCATCACAATAATACAACAGATTTATGGTGGCAAACAAATCTGGGACGAGGTACATTAATTATTGGTTGATACAGATTCCCTTTATTTATTTCTCATCCATATTCTCTTTCTTATTCATTATTTATCTAATTAAAATTTAATTTTGCTCTAGGCTTTTGGTGGAACCCGGTTCTATGGCACGTTTCTTCATTCTTGATGGGAATGTATTGAAAAGTATTTTTCCACTCCTATTTGAGTATCTCCCACTGCTGATCTGTTGTTTTAATTTGCTACTATGTATTTCTAACTTGTTAGTCTGGGTTCGATCCACTTGCAACTCACTGAAACTGGTGATTTTTTTTTTTGCCCCACACCCTTATTTTCAAACTTTATTTGAACTAATTTGGTTATGGTTCCTGATTCCCAAGGATTCTCCAACATTCAGGTCATTTTCTTGTCCTGTTCAGTTATTCAGAATTAAACCAAACACTCTCTAGTACAGGATCGGTCGTAAAATATATTGAAATGTATATTCAGCTTGTCCTTGACTAGCCTACTTCCAGCAACTGAAAGAAGTAATGGTGAAATTGCTACTTTGAACGACCTGTTTTACGAAGGCATGGGCAGCACAGTGGTCACCATTGCTGCCTCACAGCACCAGGGACCCGGGTTCAATTCTGGCCTTGGTTTATTGTGCAGGTTCCGCACAAACATTCTCCCCGCGTCTGAGTGGGTTTCCTCTGGGTGCTCCAGTTTCCTCCCACAATCCAAAGATGTGAGAGTTGGATTGATTGACTGTGCTAAATTGACCCTAGTATCAGGGGTATTAGCAGGAAAAATATGTGGGGTTACAGGAATAGGGCCTGGTTGGGATTGTGGTCAGTGCAGACTCGATGGGATGAATGGCCTCCTTCTGCACTATAGAGATTCCATGATCAAATTTCCAATTTAGGGTCTATCCTATCTTGTTTGTGCATTTGGCTTGAACATGAGTCACAAATACAGATTTTGTTCTTCCTTTGCTAATCTTTACTCATTCTAGTCATTCTACTCATTCATTCTGTTGTCTTCTAGTTGCAAGTGCAAGAGAGGTTACAGACCATTTGAACCTCCTGAATAGCTGCAGAATTTTTACTTACATATATCCCTTTAATATCATTTCTTGGAACTACTAATTGTGTTTTACAGCTATCGCATGATAATGCTATTGCCAAGGTTTTCTTTCCCTTTGTCAACATTCTTGACTGCATTGTGGTCCAGCCATCCATTAAATTTAATGGTGCAACTTAGAAAGTAACAGTGAACGTTGAATTCCCAAGAAAGTGGAATGGAAATAGCTTTGATTTCTTTAAAAACTGATCTACAATTAAGATGGATATGCAGCAATGCATTTTAATAGTTTTAAAGTCTTCCATTTTGTTCGACAGATACATGGCTCCAGAAGTCCTTGATGATTCTATAAACATGAAACACTTTGAGTCTTTTAAAAGGGCAGATATCTATGCTATGGGCTTGGTATTCTGGGAAATTGCACGGAGATGTTCAGTGGGTGGTAAGTAAAAATATTCCAGACGTTTCCTTGAGAATGTGATTCCAATTTAGGTTGTAAGACAAGACTTGGGGGAGAGCAGAGCTTTTTGACATGCCCCATTGCTGACACTGGGTATCTGAAATGAGATGTTCCTTTTCCAGACATAAACAATGCTCCTTTGAGCAAAAAGTAGTGTTCTGTAATGGAAAACTATGCTGGGGCCTTGCCATGCCGTTTTTTAAATGACTGACGATCATGATGTTCCTTTGGCGAGACTGAACGAGAACTCAGAAATTTAGACCAGCCCTCGAAACACATGTCTCGCTGTAGTTTCCCTGTTTGTCATTTCCTTAGAATAGTTTGAGACTCATAGCATGTGAAGAAAATGCATGTAATTTTTTTAATAAAGTGCCTAATAAATTGCATCTGAACTGATGGTTTAGGTATTCACGAAGACTATCAGCTGCCTTACTATGACCTAGTACCGTCGGACCCTTCAATCGAGGAAATGAGGAAAGTGGTGTGTGAGCAGAAGCTAAGGCCAAACATTCCTAACCGGTGGCAAAGCTGTGAGGTAATACTTGTGAATTTCAGTAATTACATTTAAACTCTTGCGCATGTTTAAGCAAACTCATCCACTTATGCTGCGTGAATCAGACATTCTTTTGTACAAGATCTACTAATTTAATTTTTCCCTCTTTGTTCATGAAAGACTTGTTCAGCCTTTTTCTCCTTTCGCTAGCACTTTTGGCTTGATGTTGGTTTTCTCCACAATGAATCTCGTTTTGGAAAGTTATAGTCATAAACCTACTTTGTTTAATTTGCCTCATTCTCGGCACTGTAATTTGAAAGTCCTTAAAAAAAAACTGCCACTTAACTTTTAAGGAATTATGAACTAAAGGTCAGGATTTTCTGGCCCCATCATGGGGGTTGCAGTGGCCCAATGTAAGTCCTTTTGACTTTTTTTGTGGGACCTGAAAATCCTGGTGATGGGCAGGACTGGAAAATCCTACCGAAAGACTAAACCTATTGGATCCTCGCTCGGACCTTTCAATGTCAGGATCCTTCGTTGCAAACGTGTTGCTTAAAATGTGCCTCCCTTGTGTCTGATTCCAGTTTGGACTATTCAATCCAAGTTTGAGCTCCTCCCCCTCAAGTCGACACTAGTTCCCTGTTTGTCTAGCCAATATCTTTTTACATTCTTCTACAAGTTGCGGTGCAATTTAGTATAATTAAAGTAAGACTTGGAGAACCCTACCTCCAAAAGTACAATTTAATGGATATAATAAAATAGAAAAGGCTGGAAATACACTCCGCAGGTCAGGTGTTTGTAAGGATTTGATCAGTAGTTTTCATTAAAAGTTTCAAAGACTTGTTCGGTTAAACAGTAGTGCTTGTTGGTGTTGCGCTACTTTGTAGAGATGTAAAAACTTGGACCTAAGCTAAGAGCGAACTTTGTGTTGATTTCTCCTTGACATTCTTTCAGTACAACTGAATCTCTTGTCTACTGTCATGTGTCTGTCTGCATCATACTGTGGGCAACTCTGTTCTCCAGTCCCACATTAACCCTTGCTGTGCTGAATACAACTTCTCTTTTACCCAACATTTCTACAGTACAGTCTTTACTTTTGTGTGCCCTGCTCCTCCTCAAGTCTCTGTATAAATCCAATATCTCAGGACAATTATCACTGCTTCCAGATTGCGTTCTGATCACGTTTGGAAAAGTGCTGGCTCCGTTGCTTTGGACAAGTTTTGTTGGCTTGGAGTTAAAATCATGGTATTCTGTGTTTCCAGCACTGGGTTAGTTCCAGCTGATATGCTTTTATGTATAGTAGGAGGTTTGCTTTGGAGGATGAGGGGAAATACCTTTTCTGCCTGATTGTGCCTGTCGGGATATATATCAGTTATGACCTTGATGGATCATCATCTGTCCAGATAATGATGCCCTTTCTTTAAGGTCTATATCCAAACCTTGCCACTTTTGTGTAACTGGGACAGGTTTCTAATGTAGCACCTCCTTTTGACTTATTATCAAATTAAAATGAGGTGCTACCCTAGAAACCTGACCCTCCTATTGACAGAAGTTTGTCTCTTGTCTACAGGACTGTTCTCGATCCTGAATCTTCCAGTACTTCTTGACTGGCAATTCTAAGATTAAGATTAATTTTGTTGGTAGCATTGGAACTTGAGTATGAAGTTTCCTCGGATAGGGTCAATCTACATTGTAGTGGGATGGACTCGTATGTTAAAAGCGCTATTGGAAAGTCATTATTTTGTTTTTTCTCAAGAGTTTTAATGGTGTTGTCGCCTCTTTCTGCCTCACTGTGAAATTGTGAACACCTTAGGGAGCTGGTAAAGTGTTAAAAGCCATAACTGATGGCAAATTTGAGTGAAGCATTCTTCTCCCAATTGTGGGCCATTATTAGCCCACAATGGATGCCATGACTCAAACACATCCTTTAAGAAGCTCTGACCAGTGCCAGGTTGGACAAAGATTTCATCACCCGGTTTGTCATTTTGGAATCGAAGAGATGATGGAGTTGGGAAGTCACTATTTACCTCCGTTTTGCTTGGGTCCGCCACGATGCCTTTGGGGTCATCGTGTGTAACTGCTTCACTTGGTCCATCAGGAGAAGTTGTCAACCATAATGAAGAAGGACCTAAATTTAATTCCCCCAGTCTGGTGGGGGAATGTGGGGAAAGGGACTCCCTCCAGACAGGTGCACACCATCTTCAACTTCCTTTGATATACGTGGCCACTACAGAGTGCAGTGGCCCTGTGCTCTGCACTTTGTAATATGACCAAGTAGCCTTGATGGATTCACCTGAGACATCCTCCATTCAAAGGGAGAACGGAATCGTCAGTTGCTCCTGATGGATTGGCAGATTATCTATTGCCATAACATGTTTCTGCTGTTAATGCATTTTTTTTGACATTGCCACCAGACCTCTGCTGTGGCTACCCTTGTTGACAATACTGACACTCCTAATTTTGCAGCTATTCCTGGTGTATTTGCTGAAGCTTTTCTAAGGCATTTGTTATATTTGGGAATGCAACTTGTGCTCATTGACCAAGTTGATGTATTGCAGGAAGGTTGACTGTGGTGCTGAATAGTGAGTCTGCCATCATTTAATGTTTTCTTTGAACTTGTACTTTATCATATGCAAAGCATTTGATATGCAGATAGAATCTCTGAATTCTTGGGAGGAGACATCTTTGAAAGTTCCTTCTCGTCTGCCAGTGAAACCAGTGGTGTAGCTTGTATTCCATTTTGATGGTGACATTCAGGCCAATAATATAATCAGAGCATGTCTCACAATCTCATGTAACTGCAGAGGTTCCTTTTCAATAATAACAAAATTGCATCTGTGTCTGACAAGCTCCAAATGCCTTCAGTGAATTCCGCACCCCTGTTGTATTTTCCTAATGATTATGGTAGCTCACCAGTAGTTCTTGAACTTTTTGGGAGGTTGGATTTCATTGTGCACTGCAGATTTCTAGATTTTCAATCAGCACAAGATTGATCCTTCAAGTGAGTTTGCTTTCTGACCACAGAGGTCTTGCGAATAGTAGTAAGATTGGTGATCATTTAGAATACTTTCACTGTTTTCCCATTCAGTCATATTTCAGGCTAAAAAGTTGCAAGTGAATTCAAAACCAGATTTTTTTGGTACCAGAACAAAAGTCTACCCTGAAATGGTCATCTGATCATCGTTTCCAATGTGAATTTCTGACAATAATGATCAGGAGGTATTTTATAGATTCATAGAATCCCTACGTTGCAGAAAGAGGCCATTCGGCACATCGAATCTGGACCGACAGCAATCCCACCTAGGCCCTATCCCCGTAATCCTATGTATTTACCCTGCAAATCTTCCTGACCCTGAGGGGTAATTTAGCATGGCCAATCCACTTAACCCACACATCTTTGGAGGAAACTGGAGCAACCAGAAGAAGCCTACACCGACGTGAGGGAGAATGCGCTAACTCCGCACAGTTATCTGACCCCGGAATTGGACTCGAGTCCCTGACTCTGTGAGGCAGCAATGTTAATCACTCTGCCACTGTGCCATATCAAGATGATAAACTAAATAGACTCAATGCTTTGGCTTTTCCTATTCCTTTCCATCCAGTGGCAAATTACAGGATGAGATGTGAATTGGAACTTAAACGTTGTAGTGGGTAAAGGTGGAGACTCTGGTACTTGAGCGGATGTAACCTTAGTTCATTATTGTACAATTCAGTGAGGTAGACAGTGCAAGCTTTCCAGTAATTTGTATTAATCTTTGTAATGAAGGGGCTAGATAGGGTAGAGGTAGAGAGATTATTCCCGCTTAGAAAGGGTAGCAAAACAAGAGGGCACAGCCTCAACAAAATAAGGTGGTGGGGGGGGGGGGGGGGGGGGGTGCAGTTTAGATCAGAGTTGAGGAGGAACTTCTTCACTCAAAAGGTGGTGAGTCTCTGGAATTCTCTGCCCACTGAAGTGGTGGAGGCTACCTCACTGAATATATTTAAGTCACGGGTAGATAGGTTTCTGATAGACAAGGGAATTAAGGGTTATGGGGAGAAAGCAGGAATGTGCAACTGATTCACTTCAGATCAGCCATGATCTTGTTGAATGGCGGGGCAGGCTCAAAGGGCTAGATGGCCTACTCTTGCTCATATTTCTTATGTTCTTATGTTAGTGTTGAGAAAAAGCTAAAATCTGAAGGATTACACTAAATTGTAAAAGATTTTAGTAATCGTGAAAATAGATTAAGTACAATCCCAGCAGAGTGTTCCAGCATTTACTTTCCAACCTAGAAATGTTTTTAGGTCATTGAAAGTTCATGTTGCTCTTAGTCCTGTTCATCGTTGATGCTTGGAAGTCGGTACTGGGAGAATATCTAATGATATCCAGATTTATGAAAGCTGCCTACAAGTCTCGCCTTTCATTTCACTGTTAACTGTTACTTGGGATTCGGATCTTATTTTTAGCCTCTGTGTTGGCTGTTTAAAATTATTGATATGCGATTTTAAGTTCCTCACACTTGTGGGATTACTTAGTAGTTCTGCTTTTTAATTTGAACTATCCAGTTTCATGAAAATAAAAAAAAAAGACACTGACTCCGCACTGGAGATTTGTCTCAGCCAGCCGTCTGAAATGCTTGCTTTCATCTGGTTATGTGTTGGCTGACTTTCTGTTCTCTTTTTCTGGTCGAAAGGCTGGAGAACACAACAAATTTCAGTTCGTGATATCTTTTGCTTACCTGGAACTTGGACATTGCAATGTTTCAACTTTAACTCTTTTTTCACAAAATCTACTTGATTTCCAGAAAGGCCAGTTTTGAATCATTTAAGCACCACCAGTAGCAATCCGTGCCACAGCCATAAGTAAGAGTGCCCCTTTTTTCCCTTTGCTCAGTGGAGAGAATCGATCCAACCTAATTTGTATTCCTCACGTCGGCTTATCCCTCAGGTTCCTTTATTCATCTCGATAAATATTGGATGGAGTGTATTAACTATGAACCTCAACTTTGCTTCTGTCTTTCCTTATCCCAGCCCATTTGGCAACTTTTGCTTTCAGCATTGGAATTGTTATCAGTCTTCCGTAAGCTAAGGCAGCCTTGCTATGAATCTTGGCCGTAACACTTGGCAAGTTTTCTGCATTAAAGTTCCCTTTGGCTCATCTGGCATGAAAATGGGACAACTTATTTGTCAATTTATGCCTCATGTTTCTCAAATTTATTAGTGTAGAAGAAGACAGTTTATCTTCAGGCCATTTACTTAATGGAAATGTGATTATTACTTGCTGGACTGGAATCCTGATGCTTCCAAAATTTAATGTAGGGTTTGATGTTCTTGTGTTATGTAATGCAACGGGACAAAAATTAAAGCCCGACTGAAAGTTTCAATAGAAGAGGTAGAGAGAGGAAAGAACATTAAAGGTTACCCAGAGAGCAGGATGCGTCTGGAAGAGGGACTGAATCAGTTGACGCTGCAGTTTTGGGACCACCAGCATGTTGGCAGATGTGTGAAAGGATGCGAATTGGGGTGGGGGATTTGGGACATGTTATAGTTGGGTCTGTGGAAGAAGGGGAGGATATTGGTAGCCTGTAGGTGAGAGCCTGAGAAGTTCCTGTGGCTCCGCTGACCAAAGGAAAAGCACGTCCTGGTCTGTCTGGCTTCTGCTACCTTGGTTAGCGCGTCTGAAATCGGAATGTGTCTATATGAGTGGAACATTTAAAATACTAGTTGAGATTCTGATTAAAAATTGTGGGCAAATATTGACCTGTGGTAAATATCTGCCATTTTAGCTGGCTGTGGCCACTTAGGTCAGTATGTTTATTTTAGGTCTGTTAAATATGCTTGTCAAAGCAATCACTACTTTTTTTGTGCATAAAACTAACCTTTTTAATTTAATCACCTATTTTCCTGTAATTCATTTGTTACGTTGAGGGTGAAAATATGTTTGCCTTCGTTTTGAGGGGAAGTTTGCAGTTTGTTTTTTTTTTGACTACAAAACAACCTCTTCTAACTTATGTATTTGGCTGCTTCATTGTAGAAATTATTCTTGATTTTCTTCCTTCATTGATTCCATCAGTGACTTTGCAATATAACACAAGCATCCTTAAAGAAACTATACCTCGAGATTGCTTAACTTGAATGATTTGTCGCTCGTTGTGGGATACTCTATATTCAATGAATGAGAAATATTTATAGCCAGTGTTAACAGTTTGTTACAAGCTATCCTTTAAATTACTGACTAGTTTAGAGGGTTAAAAAAAAGGGATGGCATGGACAAGTTGGGCTGAGGGGCCTATATCCATGCTGTAAACCTCAGTGATTCAACTGGGGCACGTGAAGAAGAAACAAAAATGAAATGAGTGGGAACAGTTTTGGAAATAATGGTTTTAATATGTTATGATGCATTCTATGATTTGAACAGGTGAGCCTTCACTAGATTTGCATAAGGATGTTTCAGGTTTATAGATGTGCATAACTTTGTTTTCTGATCACATTTTGTTTAACTTGGTCATCTCTACCTCCTCGAGTGCTTACATTTATGAAATGACGACTATATAGTTTGATTTTCAGAAGTTGATGGCAATATTTTGCAAACTGTTGTGGATGCTGTTGCTGTTAAATGCTGTGTGCAGTAGCTAACTATGGTATAAGTATATATTCTAACCTTTCCATCTCTTTATAGGCTCTACGTGTAATGGCCAAAATCATGCGTGAATGTTGGTATGCCAATGGAGCGGCCAGATTAACTGCTCTGCGGATCAAGAAAACGTTATCTCAGCTCAGCCAACAGGAAGGCATAAAAATGTAGAGACAGGTGCAGTCCACAGAACCAGTTAACAAGATGATAACTGCACTCGGATTGCAGTTTTATGGAAGGGATTCTTGTTCTACCTCACCGAGGAAGCAGAAGATGGATCACACTGCCCATACCACCATAGAAACTGCACCAAATTTTATACACTACATAGGAAATTTCCACCTTGCCTAGCTCTTGAATGGACATGCAGAGCTCCGGTTGTGAGGTCCGCTCTGCAGTGAACACCACCTTCCCAGGACATTGACGTGATATTACATAGCTTAGTTTTTTTAATTAACATTTAACTTGATAAACAAAGAAGTTTTATTATTGGTCTTAACTGTAGAAAAGCTGGAACACGTAATTAAGCCTTTACCAACACTGCCCCAGTGAGAAACTAATAATGGGGCTGGTCCCGCAACTGAATGAAATTTATGTGCAAGATACAGTATTACACACAATTAAAGGGTACTCTTCAAGCTTTGGGTAATAGTTCTACTGCTTAGGAATTCAACCATTAGATTACAATTATGTTGCCTTGGCATTTTTTTTCACCTTGCGCACTGAAGTCCTAGCTTTGAGTCAGGAGTACTTTACGTTTGGTTTGAGGAATTGTTCATTCCATTATGTATGAACGGCTACATAAGTAACTCTAAAGCAAAATTGAGGTACAGTTGTACAACTGTTGCTATATTTTTGTTTGGGGGAGTGGGGGAGGAGTTGTAACCAGTTCCGAAGCCAGTGCACATATCTCATCCCTAAGTGCTAGAGCTGTCATAAAACCACAGTCTGCATCCTGGATGGTTTCCACCCAAGAAATAGTTAGGTCCGTAAGTTAGTGACTTTAGTTCATAGGTACAACTTTAGGTTTCAGTATTAAATAATGTTTGCACTCAGCATCTTGTACATTAAATGTACAAATGCTGATTTCCAAGTGCATGCCAGGCACAAACTGCTCTCCTTCAGGAGCAAAGGGGAGAGGATTATGGGGAGTGTAGTTGCAGTGTTCCAATATAAGCCTCCACTGGCTGTGTCTCTGGATAGAAGCAGGCGTTCAGAAAACGTAAAGCAGTGTGGAAAGTGCTTGTGATTTTGTAACTTTGGCTTCTTGCTGCTAAGGCTGTATTGGAGGAGAGGCATTTAGCCATGTAATTGTCTCATCTCTCTCAATTTGGTTTGTGCTAAGGAATACAAAACTGTTTTTGGGGTACTAGCCCAAACACCACTGCAAGTATTTTTGTTCATTGATATGTAATGTAGCAAATTTCCTTTTCACAAATTCCAAATTGTTATGCATTTTTGAAATTAGCACTAAACTAACTGATAGTAGCCAGAAAGGTAATCTATCTTATAAGTAGTCTATAGGGAGCAATCTTGACAAACATTTGCCCATTTGTCTCCTTAATCTGTGAACATTAATGATCCCTTTGACAATGTATCCAGTGCATTACATTTTTATGTATTTTATTAGATTGTTTTTAACATGAAAACATTAAACGTTTTCAGTTTATAGGCGCAATTAAAATCAAACTTATTTTTATAGATTTAAAGTTGAAACAATAGTAACTAAAATGAGTTTTGTATGTACTGGAGATTTAGCTTTTGGAAAGACCATACCTTTTGCAGAACAACCATACCAGTGAGAAGAAAATTGTTCCAGTGCAAAATTTTAATTGAATGGGATCAAGAACTATCCATATAAATTACACTATCATTTTCTAGACTTTATTTCTTTTGACCATATACCTGCTTTTTTTTGTCCTGCAAAAAAGTTTCCATGCTTTTTTTAAAATGAATGAGATTTTTCTGTTTTGGGGAGTAGAGTTGGTGGTAAGGGGGAGGATGTTTAGGGAGAATGTGCATGTCCATAATAGCTGTTCGATGATTTTTTTTTCCTCTGGCATTTGTATTTATTTTAAATTGTGAATTTCCATAGCCTTGTGTCTTTCAGTGAAATCTCAATGGCCTTCGCCCAAGGTGCTACACTGCAATATAGATTGGTGGTCTGTAACCTTCCACAAAATCCGCAGCCCAGGCTGCTGTGCCTCTTTATTTGCACCAAAATGCCATTACAAGCCTTATGATCTTGCACAGTTAACATGTCTGCAGCTAGTGAGTTCTTCGAAAACATGTATAGATCTGACACAAACTGGCTACCTGCTGCTTGGTTCTCCTGAAGTACTCGATTAGCCAAACCCCTTTCCTTGTCTTTATTTGATTCGTAAAGGATAATTTGGATTAGTTCCAAGTGAAAAATCTTAAAACAGCAAATCATAGCTTCCTGGTGTATTTTTAGAAAAGCTGCGTATGTTGAAAATAGTGGGTTTACTTTGATATTTGAAATCAAATATAGAGTTGGCATCCCAACTTTGAATAAACTAGGACAGATTGTTCGTGATGAAGAGACTTTAACAAAACTCAAGTCTTGTCATTATTCAACAATGTGTTGATGTTCTTTGAATTGGCGAAGATTTAGTAATGTAAAGCATTTTACATTGCTACATTAAAAAAACTTAAAAATAATGAAGGTAGTCTAGCTTTTAGTTATAACTTAGTTTATGTATAATTATATATTTAAAAATAATGCATAGAACGCAAGGTAGAAATGTTTTTGATTCTTAACATCACTAAACTATAGTATGAAGTTTAATTGCACAAACCTGGTAGAAAGAATGTGTGGACAAATAACCATATAGAAAATGTTGGCTTTTAACCCGAATAAATCCAGGTTCTTTCACGGTACTTAATCTGAAAGTGTGTAGTTTCCTGGCTGGAAAACAGTGTTATAAATGCAAGTGGTGAAGGCACTTGAATGAAGCAGCAGTACAGCTGCTAAACCCATAGAAAACAATGTGTAGTTGCTTTGATTTTAAGAATTCTCATCAGTCATTCCTGTTGTAAGTAATCACTGAGCATATTGTCATAGGTCTAGTGTATAGTACAGAAAAACATCTTTAATATATTAAGTGTTTTGTGTGGTAGGCTTATGAACACAGTCAAAAAGAGCACCTCCCTGTAAAACCATAATAATTACTCTGTCATCTTTAGCATGCTAAATGTGCCTATTGGAAGCGCTAGCTTATTACTATACAGAATTTGCCCAGGACGATTCTAGGAAAGTGCAAATGATACTGCTGCATACGTTATGTTAATGTTAAATTCTGAAATGCTGTTGGATGAGCTTTTTGTGTTTGAGTGCCATGACCTACCTTTTCAGGACAGTCCCATTTTCTATTACACTTTGCCATGTAGTCCTTCTGTGAATCTGGGATTACATTTATTCTACAATCAAAGCATATAGTTGAACTTTTTATGTAATTTTGCGTTAAATTAAAGATACCTCCAGAATGACCAAGTTATATTTACCTCACTGTGTGTGTGTGTGTATGTGCGCACGTGCATTATGTCGCGTGCATGTGTGTGTGTTAAGTTTCAATAACTCAGCAGGTTTGCAAACTCATTGATTTATATCAAATATGGATGCTGTATTAATTTTGAAAAGTAAAGATCCTGCATCTGTCCATGGTACTGAAGTGTCTTGTGTATGTGTTGCGCCTGGCTTATTGTATTCTAGATTGTATCCTTTGTACTGTTTGTATAAAATTGCTGATCAGGAAGTATCTATGCTGCTCTTGCAATATTTTTCCTCCAGGAGCACAGCTTTGCAGCTAGTGTATATGGAAATTAGGGGAGATACTGGAGTGAGTAAATAGAGATTTGTGCATTCAACAAGTTTTCCTCCTCTCTTCCCAAACTTTCATAATCATAAATTATGTAACACCCCTCCCCTAAGTCTTAAGATCATGTATAGTCTTTGTACAACATGCACAGTGAAGATGGTGATGCTAAATACTGAATTAAATGAATTATTGAAAGTATTGGCTTTGTACGATGCATCTAACAAAACCAGATGAAAATAAAGTATTCCTCTTCATCTTGATGAGTGAATAGTGAATGTTTTTTCTCCTTTTCCTTCCACGGATAGGTGTTAAGTTGGTAGCTTGGCACTTTTGATCTATTTTGACAGGTAACGTAATACACAGTCGCTCGACCCTCGTGGCTTACTTAAAAGCATGACTAAAATGTGTGATGTAACACGTTTTCAAAAATTATTTGCTTTACAATTGCTGAGAAAGTGAAAGTAATGAAATTGTTTATTCGAAGAAACTGCGTATAAGGAAGGGCAATGAAGACTTCCTTACTCTTCAGCTGCCACTCTCAAACTGCTGTAACGCAAGCTTGGACTTGTGCTGCATTGTCGCACAATGTGAGCTTGGACTAGTGTTCGACCACTCCCACTCTGCCTAGCACTCTATCGCTGCTCCACGCTCTCAAGCTTGCGCTGAGCCACAGCATTTGTGCTCTGACGAGCTACGACAATATTCCTCTTCATCTTGATGAGTAAGTAGTGAATTTTTTCTCCTTTTCCTTCTAAGCTAGCATGGCATTTTTGACCTATTTTGATAGGCTACCTAATGCACAGAATGGAAGAAAGATTCTAAGAGAGGAATAAACCAAACATGCTTAACCAAGGAAGTTGAGGAGGGGATTAAGTTGAAAGAAAAAGCACATAAGGAGTCACATTCTCCTTTTGAAGACTGGGATGAGTTCAAAATATAACAAAAGGACTAAAAAGATGAGAGAAAATAAATTACGAGGGCAAACTAGCAAGGAATATAAAACTGGCATTGCGCCTCTGTAAATATATAAAAAGGAAGAGTGAAATCAAAGTGAACGTTGTTCCCTTAGAAAATGAATCTGGGGAAATAGTAATGGGGAGCAAGGAAATGGCAGATAAGTTAAACAGATATTTTGCATCGGTCTTTTAGGTAGGAAATACTTCAAATATCCCATTAATACTAAAGAATACAAGGGAGGAATTTAATGCCATCACCATTACTAGAGAAGTAGTAATAGACAAACTAATGAGGTTAAAGGCAGATAAGTCCCCTGGCTCTGATGGCTTGCCCCCTCGGATTCTAAAAGTAGTAGTTACAGAGGTAATAGATGCATAGGTTCTAATTTTTCCAAAATGCCGGAGGATTGGAAATTGCCAATGTGATGCCTGTATTCAAAAAGAGAGGGAGGTTAAACGTGATTAGCTATAGGCTGATGAGGCTAACACCTATTATTGGAAAAATGTTGGAATCAATTATTAAGGAAGCAACATCAGGAAAACGATCTAATCGAGCAAAGTTAGCATGGCTACATGAAAGGGAAATCATGCCTGACTAATTGTTTTTTGAAAAAGTCTCAGCTAGGATGGATTTAGGGGGAACCAGTGGATGTGTTGTATCTGGACTTCGAGAATGCAGTTGACAAGGTACCTCACAACAGGTTAAGTCATAAGAGCCCATAGAGGTAGTGTATTAGGATGGATAGAGAATTGGCTAATGGGCAGGAAACAGTGAGTGGGGATCAAGAATTCTTTTTCAGGTTGGCAAGTGCTGGGACTGTAACTGTTTACAATATATATTGATGACTTGGAGGAAAGAAGGGAATGTACTGTAGCCAGATTTGCAGATGACAAAAAAAAGAAAGACAAATTGCGAGAGGAATACAAACAGTTTACAAAGAGATATTGATAGGTTAAGTAAGTGGGCAAAAAATTGGCAAATGGAATTTCATGTCAGAAAACGTGAAGTTCATTTTGGAAGGGAGAACAAAAGAACAGTATTATCTAAATAGAGAAAAACTGCAGAAAGCTGCAGCACAAAGGGACTTGGATACTAGTTGTGCAGGAAATATAGAAAACTAGCACTCAGGTGCAGCCTGGAAGACTAATGGAATGTTGGCCCATATTTCAAGGAGATTGGAGTGTAGGGAAGCCTTGCTGCAACTATACAAGGCAATGGTGAGACCACATCTACAGTTCTGTGAGCAGGTTTGGTCCCCTTATTTAGGGAATGATATTTATTTCATTGGAGGCAGATCAGCAAACGTTCACTGGGATGGAGGAATTGTCTTACGAAGAAAGGTTAAACAGTTTAGGACTCATTGGAAATCAGAAGAATGAGAGGTGATCTCATTGAAACATATAGGATTCTTAAGGGGCTTGACAGGATGAATGCTGAGAGGATGTTTCCCCTAATGGAAGAGCTTAGGACCAGAGGGTATATTCTCAGAATGAAGGGGCGCCGATTCAAGACTTGAGATGAAAAGGAATTTCTCCGGAGAGTTGAGAGTCTTTGGAGCCTTTCTGCTGTGGGGCAGAGTCTTTGTGTACATTTAAGCCTGAGATAGATTGCTGAGCAGTAAGGGAATCAAGGGTTGTGGGGAAGTGGACGTGCAGAACATCGGATCAGCCATGATCTTATTGAACGGCAGAGTAG
Organism: Carcharhinus amblyrhynchos; assembly: GCF_965287045.1. NCBI lineage: Eukaryota > Metazoa > Chordata > Chondrichthyes > Carcharhiniformes > Carcharhinidae > Carcharhinus > Carcharhinus amblyrhynchos. The sequence continues at coordinate 7,287,684 of NC_137331.1, forward strand.
GCTCGAGGGGACAAACGGCCTGCTCCGATTTCTTATGGTCTTGCGTCAATCCTCGTGGAGGAAAAATCTATATGTAGGCACTTGCATTTTGACGTAACAATTTTCAAAAATGATTTTTCTGTTCTCCATACAACGACTTAAATCTATATTTTTTAATATAGATTGTTGCTTATCAAATGTGCGCTTTTGAGAGTTTTACATCGTTCGGTACGACTATACAATTACTACATTTGGGAGGGAAAGGTACAAGGGTACGTTCTGCTTCTCTGAAGCCCGGTCAGTTTCTTGACTACGATTCAATCTTTCTTTTAGTTTGTTCTTTGACCCAAACTCCAAATGTGCTGTCTTTTGGGCTATTTTATTCCTGCATTCCCACTGAGATGACATTACAGGCTAACTCATTATTTTCTATACCTTCACAGTTGTGAACTCAATGAGTCCATACTTTTTCTACAATAGAAATAATTTTCAAGCCCAGGATTGAATTGTCTTTTTTCACTTTGAATCTTGATGTCTTGCATTGTCTTGGATTCTATTCTTTTGTAAATTTTATTACAAATAAAATTGTGCTAATTGTGGTTTCCTGTTATTTCTTTGTTTCTCCTACTGTACACCAAGAAGCGTACTTATGGGTGTGGCTTTGGCACGTTCTGCCTTTGAAAACGGTTGTGAGGTGATCGAGTTGAAGTGTTTACCCTATTAAATGCTTCATTTTGGAGAGGCTACTTTTGGTGGGATATCCCAGCACAAGGAAGGGATGTGGGGGATCAGTCCTAAAATTAGAAGGAAGGTGTGAAATCTCTTAATTCACAGAGAGGATGGTAGAAATTTCAAGCGCTCATTTCATGGCTCTGAATGCTGCACCAATTGAAATTGGGCAGACTTCAATAGAAAAAGTACCAAATGATATAAAATAAATGAAAAAGTACAGATCAACCATGTTTTAATTGAATAAAAGCTGAATGGCCTAGTCCTGTTGTTACCTGTTAATATTTCCCTTTATCCCTTTAAGCCATTGTCATTATTGCTATTTTTCTTTTCCAGCTGCCCCACAAGGCACTGAAATCCAGGTATGGGGGAGGATGGAGAAGGGAATGAGTGGGAGTACACGAGTGAGGATGGATGCACATGAGTGAAGTTGGGTGGGCGTGAGTATGTGACAAGAGGCTGAGTGGGAAAGGAGGTGGTGATTGGGAATGAACGGAGATGGGCGGGTGAGTGAGTGGCTGAGTGGGGATGGAAGTGAGTGTGGTTGGGAAAAGGGGTGTGTGAGAAGGAGGGAGAGGAGCTGGTCACAGTGTATGGTAGGGGTGTAAAGCACTTCACTGAGCCTTCTGCCACCATAGAAGTGGGGAGTTTGAAACCCTCGTGAGTAGATAACATGTTTTTAAATGTACTCTAGAAACAAATTTTCATATTTACGTGACCTGTAAGTTGATTTCTACGAAAGTGAACTTTAATATACTGAACGTTATTGCTGCATTGCTGTTTTATTTTTGCTGGTGTATGGAATCAGATTAACCTTTTGTTGAGAGTTCGACAGGGTCACAATATAGTTTGCAAACCACTAGTGTCATCCTTCTGTACGTAATCCGACAAGGTCATCTCGTGTTGGGATTTCATCCTGTATTACATATGCCGACTACGTTGAATGTGAAACGTTGAGTCACTTGGTGATCTTACACAAATTTATTGGTCCACAGTCTTAACTTCACATGATACTTAAAAAAAAACTGCTGAACGGACTGGGTATAGCAAAGGGCCTGGGATCCTGACAGCATCCTTGCTGTACTGAAGAAGCAGTGTCCTTGGCCAAGCAAATACAGTGCAAAATTGCCTGGCGCGTGTTGTCGACAAAAAGCAGGACAAATCTGGCTCATTGCCGATTGAGAGTAGCCTGGTAGAGTAGTGGTAATGATAGAAGAAAGATATCGATGGTACCCTAGCTTCATTTACTTGGCAATAATCATTGTTTGGGTTCTTCTCAACTCCAGACCTCATTACAGCTTGGGTTCAAGTATGGATGAAAGAGCTCAATTCCAGAGGTTGAGGTGACAATGACTGTCTTTGATATCAAAGTTGCATTTGATCATGTGTAGCAGCAAGGACCCCTGTCAGAATTGGAAGTCGGGAGGAATTGGGATTTGAATCCTCCGTTGTCTAGCATAAAGGAAGATGGTTGTGCTTGTCAGAGGTCAATAAATTCAGTACCAGGACATTGTTGCAGAAGCCATTCAGGATAGGCCAAGCCAAGGTTGCAGTTGCATAGAACGCTGGTTAGACTGCATTTGGAGTACTGTGTCCAGTTCTGGCCGCCTTACTACCGGAAGGACGTGGAGACCCTGGAGAGAGTGCAGAGGAGGTTTACCAGGATGCTGCCTGGTATGGAAGGACTGAGCTATGAGGAGAGATTGGGCAAATTGGGGCTGTTCTCCTTAGAAAGACGGAGACGAGGGGAGATCTAATAGAAGCGTATAAGATTATGAAGGGTACAGATAGAGTGAACAGTGGGAAGCTTTTTCCCAGGTTGGATACGAAAATTACGAGGGGCCACGGGCTTAGGGTGAGAGGGGCGAGGTACAATTCGGATGTTAGAGGGAGGCTTTTCACACAGAGGGTTGTGGGGGCCTGGAATGCACTGCCAAGTAGGGTGGTGGAGGCAGGCAAGCTAGAGTTGTTTAAGGCTTACTTAGGCACATGAACGGACTAGAGCTGGAGGGATACAAAAGATTGTCCTAAATAAGGATCAAGAGCCTCGGGACGTTCCTGGGAATCAATTGATTCCTATGGACTGTCCGACATATTTTATGGCTCACTAGTCTTACGTTTGAGCTTCTGGGGATCCAGATGTCTGTTTAAGTTGTGCACGTTGATTGACGTTTTTTTTAATCCACGGGTGATTCGGTCCACCTTGTTGCCCAACAAGGGGCATACACGCGGTGGGTCGTGCGAGGGCTGCTCTTGGATGTTGCTTCAAGAGTTGCCTAGTGCTTCACGTCGTTAGTGTACGCCTAAACTGGACCAGCTGACGGGCAACATGACAGCTCAGTGACTATCACTGTTTGCTGTGCAGATACATGGATTTGGGCCGGCGTCTGTGGCAGTTTGCACATTCTCCCCGTGCTTGTGTGGGTTTTCTCCGGTTTCCTCCCACACCCCAAATACGTGCTCGTAGGCTGATTGGTGTTAACGAATTGTCCCTAAATTAGGGGTCCCTCAATCTGGTTATGGTTCCTTTATTGTGGAGTCCAGTAGGCGTAGACAAAGGTCATACATAGAAGAGGGCACTCACAATGTTGAAATGGCGGCGCAGGCTTGTTGGGCCGAAGGGCCTGTTTCCTGTGCTGTGTTGTTCTTTGTTTTTTTTTGATAATGTCCTAAGCCTAAACATCTCCAGCTGTTTTCTCAGTGATATTTCCTCCATTATAAAGTGGAGACGTTCACTGATGATGATTGCACTGTGTTCAGTATCATTTGCAACTCCTCGTACTGAAATCCATGAAGATAATTCAGCAAGATCTGCGCATCATTCAAGTTTGAGCTAGCTATTGGAAACAACAGTTGCACTATGAGTGCTAATCAATTACCATCTCCAACGGCATGCATTTTTTTTTTAGGGTATCCCAATGAGCCCTTCGTTCTTGCAGTGGTTTCTGTAAATGTATTCCGCCTTCTAAGAACTAGACGTTGTTCCTTTTGAGATTTTCGGCCCTTGAAAAAACTTCAAATGTGATCTCAATTCCTACCAGCACTGGCTACACTTCATTTCTCTCCAAATCCTTTGAAACAATGATATTACACTCCAGATAAATTGGGATTCCAAATTAAGTTTGGAATAGCAGACCTCATAAAGAATAGCAGAAACTGTGTATAATGAAGTCAGTCAAAGGTTTGTTTAAAATACTTCCTGACTGCACTGAATATCTTTACCACAGTCTGGAACATGCATCAGCAATCACTTTTGATTTCATTCTATTTGAGGCCACTCTGGTTCCCATATTTTTGCAGTTGTCTTTGTACGTGAAGCTTGTTCGTCCTCAAGCTAATAAATATTACAGAAAGGATTGTGCAGCCTTTGCTTTCTAGACTCTGTCTCGTCACTGGGGAAAAGTTCCAATATTTTGTGATCCGGGCCAGTTAATTTGAGGTTGTGAAACTGGTGACGTTGTTCTACGGTTGCGTTAGTAGAAAAATTTAGTTTCTGCCAAAATCAAAAGTGCTTTACTTGGTAATGTTTAGAAATTCGTAACTTGTATATCTTGCCCTGAAATTCTGCATAAAACACTCGCATGGTCTTAGAGTTGGATAAAAGAGATAAAAACAAAATGACGCATGAACTCCCAAAAAGCACAATTTTTTTGATCTTAGTGAATTCTTACTTTGTTGTCGGGCAGTCTTGTTTCAAGAATATTGCTGAAATAGGGCTGTTGTGTGGCTTGCCAGTCTTTCCTGAGCTTGCAATCTCAAACCCTGGTGTTTTTCAGACCATCTGCTCAGATACCTTGAGGGCAGAGACCAGCCATTTTGTGTTAGGTGTAAAGTTATTTGATCTAATGTCGTAACCTTTGACCCCCCCCCCCCCACCCCCGAGACCTGATGTGCACAATGACTGTTACTGTCTTTCTGAGAGTTTCTGAGCTACTGGTAGAGCATTCCACCAATATACCTCAGCGGGAGGCAAACAGAATTAGAACTAACCCTTTTAAATTCTTGGATGTCGAGTTGCCACATCAACTGTTTCGCCACCCTCAAGAAAATACAAATGGATTCACCTACGAGTCACCGTGGGGGCGGCACGGTAGCACAGTGGTTAGCACTGCTGCTTCACAGGTCCTGGGTTCGATTCCCGGCTCGGGTCACTGTCTGTGTGGAGTTTGCACATTCTCCTCGTATCCGCCTGGGTTTCCTCTGGGTACTCCGGTTTCCTCCCACAGTCCAAAGATGTGCGGGTTAGGTTGATTGACCACGCTAAGAAATTGCCCCTTAGCGCCCAGGGATGCGTAAATTAGAGGGATTAGTGGGTATAATATGTAGGGATACGGGGGTAGGGCCTGGGTGGGATTATGTTCAGTGCAGACTCGATGGGCCGAAGGACCTCATTCTGCACTGTAGGGTTCTATGCTCTTCCTTATTGATATTCTAAGTCCCTATATCTAAGAAGCTTATGAAAGCTGGGTAAATTCTAGGGCACTTAAAAACAATTAAGATCACTCCATACTAAATATTTCCATTGCTAAGTGCTGGTTTGTGGGGAAAGATTAAACGAATACCTTTCAGCACTGGCAGTACCTGAGATTTAATCGAGATAATTCCTTCTCCTTTCTGTAATCCCTCCCCAGAACTGAAAAAAATAATTATTTCCTGGAATAGTCAATCATTGTTCTCCCAATTTCTAGTCTGAAAGAAGGATTAATTTGTTCAATTTTTCCATGCCTATTAACTAGTATTAAGGGGAAATCACAAGGTGAATCCTGCAAGGTTCCATGTCTTGGACGCGGTATAATTGTCCTTCCTAACTTTAAATAAAATCTCCGGTGAGACACTCCCTCAATTACATTTTCTCTCCTATTGTACACTTTTGTATTTTCACTACAGATTTCTCTAAATAAATGTTTCTTTGCTTTTATGTATTTTGAGGTTCATTTCAAATATTAAGTATATTTATTGAAATGGTACTGTACTTCCTATTTTCCTGGGCTAGTATGCCATTAGATGCTGGAAATAGTTTTGTATATTTGCAGTGTTCCTCAGATATGATAAAGTCCAGTGTCTTGAATGGACAGAGCCCCCATTTGGCCTTTTTAAATAAATAAATAATCTTCCACGCTATAAGCCAGAATGTGGTGCGACTGGCTCATGGTGGGTGGATGATCCCAGCTATGAGAATATTCAAACTTGATCGTCCCAAGTTGCGAAACTAATTTGACTTCCTGATTCTCTGAGGGAACCGAGTCTAAACTGATCTATTGAAGATCTCTCTCTTTAATGGGAAGTAAAGGTGAGCGGACAGTTACGATTTTTGGATACTTTGTTCATTCGCTAAGACAATATTTCATTTGTCTCCTGACGGTAGTTATTTATTCAATCATCCCTTTTAGAAGGGATTTTTTTTGAGGAAAGTTTTACACTTGAACTTAATTATTGAAAGTTCCTCATTGAAACTGAAATTGTTTAGGTTGCTTTGTATTTGTTTTGCTAATGACGCTATCTTAGAAGATTTCAGAGATGCCTTCAGTCCTCATGGCACTATCTGCCTAACTGAACAAACTTCCAGGACATTGTCTTGAGCCTCTTACTTGCTGAACACTTGGTGTCCTTATCTTTTGTAGATTAGGAGCAGAGTCTTCATTCAAAGAGTCGGTGAATTTGCAAACTGGCCAATATAGCTTGATTTGAGAAGGGCCAGGTAAGTGACCCGACAATGACTGACGGCTTTTTATCCCCAAGAGCGCACCTGTAATCATCCCTACAGTGTAGAAGGAAGCTACTCGGCTCATCGAGTCTACACCGACTCTCCGACAACACGTTCTACCCTGGCCCCCCTCCCCATGTACTTACCCCACTAACCCAGCTCGCCTACACATCTTGGGACACTGGGGAAAATTAGCATACCCAATCCACCCAACCTAATCTTAGCAGTGTTCTCTAGATGCATATCATATTTTGTCCTACCTTGGTGCTGTTGTACTGTGCAACTCCCCTCAATTTCAATGATAGCATCTCTCTTGCAATACTGTGGTGTGCACACATGATGTTTAGGTTAGAGTTGCTCTCTTTATCAGTATGTCAAGTTAAAAGAAACCAGAACAAGGAAGTTAGTCTCTTTATCTGCTTCAAACAGAAGATGTATTTACTGGCTGTTGTCTGTTTGCTGCCTTGTGTGAAACTCTTTGCGTGTATAATGTAAATTAATGTCCATATTCCCCAGTAAGTCAGCTCTCTAACTCCCTGGAAATGATCTTGGATTCCAATTTGGTTCAAGTGAACTCTGCTTCATTTCTTTGCTTACATTCAGTGGTGTATGCTTGACCACTTCTTCACCATAAGATTATTGTGTTTCTCCCTCTTTGAATTGCACAACCATCTGGGAGATGATTCCTTTGTTGTGTCAGACCATTCTTTGCACATTATAAGTTTCAATAACAGCAATCCCTTTCCTTCTCCAAGTGCTTTAGTCATCTCATCTTGATGTTGCTGTATGTTTCTTTTTGCTTCAAAGCATTCGCCAAGAGATATGAATCTCACGCTGACACCAAGATTTCTTTTGATTCTGGGGATGTTGCTGGCAAGGCCAGGATTTGTTGCTGATCCTTGGGAATGTGATGCTGTGTAGATTTTATGCTTGCTTAGGCCATTTCATTGGCAGTTAATTGCCAATCATGTTGATTTGGAACTGAGTCACGAAAGGCCACATGAGATGGGGAAAAGCAGATTGCTTTTCCCAAACGTCATTGAGCTTGTTCATTGATTCAATGACAACCCAATAGTTCCACGGTCACTTATTTTTATTTATATCTGATTTGCTTTCAAAATGAATTCAAATTTTTGAACTGTCACGGTGGAATTCCAACTAATGTGTTTTTGGATTATTAGTCTGAAACAGTCTAATTTTTGTATGGTTTTTGAAACCTCTGAAATTTCACCTGAACTGGAGAGACACTGACAGCCAGACAAAGTGCAGCTTATGAGCCCAGCCGAAACAGCAGACTCGTCACCTAATGGAAAATGTGAAAACCCATCCTTTGCGTGAATAGATTGATTGTTACCAGTCTGGTAGGATGTCTTCTACAGTGTGAAAAGGGCAGTGATTACTTTAATTATGCCCAAGGTATCTCAGGTTTTTAAAAATTCATTTAAGAGACATGGGCATCGCTGGCTGGCCAGCATTTATCGCCCATCACTAGTTGCCCTTTGAACTGAGTAGCTTACTAGGCCACTTCAGAGGACAGTTGAAAGTCAACCACATTGTTGTGGCCCTGGAGTCTCATATAAGCCAGAATGGGTAAGGACGGCAGATTTCTTTCCCTAAAGGACGTTAGTGAAACAGATGGATTTTTCTGACAATTGACAATGGTTTCACGGTCATCATTAGATCCTTAGTTCCAGATAGTTTTTATTGAATTCAAATTCCACCATCTGCCATGGCAAGGTTCGAGCGCAGGTCCCCAGAACATTAGCTGGATTAATAGTCTCTTTCCTCGTGGTACGATTCACACAAGTCATCTTCTCAGTTTCTATTAGGCCCCACTCTTTCCTCCATGATCAATCGCAAAATTTCAACTCCGTCCACCACCTTAAACATTCACTCCCTGCAACACCAGCACACCGTGTCTACGTTGTGCACGATGCGCAGCAGTAACTCGCCAAGGCTTCTTTCAAAGCCCCTCCAAAAATGTGATGCAGCGTCCCATGTATTAGTTCCCGTGACCAACAGTTTTGCCAAAGAGGGAGGTTTTAAGGAACATTTTAAAGAAGGAAAGCAATGCTGGAGAAACGTAAGGAGGGAATTCCAGACCTTAGGTCCTATGCAGCTGAAGTCCTCCAGCTTAAAATCAGGGATGGTCAAGAGACCAGAATTAAAGGTGTGCAAATTCTCAGAGGATTGTGGAGTTGGAAGAGTTTGCCGCTGAAAACAAGGGTGAGCGTCTTAAAATCAACACATTAATTCCCAATCGAGCTACGTAGTTGAACGGGACACTTTTTTATTCATTCAAGGGATGTGGACTTCGCTGTCTCGGGTAGGCCAGCATTTGTTGTCCATCCCTAATTGGACTTGAGAAGGTGGTGGTGAGCTGCCCTCTTAAACCGCTGCTGTCCTTGTGCTGTAGGTACACCCACAACCGTTACGGAGAGAGTTCCAGGATTTTAACCCATCGACAGTGAAGAAATGACGGTGTTTCTAAGTTGGGATGGTGAGGAACTTCAGGTGATGGTGTTTCCAAGCGACTGCCATAGATAGCGGTCGTGGATTTGAAAGGTGCTGTCGAAGGAGTCTTGGTGAGTTCCTGCAATGCAGCTCGTATAAGGTTGTTACTGTGTGTCGGTGACGGAGGGAGGGAATGTTTGTGGATGTGCGTGCCAATCAAGCGGGCTGCTTTGCCCTGGATGGTGTCAAACTTTGAGTGTTGTCAGAACTGCATTCATCCAGGTAAGTGGGGAGTATTCCATCACACTCCTGCCTTGTGCTTTGCAGATGGTGGTCAGATCTGGGGAGTCAGGAGGTGAGTTAATTGTGTTCTTGAGTATGTGGCTAGCTTAATTCCACACGAGCTGTCAATTGCACAATGATATCGAACAGTTAGACCACTTTCTCAATTAAAAGTCAGTACACCTTTCAATTTAATATCAGTCTGACTTGTAAAGCATCTGTTTAGGATTTATAGTCACAGAGTACCTTGTTCTGAATAATGCAAGACTCATTGTGATTAAAAAAATCCATTTCATTTCACTTTCATTCAGTGTCTATCCCTTTAAGTCCAGATGACACAAACAACTTGATATTCTGTTTCCCAAGTCGATCCAGATACCATGTTTCATAGTTTAACTGGATACAAAATTGGCAAGAGCCATAATGAGAATTTAGAACTAGATGTGATTCAATTTGTATATTCCTGGCAGTTTATTGAATTGGTCAGATATGCAAAATTCACAAAGTCTCGGTGATGATGAGATACAAAAAAAGACTGATTAATCGGAAACTCCCGAGAGAGATTAATTTCCAAGGCACGTTAGAATCCCATAAAAACCAGGGAGAGTACTATTATTTACAAAGGGTTTGTATTGTTCCTAACTTTTTTTATTTTATCAACTCGAGGAGTTAGGTAGTTTTAACAGTAATTACATCACTATTACTGACACATGTTACTTACATGGTTGTGCATCTTTGTAAACTAAATCTAGAACAATACAACTTTGGTCTTTAAAAAGCTTGGACTGTTTTAATAGATCTTTTTTAAGCGATGAACTTCAGGGCAGCAGAGTGGCACTGTGATTAGCGCTGCTGCCTCACAGCGCCAGGGACCCGGCTTCAATTCCAGCCTCTGGAATTGGTCCATCAGGTCACTGTCTATGTGGAGTTTACACGTTCTTCCCAAGTCTGCGTGGGTTTCCTCCGGGTGCTCCAGTTTCCTCCCACAGTCCAAAGATGTGTAGATTAGCTGGATTGGTTATGCTAAATTGCCCCTTAGTGTCCAAAGGGCTGTAGGTTTGGGGGAGAAGGAGGTTCACTAGGCTGATACCGGAGATGAGAGGGTTGGACTAAGAGAGACTAAATAGACTGGGTCTGTACTCATTGGAGGTTAGAAGGATGAGGGGGGATCTTATAGAGACATATAAAATAATGAAGGGGATGGATAGGGTAGAGGTAGAGAGATTCTTCCTGCTCAGAAAGGATAGCAGGACTAGAGGGCACAGCTTCAAGATAAGTGGGGGGCAGTTTAGATCAGAGTTGAGGAGGAACTTCTTCACTCAAAGGGTGGTGAATCTCTGGAATTCTCTGCCCATTGAAATGGTGGAGGCTACCTCGCTAAATATACTTTAGTCACAGGTAGATAGGTTTTTGACAGACAAGGGAATTAAGGGTTATGGGGAGAGAGCGGGAAAGTGGAACTGATCCACTTCAGATCAGCCACGATCTTATTGAATGGCGGGACAGTCTCGAAGGGCTAGGTGGCCTACTCCTGCTCCTATTTCTTAGGTTCTTATGAGAATTAGTAAATGCATTGGGCTACAGGGTTAGTGTGGGGAGAGGTCTTGCGTAAGATGCTCTGTTAGAGAGTCAGTGCAGACTCACTGAGCTAAATACCTCTTCCTGCCCTGTGGGGATTCTATAATGCTGCCACTGGAAGGGCGAAGGCAAACCTGATGGCTCTGTTACGTTTCTGGAATTCTTCCTTCAATTTTAAAATGAATAGAATTTGAAAGGAGATACTGGAGCAGAGAAATCAGGGGCTTTACATGAATCTTTGAAGGTAGCGGCACAAGCCAATGAAGTTCTTAAAAAATGGGACTCTTGTTTTTATTAATAAAAACATAGGTGATACTAGACTTTAAGAAAAATATATAGGCCTCAACTGCGGTGTTTACTTCTGAGCGTGCACACTTCAGGAAAAAGGTCAGTGTTTTGGTGGATATACAGCAGAGGTTTACCAGATTAGTACCAGGGATGAGGGATTTTGGTTAGATGGAGAAACTTGGGAAGTTGGCATCGTGTTTCTTAAAGCAGATAAGGTCAAGGGGAGATTTAGTAAAGGTATTCAAAATTATGTGCAGTCTGATGACGGATAAATAGTTTCCATTGACAGGAAAGTTTGCAGGATTAGGAGAAAGAGCAGTGGAATGGGACTAACTGGAACAGACGTGATGGACTTTGACGCTGTGATTTTTTTTTCAATATTTTTGCAATGCTCTGCAGCTTCCCCACACTCTGAGTAAACCCACTAATGAAGCAGAAGCCTGCATTTGGATTTAGTGCCGACATTACACAGCCTTGTATTCCTTTCTTGACTTCAAGGACATGTATGTTTACAGTAACAAACAAAACATATCCATTTCACCTCCACCTAACTGCTCTAGATTATTCTTGGGGAAGCAAATGAGTTCTTTCAAGTGTTTTGGATAGATTGTGAAATCTTCCCTCGTTCAAAACAATCAGTGACCCACAGGACCTGTACCAGTTTCAGAGCTTATTATCTCTGCAATGAATCCTCCAGAGCAGGGAAGGGGTTTAATTTTCTGTTTGCCTGGACTAGTCCTGGCGTGTTTTATTTTTAGAAAGTAATGTTACAGAGACAGCGTTTTCTAATGAATGACATGCTGTAGAAGGAAGATTTGCACTTGTACGGCTCCATTCACGTCTTCAGGATGTGCCAGAGAGCTTCACCAATGAGGTACTTCCAAAATGCACTTACATACAAAATGCAGCTTAGGAAACGCAGGAGCCAGTTTATACACACACACACACACACACACACACACACACACACACACACACACACACACACACACACACACAGTTCCACAAACAGCAATATGATAATGAGCAGAAAGTTGTTGATGTTTTCGTTGAAGGGTACAAATAGTATGATCTTTCTCATGCGGCCTAAGAGTTCAGACTGGACTTGGTTTAACATACCTCATCTGAAAGATGGTTCCATTGTGCAGAACTGTACTGGAGCATCAGCTCCGAGCATGTACTCCAGTCTCTGGATTGGCGCTTGAACCCATTACCTTCTGTCTCAGAGGCAAGCGTCTTTGAGCCACAGATTCTCGGTTGCCACTTGATAGTGAAAAGATATATTGGTCTGTAAATTTGGCCATTCGCTGCATACTAAACCCCTCAAAACTGATGGGAAGCATAGGCAAAGAATACAGTGGTTAGCACTGCTGCTTCACAGCACCAGGGTTCCAGGTTCAATTCCAGCCTTGGGGGTCTGTGTGGAGGCTGCACCTTCTCCCCCTGTCTGCATGGGTTCCCTCCGGGTGCTCCGGTTTCCTCCCACATGCCAAAGGTGTGCAGGTTGGGTGGATTGGCTGTGTTAAGTGGCCCCTTAGATGTGAAGGTTAGGGGGATTAGTGGGGTAAATACGTGAGGGATATGGGCAAGGGTGGGATGTTCTGTTGGAGAGTTGGGCCAGAATTGATGGGCAGATTATCCTCTTCCTGCGTTGTAAGGATGCTACGATTTATTAATTCTAAGCTGAGAATGCATAGTTTGCTGCAGGGAAGAAACTCAGCGACCAAGACACAGGTCTGATACAGGCTTTTGCTAATGTCAGTAACTAGCTAGAGTTTGAGACCCAATGTTAAAATGGCGGCGCGGGCTTGTTGGGCCGAAGGGCCTGTTTCCTGTGCCGTGTTGTTCTTTGTTCTGTATAAAATCCACACCTAGTGGATCCCCGATTAGCCGCATCTGGCTAACCTAATGGTTAACACTGGCTTAGGGTCATCGTCCAGTGCCCCAGGGCGGACAACCAGCCTCAGATGCTCCTCCCTCGGTGAGATGGCCACTTACCAACATGGAAAGTTCTGACCTACTCGCTGATTCTGGCACCGACGCCATCCAACTGACAGCAGCGGAGCTGAGGCGATCGAGTGCCAAGGTCAATAACTTGTTTGTCACAAAACTAAAGTAAATCATCTGTGTAAAGATCTTACATTATGATATTCTGTGCTAATACAGGCTGTTGCAACTGGACTCAAACAGAAATGTGGCAATTCATAGAAAGCATTAATGCCTTTGTGCTTCCAAAATGCCAGGTTGGCATAAACCAATTACGTACCAAATGTAAGAAACTCCTTCCCTCCTCTCCAGCCTCCTATCGTACATCAAAATCAAATTTCAAAAACGAGACAGGGACGAGACATAAAAAAATGTATTCAGTTTATTCGGCGTGAGAAACATCCTTCATTTCGATACAATCTGATTGAGACGTTTGGTTCATATATTAAAGAGTTGCTGACTTATGCAAACATTACTGATCTGGTAACTGAATTCCGTTGAATAAATCTAATCTGCATTGTACATGGACTAAATGCAGAGTTTAAATTAATTAATTCTGCAGTGTAAATGAATTAAACTTCAGACTGTCCATGGGCAAACTGTACATTGTTAATTGACTAATGTGCACTTTAATGGGTGAATCCTGTACTGTAAATGGACTAAAGCTTCAGTGTCAATGCACTAAATCTGAACTATATATGGACTAACTGCACTGTATATGGACTAACTCTGCACGGTAAATGGACTGAGTCTGCAGTGGATGTGATTATGCTGAAAGCTTTTCTAAAGTTTGAGCTATTGAAATGTGAATTTGCTGCGAAATTGTTACTAATATCCTATCACAGTTGCTTTATAAAAGTAGGGAGAGTGTTTAAATCTACTGAATTGCAGGAGAACTGCATTGTATCAAAAACCGTTAAGTGGCTGGAAGAGCCAGCTCTTTGCAAGGTGGGTGACTAGTGGGAAAGTCCTACTGCAACCCACAAGACACCCGGAAAGCCTGGGTAGAGAAATGGCTGGTGACCTGATCTCTGCCACAGGCAGGTGAGGCTGCCCTGCTGCCTTGGCAGAATCGATGGGCAGAAGCAATAAATACGGGTTGTTACTGTTGGATAATACTGCTCTCAGAAAGATGTTAGAAAGGTCCCGGTTAAGGAAAAACAGCACGGTTAGTTGCACATTTAGATACTTTAAATACCTTACCGTTACGCAGGTAGTAAAAATGCATAGAATTACGTTGTGTTTGAAAAAGAAAGGTTTGCGCGCTGCATTTTTTTTTTAAAACCTACTAATGACAGTCTCCGTCCTTCGCATTGATTGGCGAAAGTATCGTTTGTCTCAAGAGTTTGGATTCAAAGATGCGCCCTCCCAACGGAAGGGGATCGCAGTGCCCTCCCAAAGGGTGACCAATCACGATCACCTCATAGACACCGCTGATGGGCAAGCGGGCTGGGGTAAACACACACACACACGTACGTTACCCCCGTCGTTTCAACTCGGCTTTGCTTAGCGACAAGCTTAAGCTGAATCAATTGCACTTATAAATATGGTCATCTCAACACAGCAGTCTCATTTAAACTTTGACTAGCACCAGAACATCAACAAACGTGAGCTGCCCCAGAGCAGTTCTTTAGAACAAATACAGTTAATCTTCTTTTTTCCAAAAAAAAGAAACAGCCCATACAGATTTTTGAGGTATGTCATCTTTGGCTTCTGCTAACTTTCTGCAAATTGGCAATCCTATCAGAAAGTGATATTTACATTGTCCCCACATTAACATATTGATAGAATCTAAAGGGATGCCACCCTTTTACTGGTTTTTTTGTTTGTGATGAGATTGTAGATGCGATATAATTCCAAACCCTTCACGTGCGGCCGCAGGTTTTTATTTCCTCCTCCTGTGGTCGTGGAAGTAGCCGTTCTCGATGCAAAGCACGATGAAGTTATTGGCACAGTTGTACGAGTGCTGATCCAGGAGCCTCCCCCTGAGAAGGGGGGATGCTTTGCCCGTCTGGGTCACGTCTGCTGTCCGCCACGCCCCACAGTAGTTTGTCGTCACTCGGCCTCCCCGTTCACTAGACCCGTGCCAGATTATTTTGTGCGGCCTTGGGAGAGAGAAAATTGCAGAAGAATGTTAGTTCATAAGAACGTAAGAAATAGGAGCAGGAGTCGGCCATCTAGCCCTTCGAGCCTGCCCCGCCATTCAATAAGATCATGGCTGATCTGAAGTGGATCAGTTCCACTTTCCCGCCTGCTCCCCATAACCCTTAATTCCCCTGTCTATCAGAAACCTATCTACCCGTGACTTAAATATATTTAGCGAGGCAGCCTCCACCACTTCAACGGGCAGAGAATTCCAGAGATTCACCACCCTTTGAGTGAAGAAGTTCCTCCTCAACTCTGTTCTAAACTGTGCCCCCCCCCGCCCCCCTCCTTATCTTGAGGCTGTGCCCTCTAGACCTGCTGTCCTTTCTAAGTGGGAAGAATCTCTCTACCTCTATCCTATCCATCCCCTTCATAGCTTTAAATTGAGGGGTGCTAATTATAGGACGGATGTCAGAGGTAGGTTCTTTACTCAGAGGGTAGTAAAGTCGTGGAATGCCCTGCCTGCAGCAGTTGTGGACTCGCCAACTTTAAGGGCGTTCAAATGGTCAGTGGATAGGCATATGGATAACATTGGAATAAATTAGGTTAGAGGGTCATTACATTGGTAGGCGCAACATCGAGGGCCGAAGGGCCTGTACTGCGCTGTTATGTTCTAATATCTTATACGTCTCTCTAAGATCCCCCCTCATCCTTCTAAACTCCAACGAGTACAGACCCAGTCTATTTAGTCTCTCTTCATAGTCCAACCCCCTCATCTCTGGTATCAGCCTAGTGAAACTCCTCTGCACTCCATCCAAGGCCAATGCGGCGACCAAAACTGCACACAGTACTCCAGCTGAGATCGTTCTCACAGGGGGGGAAACAGACGCGTAACCCCAACGTGCCGATTTCCTACGAGGCATTAAAGCGAGGTCTCGTCTGGTGTCTCAGGGAGATAAAAACGATCCCGCGGCATGTTTCAGAGAAGCGTGGGGCTGGGGAAAAGGGAGGCAGACTTTTCCCCATATACCAACTGCACCTAAAACAGGGTTAATGACCATTCCTCACTTTGCAGTTTCTTGGAATGTGCTCTACGCAAATTGGAAACCGCGTTTCCTACATAGTCCAATGCTATCCATACTTTAGAATCACAGAATCCTGTAGTGCAGAAGTAGGCCATTTGGCCCATTGAGTCTGCACCGATCACAATCCCATCTAGGCCCTACCCCCATAATCCCATGCATTTACCCCAACTAGTCCCCCTGACACTAAGGGACAAGTTTTGCATGGCAAATCCACCTAACCCTCACATCTTTGGTCTGTGGGAGGAAACCCACACAGACACAGCGAGAATGTGCAAACTCCACACAGACAGTGACCCGAGCCGTGAGTTGAACCTGGATCCCTGGCACTGTGACGCAGCAGTGCCACCGTGCCGCCCATAAGAAAAGCAGTGATCGTAACTCAGATAAATTTGGCGCAGTTACGGAAAACGACAGCGAGGCTAATACTGAATGTTTTAAATTGGGGAAAAGCCGATTTTATTAAGCTGAGATGTGATTTAACAGAAGTAGATTGAAAACAGTGACTTGGAGGTAAATCAGTGTTAGAATAGTGGGAGGTAGTCAGCAAAGGAGACTGAGAAGGTTCAGGACAAATACTTTTCCAGAACGGAAAAGAGTGGGACTCCCAGATCCTGATCCGTCTGGATTTCGAGAACAAACAGAGTGGGATGAAGTTAAAAAGAGAAACTTTTGTCAGATAGCGAGAGCTAAATATTGCAGAAAAAACCCGAGAGGCATGTAGAAAATGCAGGAGCGAATTTAAAAATAAAATTCGGAAAGCAAAGAGAGAGCAGGAAAAATATTGACAAGTAAAATCAGGGACATGCTACGAGATAAAATGCTAAATGATAGCAAATGAAAGAGAGGGGCTGGTTAGAGATCAAAAATAACTTGTGCTTGGATGCAGAAGACACAGACATAGGAAATACTCTGTGCTTGTCTTCACAGAAGAGGGGGCATCGTAGCTAAGGAGGAGAGTGAAATATTGAATGTGCTAAACATAGTGTGAGAGGAAACATGAAGGCGTTTAGCATGCTTGTAAGTGGATAAATCCCAAGGCCCAGACAACATGTATCCCAGGTCATTAAGAAATGCAAGGGAGGAGATTGGCCAGCATCTGACCATCTTTTTTTCTACATCTGGCCACAGGTATCGTTCTAGAGGACTGGAAACATTGTACCATTGTCTAAAAAGGGAGGCCGGGGATGCACTGAAGGTCTAACGATGGTAAGTTATTTGATCAAGTCCCAAGGGAGCGTGTTAGCCGCCATTTAGAAAGCCACAAATTAATCAGGAATGGTCAGTATGAATTTGTCAAGCAAAGGTCGTGTCCTGACTAACTTTCTGAGGAGGTAACAAGGAGGGTTGATCAGAGGATCATGTTTGTTGTACACGGATTTTAGCAAAGCTTTTAACAAGGTCCCACATGGGACACTAATCCAAGGGGAAAGCTTGATTTAAATTGGTTCAGTAGAAAGGATAGTCTTCATGTGAGGAGAGTGTTATTTTCAGCAGAAATTCACTGTGGTTAGAACGAGGTCCCTTGCTTTTTTGCGACGTGTATCAGTGAATTGGCATTAAACATAGAAGGTATGACTAAGAATTTTGAAAATGGTGCAAAATATTTGTGTGGTCGATAGTGTGGAAGAACTCTATAAATGCAGGAAATTATCAATGGACAGTTCAAGTGGGACAGAGAAGTGACAATCTGAAGAAGTGTGAGGTAATGCAATTGAGGAGGGCAAATAGAGTAAGGGAATATGCAATAAATGCTACTATTCTGAGTTGTGTTGAGGAACAGAAAGATCTTGACGTGTTTGTCCACAGCTATCAGGACAGGTAAAAATAAAAAGTGGTTAAAAAGCCATAACGGATGCTTTTTTGAATTAATTGAGGTATAACAAGAGCAGGGAGGTTACGCTCAAACTGTACAAACACTCGTTGGACTACAGCTAGGTTCTTGAAGGCAGTTTTCTTCACTGCATCACAGGGAGGGTTAATGGCCCTAGCAATGACACACAGGAGATTTGAGGATCTTGCGAGGAATGGAGGATTTAATTTATGAGGAAAGATTGGATATTTTTGGCCGAGGGAAGATTTAATTTGGGTGTGTAAAGTTACAAGGGCTTAGATAATGGATTTGAAAGACCTGTTTCCCTTGGCGGAGAACTCAAAACAGAAAGAAATCTCTCAACACCAGCTTGAAGTCCAACAAGGTTATTCGTAGCAAACGCTCCAAGCTTTGGGAACACGCTGTTCCTTTGTCAGATGGCTGGGAGTTCTGATCACAAAC
The DNA here is from genome assembly GCF_965287045.1 of Carcharhinus amblyrhynchos. Classification (NCBI taxonomy): domain Eukaryota; kingdom Metazoa; phylum Chordata; class Chondrichthyes; order Carcharhiniformes; family Carcharhinidae; genus Carcharhinus; species Carcharhinus amblyrhynchos. The sequence goes on from NC_137331.1 coordinate 7,306,126, forward strand.
AGAGCACAAAGACACAAACTCAATTTACATTCATAATTATTGGAATGTGAGTCTTTACAGCTAATCAAGTCTTAAAGATGAGAATTGAGGATGATGGTGGAGGCGGAAATCCTTACTGTATTTGTGTACTTGTAGATGCAGTTGAAGTGTGATAACCTACAGGACCATGGAACAAGAGCTGGGAGAAAGGATTAGGCTTTTTCAACCAGCACAGAAAAGATGGACCAAATGGCCTCCTCCTCCTTGTAAATTGTTCTGTGTTTCTATATTTTTAGGGTATCTAATTAGCTGGACCACACTTGGATATAGGCTTTCTTCTGTATTTTTGCGGAGGGAATTTTACCGAGTGTTTCTTGGGAGAGTTCTGAGCAGACACTTACCAGGAAGAATCTTTCATGATGTTTCTACCATCGAACGAATAAATAGGAGTATTTCTGTTAAAAGTAGCGTGGCTTTTAAAGATGGATTCCCAGCTGTCAAAAAGCACTTCCCCCTGTTTGGAAAAAAATATTTTAATAAAACTCCGTTTGCAGAAATGAGCATAACTGATGTCTCAATCAGAGTCAAAGAACAACACAGCACGGGAAACAGGCCCTTTGGCCCAACGAGCCTGCGCCGCCATCTCAACATTGTGAGTCCCCTTGTCAATGTTAATGGCACTCCACATTGGAAACCAGATTGAGGGGAGACTAATTTAGGGACAACTTGTTACACCAATCAGCCTAACAGCACATCTTTGGGGTGTGGGAGGAAACCGGAGCACCTGGAGAAAACCCACGCAAGCATGGGGAGAATGCGCAAACTCCCACAGACATTGGCCCAAATCCATGTATCTGCACTGCAAACAGTGATAGTCACTGAGCTGTCCTTTCCACTGACAGGCAGGAAGTAAGGTTTCCTTCGCTGTCTGGAATCAAACGGGTTAGATAGTGACTGGAATGACGAGGATATCTGAAGTAAACACCAAAGCTTGCAGCTAAGATTATTGAGCGATGTCAGCAGTGAATAAGAGATTGGAACGAGAGTAATCCACCTGAACTTACAAGCTATTCAATAAGATTATGGTCAAACATTCAGGAATAAGTGTCCCAATAGTTAATTCTGTCACAAACCACTATCACATTCAACTTGGAACGCTTTGGCTATAGAACCATAGAAAATTCCAGCTCAGAAACGGGCCTTTTGGCCCTTCTTGTCTGTGCTGAACCATTTTTTTTGCCTAGTCCCACTGACCTGCACTTGGACCACATCCCTCCACACCCCCTCTCATCCATGAACCCCGTCCAAGTTTATCTTAAATGTTAAAAGTGACCACGCATTTACCACTTTATCCGGCAGCTCATTCCACACTCCCACCACTCTCTGCGTGAAGCCCCCCCTGCCCATATTCCCTATATTTGCAGGTTTTCAGTAAGCGGGCCTGACATGCTCCTAACTATTGAAGTGTGGCTGAAGCAAGAATAGTCTGAAGGGTAAATTGTGCCATCCTCCGCTGGGATTCTCTGGCCTCGCTGTGGAGGGGTCCACCATTGGGGGGGATGCATGAGGCCAGCGAAAAGTCCATTGACTTCTGGTGGGACTGGAAGATCCTAGTGACTGGCGGGTCTGGAAAAACATTCCCCTAGCTTCCATCTCCACTCGGAGTGGCATTCCACATTGGAGGTGCTGGTTTGAGTCTACTAATTGTATATAATGCTGCAATCTCCACTTATAGTAAACTTGGCTACGAAATGTCGTCTTTTATCTCAAATTAATTTGCTGCTCGAGCTCATTCACTGTACAACCAAACGGGAACTGTTCTAATTGAATATCCATCCATTTACCTGAACACTAATCTCTTGTTTATAGACAGGTAATGCTCACTTCTGCCAAGAAACACTTAATCTCCGTCTGTGCGCTAACAAAAACTCTGGTCAGCTGTCTCTAATTGGTAATTTGAGGTAGGTACGCTTTTGAGCCACTAATGTCTTTGTTCTGTAAATGTTGACAAAAATGTGAGGAGAAGAAGCAATAGGAAAGGAATTAACTCGTCTAGCCCACCTCTTCCTAACCGTGGTTCTTCTGGGAGCATTAGCAAAAGGTTATGGGCTCAAGTCCCGTTCCATGGTTTCGATTGCTCGCCCCTCTAGTGCAGGGTGGCACTGTGATTAGCCCTGCTGCCTCACCCCTCCAGTGACCCAGCTTCAATTCCGTCCTTGGGTCACAGCCTTGTGTGGAGTTTGTACGTTCTCCCCGTGCCTGCGTGGGTTTCCTCCAGGTGCCCCAGCTTCCTCCCTCATTTCAAAGCTGCGCGGGTCAGGTGGATTGTCCATGCGGAGTTGCCCCAAGATGCATAAATTAAATGGATTAGCCACGTTTTTTTTTAGTGTGGGGTACAGGAATAGGACAGGGAAGAGGGACTGGAAAGATACTGGGTCAGGGCGGACTCGATGGGCAGAAGGGCCTCTTCTGCACCGTGGTACTGATTTGTAGCTAGTGGCACCAGTTTGATAAAGATGAGGGTGGGTTCTCCCTATTGTCCTCACCAACACTTAACCTGTGTCACTCAATCAGGTGATCTAAGCCTTTTTCTGATTGTTATTTCTGGAGTCCTGCTTTTGCAACTGGCTGCTTCATTCCTGCCCCACCACCGGCTGCAGTGCAAGAGAAGTTCTTTGGCAGAAAAGTACCTCTCAGGGCCGTGAAAGATACTCTGCAGAGCATTCATTTTCAAAAGATTTTGTGCCTATCCATCTATTAACCATATCTCCAGCTCAAATACTAGGAATTGTGTGCAAACCCAGTCAGTTGGCTTCTAGTCTGGGGAGTTGCTATTCTGATTAGTACGGTTCAGTTCGGACCGACGGTTGTGCCTGTCGGTGAAGTGATCTCTGCACGACGATAAAGCGGTGGGGGGTCACATTGTTACCTGAAAGAAAGGAGAAAAGGAGCATTGGCTTCCGGGCCGTGGACCTGCTCAGAACCTGAATACATTATTCTAGGCACTGCTGCTTCACAGCTCTAGGCTCCTGGGTTCGATTCCCGGCTCAGGTCACTGTCTGTGTGGAGTTTGCACATTCTCCTCGTGTCTGCGTGGGTTTTCTCCAGGTGCTCCGGTTTCCTCCCACGCCCCAAAAACGTGCTTTTAGGCTGATTGGTGTTAACAAATTGTCCCTAAATTAGACCTCCCTTAATCTGGCACACATATAATTCTCTAAATTTGCACCCCTTTATTGTGGAGTCCAAGAGGCATAGACAAAAGTCATAGGTAGAAGAAGGATTGGAATGAGGCACTCACTCAATGTTAAAATGGGCGGCGTGGGCTTGTTGGGCCAAAGGGCCTGTTTCCTGTGCTGTGTTGTTCTTTGTACTCCGGTTTCCTCCCACAGTCCAAAGATGTGCGGGTTAGGGTGATTGGCTGTGCTGAAATTGCCCCTTAGTGTCCTGAGGTGTGTAGGTTAGAGGGATTAGCAGGTAAAATATATAGGGATATGGGGGTAGGGCCTGGGTGGGATTGTGGTCGGTGCAGACTCGATGGGCCGAAGGGCCTCTTTCTGCACTGTAGGGTTCTATGATTCTAAGCTCACGTGGACTATCAGTAGATCCCATTTCACTTCTTGAATCCTTCAACCAACCCTACGTTCAATTTACAGATAGAAACCTCATCGACCCGTCAATGATGTTCAGAAACAATATTGTTAATCCACACACAACCCCAAAACCGCCAATGTCTAATGTTCTTTTCCTCAATTCACCCCACAGGGAATAGATTTCACAAATTATTAAATGTCACTGCTGGCGAGCATCACTCCAGTTTAGTTGTGTGAGTTTTCACTTTTTACCACTTTGCTTCGATGAAAGTTCTTTTGTATTCTCTCTTCCTTGAAAAAGTTCAATGCATCTAAATGGGATGTAGGATTCTTGGTGGCATCACCGAGCCACGAACCAGATGCTCAGGGAGCTTCTCCTGTTTGTAGTCACCCCTTGGATTTACTTGTAAAATTGAATAACAGGGCAATCAGTTTGTAAATCGCAGTGTCGTTATCCCTGCCACTGAATAAACATCATGACGGTTGGACACAATCCTGTTTTCTGACCATTCTGGTTTTTCAGCGATTAATAGTCTAATTCCCAAATTTCATGTCAATTCCCAGCCTCCTGGTGAACTGTGTGAATACGTCAGTCTGAATGTGTCCTCGGGGAATTCTCATAACCATCACAGACCTTCTAGTCTTGTTTAATCACACTTCTCGGCAGTTTGTGTTGACAACTGAAACTTTGTATTTGAAGCGTTTTGTGTTGTTTATTCAGTTTGTAATGTGCTGTGACTCAGGAAGCTACGTTTCACTCGTGTGTGTGTGTCTGAGAGAGGATATTAGAACAGCCAGAAACATGACTAACTCCGGGGAACAAAATCCTGGGAAAACTCTATCACTGTTCTAGAAGCGAGGAGTTTATATATGGGGGGGTGGTTTTCCCCTGTTTTTGGTGGGCAAAAAACGCTGCTGAGAATGGACAATCCAATGGGATTTCCCAAATGACTTTTATGCTGGCGGTTTCCCCTCCCCCCTCACCTCCCCACACCCTCACTCACTCCCCGCACCCTCACTCACTACCCCCCCATCCCCGCACCCTCACTCACTCCTCTCCCCCCCTCCCCGCACCCTCACTCACTCCCCGCACCCTCGCTCACTCCCCCCACTTCCCCGCACCCTCACTCACTCCTCCCCCCCTCCCCGCACCCTCACTCACTCCCCGCACCCTCGCTCACTCCCCCCCCCCCCCTCCCCGCACCCTCACTCACTCCTCCCCCCCTCCCCGCACCAAAATGTCCTGACAAACAGGGACCTGCTGATGAGAACCTACCAGGGACCTGGAAATGCAGGGTGAGGAGGTACATGTCCCGGGGGGGGAAAACGGTTTGTGCCCAGGCAGCGTCAGGGGGCACTGCCTGGTGTGGAGGAGGGGGCAGAGTTGGTGGTAATAGAGTGAGGAATTCCAATGGATTGGTCCACGAGGAGGGGGGGGGGGGGTTTGCCATCTCCATTGTGGGGGAAGGTCACGCACTCCCTTGGGGGGGGGGGGGGGGGTGGTGGCTCTTCTTATTATTTCTTTCTTTGATGAGGATATCCTTCAATATGTGTGGCCCGATCTCTCAGCAGCCGGGGTTGGTGAGGCGGGCTCTGGATCCGCCCCCTTCCATTTATTTTTTAAATGATTGGAAATCCGGTGGGAAAACCCAACAAGGCAGCTGGCCAGCTGCCCTCTGCTTCTCCCGCCGGAGTCAACACTGACAAACAAATAGTGAAAAATTCCATCCCTTTAAATATATACTTAACAAGTAAATGTCGTGTGTGTAAAAAAACAAAATGATCCTGTGGCTTGGTAAGAGAACCTCGGGAGGCCATTCTGCCCACTATGCCCTGTGATAGCTCTTTACAATTATGACTCATTCCTCCACTCATCCACCATTTCCCTGAATTGTTTTCTTATTATTAGGTGTAGATTCCTTTGAAAATTATTTTTAAAACTGCTTCTGTCGTCTTTCAAGGCAACGACTGCCAGATCATCATGACTCACCATGTAATAAAAATCCCCCTCATTTTCTCTGTGGTTCATTGGTGCTCTCTGGCCAGTGGAAGCAGTTTCTCCTTGCTCACGCCATCAAAATAATTTGAACACCTCGATTAAATTTACTCTGAACTATGGAAAACAATCCCAGCTTCTTTTATATAATTATCATTTATTAAATCTCCCCTGAACACTTCTCAAGCCTCCCAGTCCAGTGTTTACCCCGAATGTAACACAACACCACAGGTCAAACCTCGCCAGCAACGATGGAAAAAAGCTGATGCTTGTTCGAACACTGAAGGTGCAGTCTATCTCTCAGAAACGTACCCGTTTTGCATTTTGTAACTTTAATGACACAGGCGTAATGGGAAAAATTATAATGCAGATCGTCTGGGACTTCTCTGTCTGACATCAGAGCTGGAGTTTCAATCCAAGGTGGGAATACAACAGCCCAGTCATTGCGGACTCTCAGTGTCAATCACTTGATTTTTCACAGACTCCATACAGTGCAGAAGGAGGCCATTTGGCCCATCTGAGCTACACCAGCCCACCTTTTCACCTTACCAGGCCCTAACCCTGTAACCCCCACATACTTACCCCGCTAATTTCCCCCTAACCTACAGATCTCGGGACACTAAGGGGCAAACTAGCACGGCCAATCCACCTAAGCTGCAAATCTTCAGACTATGGGAGAAAACCCTTGCAGACACGGGGAGAACGTGCAAACTCTGCACAGGCAGTCACCCAAGGCAATAATCGAATACAGCCCCTGGCGCTGTGAGGCAGCAAGTGCTAACCCACTGTGCTGCCCTCGATTTCTAAATGCAAAGGTCCGAACTGACCTGGAGGCAAGTTTGGCATCCAGTTAGTGGCTTGGCCCCACATTTCAGAGTGTCCGTCAGAGCCTCAAGACAGGACTAAATCTCTGAGAAGAGAGGTGTGCTCATTCTTCTATCCAAAAGGAGAAATCTCCTGAGCCAGACATGGAAAGCACAGTAGTTAGCAGTGCTGCCTCACAGCTCCAGGGACCTGGGTTCGATTCCCGGCTCGGGTCACTGTCTGTGTGGAGTTTGCACGTTCACATGTGGAGCAGGATACTCGGTGGCTGGTGAGTCTTTGAATTTGCGATTTAGTCTTTTTTTCCTTCTCCCTATTGCCGGTTCACGGGGTTTTTGGTTGTTTTCGCTTTCCGTAGCGGGAGCAGTCGGGAAGGGAGCGCAGGAGTACAAAAAGACGACCACAGCAGGCAGCGGAGTGAGGACGGTGCAGGGGGAGTGCCGTAAGGACTTTGGCTCACAGGGCTTAGGCAAGGTGAGTTACTGGTCCACTTTGTCCTCTTTTCCATTTCTGTGTCCATAACTCTAAGGGTGGTCAAATAAATGGCAGGGTCCTTGGGGAGATGCGTTAGGTGCAATATGTGGGAGTTCCTGGAGATGACGCGTCTCCCAAAAGTCCACATCTGCACCAAATGTCTGGAGTTGCAGAGATTGAGGGCCCGGGTCAGGCAACTGGAGCTGAGGCTGGAGGATTTATTTTCAGTCTGGGAGAACGAGGCAATAATGAATAGGAGCCACGGTCACGAGGAGATCCCAGAGCCTGGGGGGGGGGGGTGGGTTACTGTTAAGAAGGGGAAAAAGAAGAGGAGTCATGGTACTAAGGCCACCCCAGAGGTAGTCCCCCAAAATATCAGGGGTAAGGTGACAAGTGGCGTAGAAAGGGCAAGAGAGGAAGACCGGAATGCCTCAGAGGGAAGGAAGGGGGCTGGATGTGAGATAGTGGTGGGGGACAGGAGGGTTAGAGGAATTGATAGGCGGTTCTGTGGGCAAAAGTGGGACTCCAGGATGGTGGTCTGCCTCCCTGGAGCAGGGGTACAGGATGTGTCGGAGAGGGTAGAGGGAATCTTGAAGGGCCAAGGGACCCAGGCGGATGTAATTATACATGTAGGAGAGAAGGACATAGGAAGGAAGAGTAGGGGGGAAATACGTATGCAGTTCAGGGAGTTGGGAGCCAGGCTGAAGTGTAGGGCCTCCAGGGTGGCGATCTCTGGGCTGCTGCCAGTGCCCAGCAATAGCAGGGATAAGAATAATGAGACCCTGCAGCTGAATGTGTGGCTGAGGGATGGGTGCAGGACAGAGGGTTTTAGTTTTGTTGACCATTGGGAAGTCTTTGCAAAGGAAGGGCACTTGTATAAGAGGGATAGGGAACACATACTTTAGCTGGGAGGCTGGCTGGAGTGTTTAGGCAGAGTTTAAACTAATATGGAGGGGGGGTGGGGAGGAGAGAGACAGCTCAGGCACTGGGAGTGAGTTGGAGGTTAGGGTAAGTCTAGATGATAGGAAAATCCACCAGGAGAAGGAGGATCCGAGAGGGCCTGAGGGTCTTCGGTGCATCTGTTTTAATGCAAGGAGTGTGACAGGAAAGTCAGATGAACTTAGGGCCTTGATGTTCGCAAGGAATTTAGATGTGGTGGCAGTGACAGAGACGTGGTTAAAGGAGGGGCAAGACTGGCAGCTAAATATTCCAGGGTATAAGTGTTTTAGGTGTGATAGGGGAGGGTTGAAAAGAAGAGGGGGAGTGGCACTCTTAGTTAGGGAGCAGATCACAGCGGTGCAGAGGGAGGATAACATGGAGGGGTTGGGAATTGAGTCTCTGTGGGTGGAGTTGAGGAATAGGAAGGGGGCCATTACTATGCTAGGAGTGTACTATAGGCCGCCCGATAGCCCGCGGGCAGTGGAAGAGGGTATATGTAGGGACATTTTGGATAAGTGTAGGAAGAACAGGGTTGTTGTAGTGGGAGATTTTAATCTCCCTGGGGTTGATTGGAAGGTGCCTAGAGCATGGGGGGTCTGATGGGGAGGAATTCGTAAGATGTGTATTGGAAGGATCCTTGCAACAGTATGTAGATAGCCCGACTAGAGAGGGGGGTGATACTGGATTTAGTTCTGGGAAATGAGCCGGGTCAGGTGGTTGAGGTTGCGGTAGGCGAACATGTGGCTAATAGTGGCCACAACTCCGTCTACTTTAGGATACGAATGGAAAAAGATGAGAGCTGTCCTAAGGGGAGGGTGCTAAATTGGGGGAAGGCTAGATACAGCTGGATTAGGCAGGAGCTTAGGGATACAGACTGGGATAGGCTGTTGGAAGGCAAGACCACGTTAGGCATGTGGGAGTCTTTCAAGGGAAAACTGCAAAGGGTGCAGGAGAGGCATGTGCCGGTTAGGAGAAAGGATAGGAAAGGTAGGATTAGGGAACCGTGGATTACTAGAGATGTAGAAGACCTGGTTAGGAAGAAACGAGAGGCGTATGTCAGGTCTAAGCAGCTGGGAACGGAGAGAGCGTTGGAGGAATACAGAGAGAGTAGGAGGGATCTCAAACGGGGAGCTAAGAGAGGGCATGAGATGGCTTTGGCAGGTAGGGTTAAGGAGAATCCAAAGGCGTTTTACTCCTACGTTAAGAACAAAAGGGTGGCTAGGGGTAAAATCGGTCCTCTCAGGGACAGACGTGGAGAATTGTGCTCAGAGGCAGAGGGAATGGGGGAGATCCTGAATGAATACTTTGTGTCAGAATTCACGAAGGAGAGGGGCTTGATGTCTGGTAGGGTCTTCGAGGGAGCTGTAGACCAACTGAAGGAACTATCCATTACGAGGGAAGAAGCATTAGGGCTTTTAGCTGGCATTAAAACCGATAAATCTCCGGGGCCCGATTGCATATATCCCAGGCTGCTTAGGGAGGCGAGGGATGAGATTGCTGGGCCTCTGACGCGAATCTTTGTCTCTCCTTTGGACACAGGTGAGGTCCCAGAGGACTGGAGGATAGCGAACGTGGTACCGTTGTTTAAAAAGGGTAGGAGGGATAGCCCAGGTAACTATAGGCCAGTGAGTTTGACGTCAGTGGTAGGTAAGTTGATGGAGAGGATTCTTAGGGATAGGTTGTACAAGCACTTGGAGCGTTGAGATCTGATTGGGGATACGCAGCATGGCTTTGTCAAGGGGAAGTCTTGCCTTACGTATCTGGTAGAATTTTTTGAGGAGGTGACAAAAACGGTCGACGAAAGACGAACCGTTGATGTCGTCTATATGGATTTCAGTAAGGCGTTTGACAAAGTCCCTCACAGTAGGTTGGTTGAAAAGATAAAGGCTCATGGGATACAAGGCCAGGTATCTAGATGGGTAGAGAACTGGCTTGCTAAGAGGAGACAGAGTAGCAGTGGAAGGGTCCTTTTCTAGCTGGAGGTCTGTCACTAGTGGTGTGCTGCATTTGGAGTACTGCGTCCAGTTCTGGTTGCCTTACTACCGGAAGGACGTGGAGACCCTGGAGAGCGTGCAGAGGAGGTTTACCAGGATGCTGCCCTGGTATGGAAGGACTGGGTTATGAGGAAAGATTGAACAAATTGGGGCCATTTTCCCTTGAAAGACAGTGACTGAGGGGGGATGGAATAGAGGTATGTAAGATGATGAAGGGTACAGATAGAATAAACAGAGGGAAGTTATTTCTGATGTTAGAAACGCACAGTATGAGGGGCCATGGGCTTAGGGTGATGGGGGAGAGGTTTTTCACACAGAGGGTAGTGGGGGTATGGAATGCTCTGCCAAGTAAGGTGGTGGAGGCAAACACGCTACAGTTGTTTAAGAGTAACTCAGGCAGGCACGAGTGGGTTGGAGATGGGAGGATATAGGAGATTGTTTTAAATAAGGTTCATTAGCACTGGGATGTCCCTGGTAATGTATAAGGATGTGGAATGATAGTAATGTTTTTCTCTTTTAATTCACAGGTTTTAAGTTGGTCTTGTTGTCCAACGAGGGGCATACATGCGATGGGTCGTACTAGGGCTGCTCTTGGATGTTCGAGAGTAGCCGAGTGCTTCATGTCGTTAGTGTACGCTTAAACTGGACTGGATACTGGGCAAGACGACAGCTCAGTGACTATCGCTGATTGCTGTGCAGATACATGGATTTGGGCCGGTGTCTGTGGGAGTTTGCGCATTCTCCCCGTGCTTGCGTGGGTTTTCTCCGGGTGCTCCGGTTTTCCCCCACACCCCAAAGATGTGCTATTAGGCTGATTGGAGGTAATAAATTGAGGGAAACTAATGTAGGGACAATGTGGAATGCCATAAACAATAGGTAAAGGTCATGGGTGGAGGGGGGACTGGTAATGTGAAAATGGCAGTGCGGGCTCGTTGGGCCGAAGGGCCTGTTTTTGTTCTTTGTCTGGAAAGCTAAATGGCAACCGACAGCCGAGTGAGGAGCCTGTAGCTCGGTACACGGCAGTGGGTACGTGAGCAGAGCGGAGCGAGTCTCCACAGCTCTCCCGAACAGTCCGCTCAAGGAGCCAGTTCCATCTTTGAGACGTCAGATGTGGAAATGGACAGGTTTTCAATACATGAAAATCAGGTCCGATGATTATTAAATCGACACATTTTGTATTTGTTTATGTGACGTGGGCATCACGATCTAGGACAGCATTTACCTGTCCATCCTGAAATGCCGTCTAGAAGTTGATGAGAAATATAGCTTAGAATAAGACTAAAATAAACCCAGAAAAGACCAGGGTTCAAAATTCCTCATTGACTCCCTCAGGCAGTAACCGGAAAGCTTGTTGAAATGCTGGAAGATGACCATCTCTCAGTATTTGTCAATGAGCTCAAATAAATTCTAAATTAAAATAATTTCAGAAAATGTAAAGATCTAATTTTTCCCCTGCTGATGTAGACCGAGTGAGTCAAGGATTTATTCCGGGGGAGGTGCTCACCTTTAAATTGACAATGGGCATGTTTAGTCGGTCAGATTTCCTCACCACTGTGTATAAGTCTTGGAGTTGAGACGATAGAAAAGCTCGGTATGTTGCGAATGAACCCATTTTTCGAGCTTGCTGGAAGCATTGCAAGTCAGCTCCACGGATACCCCGCATGTTGCCCGACTGGGGGGTGTTTAAAGCGACCAAGTGCAACTTGAAGGAGAAAGGTTCGAGTTAAAATACACAACAGTAACTCGCTCACACACAGAAGAGTGGGTAACAGTAAGCACCAGCTTTTTCACTGCCGCACTGAGGTCACCCACCATCCCCATCCATTCCCTCCCCTCTCCCTCCACAAAAACACACACAAACACACACACACACAAACACACACACACAAACACACACACACAAACACACAAACACACACACAAACACACACACAAACACAAACACACACACACACACAAACACACAAACACACACACACACAAACACACACACACAAACACAAACACACACACACAAACACACACACACAAACACACACACACAAACACACACACACACAAACACACACACACACACACAAACACACACACACAAACACACACACACAAACACACACACACAAACACACACACACAAACACACACACACAAACACACACACACAAACACACACACACACAAACACACACACACACAAACACACACACACACAAACACACACACACACAAACACACACACACACAAACACACACACACACAAACACACACACACACAAACACACACACACACAAACACACACACACACACAAACACACACACACACACACACACAAACACACACACACACAAACACACACACACACAAACACAAACACACACACACACACAAACACACACACACACACAAACACACACACACACACAAACAAACACACACACACACACAAACACACACACACACACAAACACACACACACACACAAACACACACACACACACAAACACACACACACACACAAACACACACACACACACAAACACACACACACACACACACACACAAACACACACACAAACACACACACACACACAAACACACACACACACAAACACACACACACACACAAACACACACACACACACACACACACAAACACACACACACACACAAACACACACACACACACAAACACACACACACACACAAACACACACACACACACAAACACACACACACACACAAACACACACACACACACAAACACACACACACACACAAACACACACACACACACACACACAAACACACACACACACACAAACACACACACACACACAAACACACACACACACACAAACACACACACACACACAAAACACACACACACACAAACACACACACACAAACACACACACACACACAAACACACACACACACACAAACACACACACACACACAAACACAAACACACACACACACACAAACACACACACAAACACACACACACACACAAACACACACACACACACAAACACACACACACACACAAACACACACACACACACAAACACACACACAAACACACACACACACAAACACACACACACACACAAACACACACACACACACAACACACACACACACACACAAACACACACACACACACAACACACACACACACACACACACACACACACACACACACACACACACACACACACACACACAAACACACACACACACACAAAACACACACACACACAAACACACACACACACACACACACAAACACACACACACACAAACACACACACACACACACACACACAAACACACACACACACACAAACACACACACACAAACAAACACACACACACAAACAAACACACACACACAAACAAACACACACACACAAACAAAACACACACACACAAACAAACACAAACACACACAAACAAACACAAACACACACAAACAAACACACACACACACACACAACACACACACACAAAAC